>NW_004955468.1:4258388-4289699 GCF_000276665.1 Chinchilla lanigera | reverse complement strand
AGAGCTAAAAATCAAAGAGAATCTCCACACTGCCTTCAGACCCTAAAGTTCAAGCAAAATTGAATGGATGAACAGAACCCTAAAGTTGATACTGACCTAGCACTATCAACAAACTCAAACATCATGGGTAGACCTGCTGTCCATGGCTCTTTTGAAAGTCAAGATATCACTGCCACCCACTAGATACACTTATTTTGAAATCTTATTTGGGAAACCCCACACACACACACCCTTAGTAAAGGGTCTCCAGGAAGATCTGCATCAACTGGGAAATATCACCTTGTAGGAAGAACTTGTTCAGTTAGGAAAGATTTTCTCCCAGATACATAAAAACATAGCAGAAAGGGCACCCCTTCCCACTGATACCCTTGCTCATACCCATAACACAGGTGACATGATCTGGGTTAAAGATTAGAAAAAAGACCCCTTTTCCCCTGCCTGGAAAGACCCCTGTAATGGTTGGCACACTGTGTCAACTTGAGAAGTTTAGAAGTTTAACTCAGCAGAGGGCCAGGGTGCTCACTGTACACATCCTCATCCTGTGCAAGAGGAGGGCACGGAGATGGTGTGAGTGCTACATTCACCCTGGGGAGGGATAGCCTGCTTATGATATAAGGGAGGAAAAGAGGCTTGTCCTCCCACCCTTTGCTCTTTCTGTTTTTGCTGTCTTCTGCCACCTTGAACTGTTGCCCCTGTGCCATGCCACCCTGCCTTGGAGCCAACTGATTAGGGATGGAAAGCTCCACAAACTGTCAGCTAAATAAACCCTCCTTTGCTTAATTTTGGGCATTGGGTATTTTGTCTCAGCAGTGAGAGAAAAATAACCAAGACAGTCCCTATTTAATTATTTTGACTATTCCCACTGCAGTAAAAGTGGCAGAGATCCAGCCTTGGATTCATCACTCCAGGATCAAATGGGCCTAGCCCAACAGTTGCTGGAAGGCCTACCCTGATGAGTCAAGCCCCCTGAAGACCACCTTGAAGAGACAAAGCCCTGCTCTCACTGCTCTGGAAGCTGGAAGCTCCGTGTATGGCTGAAGATTGAATGGACATTGTACACTGGACAGCCCACTCTAATTGACTGATGTTCTGTTATCCAGTTTGGTTGCTAGTTTCTCTTCTTTTGGAGATTTGGTGTTTGCTATAGGACTCAAGGCTGTATCCCCAGAGGACTGGGAAGTTCCTCACAAAATTGCCCTTGTTCTTGTCTATATTGGTGTAACCATTGGATTGGGCACCCTGAACTGCTTCTCTAAGTTTTAAAATAGTTCATAATTTCCTCCTGTGATCATACCTATTGGCTGCCAAGTCTAACACTTGTTAAGTTACCTTGTATTGACACCTTCATTAGGTTTGATGTATTGCTACTCTGTTTGATTTCTAGTTCCTTTTCTAGTTCCTGTTCACTTTCCCTCTTTGGGTTACAACTCCAGAAGACTGGAGTCTGCACAAAAAGGCTGCATTTGTTCTCACCTACATAAATATAATATTTGGGTTGCTCACCCTTACCTGTCTAAACCAAAATTAAAATGACTCTCTTATGGGTAATATATCTAAACATCCTGGGAATATATGGCAATTCAGAACATTGGGAATTCCAAATTCAAGTTTACAGTGTTAGTCCAATAATAATTCTCAAACTAAATAGGACCCTTCCCAACAAAGAGTATGTCTTTACTTTGACCCATGTCCAATTCAAACCAACACCACAGGTTGGGGAAACTCTCACTACTCCTCAGGTTTTGGAGGATTAAGTTGGGAACAAGAATACTGCAATAATAATAAATATATCTGTCCAGAGTAGTGACAAACCAAAAACTCCTGTAAACCCCGTTTCTTGTCTACGTTCTGTGCCAGTTGAGACTGCGTTATAGACTGGGGTGGATCTCAAAATAGCCTTTTAACTCAGCTTCCTTCTAGCCCAACCTGCAACAGGGAACTTGCAATCTTTTGCAACACACTGTTCCAGATCCCTCACATCAGGACTGGTCACCTGAATGCCAGATAAGAATCCAGGTAGATGGATGCAAATTAAACCCATGGCTTGTTTTAAAGATTGTAAAAGTCTGGTCACCCCCACCCCACATTAAAATTCCTTCCCCCAAGCCACTACGGTTCCCATTGGCTCCTATGCCCACTACAAATCACAACAACTCCTGACTCCTGATCTCCTGCACCTGGTCAGTGGCACACATGGGGTCCTTCAAGGTGTAAATGCAGAATTGGGCAATGACTTTTGGCTCTGTGTCCCACTTTCAGTTCTTTTGTACCAAACTCTGGGACTAACCCAGAATAACTCTAAACTCAACTCTACTGATGTTCTCTATCTCTTACTCCAGCCCTATCCTACAATCATATGGAGAAATATGTCCAGTTTTCTGGGTCTCTCCACAACATGTTCTGTCACTACAGCTTCCCTAGTGGCTCCCCATGGAACTTTCTTTATTTGATAAGGTTCACCAAGTGTTTACTAGTACCAACATGGGCCTTTGTGCACCTACTTACCTGGTACCTGACTGTCTTGGTTACTTTTTTCTCGTTGCTGGGACAAAATACCTGATGCCCAAAATTAAGGAAGGAAAGGTTACAGTTTGTGGAGGTTTTAGTCCATACTTGGCAGATTACAAGGCAGAGTGGCACATGGCAGAGGGCTACAGCTCATGGCGGCAGAACACAGCAAAGCAACAAACACCCACAAGGGAGGAAATGGCCAGAAGCACCCTCTTCCTCTCCCTTACATATGCAAACTATCCACCCCAGGGCGGGTGTAGCTCTCACACCCATAATTAATCAAACTCTAAAAGCCTGCCCCATGGCTGCATGAGGGTTTAGGGGGACACCCAGACACAAACCATAACACTGACCTTTCTTTATATCCAGGGCAATGGGGTCTTACATATTCCCATCAGTCACATCAAAAGCATGACCTTGTAATATCACCCACTCTGGCTGGGATAGCAATAACAGTGACTTTAATACTTTGTGCCATGGCTATGGGTATAAGCCAACAACAATACTCACAGTTAAGAACCCAGATAGCCAGAGATTTTGACAATATTCAAAGTTCATGCCACATGCCTGTAATCCCAGCACTTGGGAGGCTGAGACAGGAGGATCATTGCGAGTTGGAGACCAGCCTGGGCTACAAAGTGAGCTCAAGGTCAGCCTAAACTGCACAGCGAGACCCTGTCTCAAAAAGACAAAAAAAAACCAACAAAGTTCCATAGATACTCTGCAAGACCAAATAGATTCCCTGGCTGCAGTTCTCCAAATCGAGGAGTTTCAGACCTGTTAACAGCCCGGCGGGGAGGAACCTGCCTATTCTTGGAGGAATGTTGTTACTGTGCCAGTAAGTCAAGGATAGTAAGAGAAAACTCTCATAGGTTACAAGCAGGCCTGAAACAAAAAACTAATATGCAGTGGGTGTCTCTTCCTGATGGGGATCCCTAGATTTACCCTCCTCGAGGGCATGGAAGCTTTGCTTGGACCTCTAATGGCTCTCCTGACATTCCTCCTTCTACGTCTTTGTGCAGTCTGTTTCCTGACCCGATTCCTCCCTGAGTGCTTTGAAGCCATGCACCACCAGCTTCTTTTAAGAGCTACCCCTTCTTACCAGCTCCTTAAAACCGAGGAAACGGAGAAAGAAGAATCTTCCCCTTAAAACAAAAGGGGGGAAATGTGACAGAAATTTAAAAACTAACAATTTCATACCATATCAGGATGACGTACGCGCATAGAGCCCACCACGCAGCTACACAACAAAGCCTAGTCAGCCTTGAACTTTAGCGGGTCGCGCACTGCTCCCAGCTGCTGCTTTTTAGACAGCCCGACTCAGGTCAGCCTGACCATGTATAGCTATACAAACTGGACTCTCCCACCTAAATATACATTTCGTTTTTCTAACATATTTCAAGGACCTTCTACCCAGCAACCAAGTAATAACCCATGACTAACATAACCCAACGAAAACCCACTCTGCTTTCAAGCCTGTGTACTTCCAGCTTGCAGAAACCTATATAAACGGGACTCTAGGCTGACTCTGGGCTGGTGACTTGGAACTGATTCCCGCCAGCCCGCTGGCATTAATAAAAAGTTGCCTTCCAACTCCTTGGCGCAGAGCGTTTCCTATGCAGGTTCTTTGATAATATAACTGTGTGCTTCCACTTCAGAGCCTACTTGGTGCACCTCACACGTGTAGCCCCATCCCCAGCCCGAGTTTCACGCGCTGACAAATGTCCCAGATGACCCTACAGAGAAGCAGTTCCCGCTGCCCTCCCACAGCAGTGCTTAGGAGAGCTGTGGGAGGATGATGACAACAGCTTTTACCAGGTAGGCAAGGACTTCGTGCCTGCTGGGTCGCCTGTTACCGCGTGAGGTGTGCGGTGTTAGGATCCCACTGTGTCGACTGAACCGCTGTTCTCACACTGTAGCTGCCCTGGCTTTATCCCAAGGGCTTGAAAGAGCCCGGAAGGCTGAGTCCCAACCTCCCCCCACCACACACACACACACCCCAACCTCTGAGTCCCTAAGTTTGGGCTGCCGCCTCCAACTTTCATTTTTAACAAATTTCCAGCGATGCAAGCGTTACTTGTCCGAGGAGCACTGAACAAGAACACACAGGGTTAGCACACAAAGATTCTGCCAATTAGCTATAACTGCGGGTTTCAGCGTAAATCTAGGTCCCTGAGAGAAAAAGCAAAGGGGCTCGCAGTTGCCGCGGGGGCAGCAGCGCACAGGGAGCTTGCACAGCCTTTAGTTGGCTGAGGCCACCGCGGAGGGAGCAGCCCCTTTAGGAGGCGAGCTGGAGGGGGGGGCGCTGTGGGGCGGGGGGCGCTGTGGGGCGGGGGCTGTGGGGCGGAGGAGGAGCCGCTCCAGCCACGCCCACTTCGCGCGCCTGCTGGGCTCTGGACCCAGACGCGGGGTCTCGGGCAGCCGCAGTACCTGTGCGGCGGTCCGGCCAACAAGCGCAGGGAGGAGGGGGAAGAGCTTGCCCCTGGGCGAGGGCCGAGGTACCCGCCAAGGACCGGGGTCCAGCTGTCGGGGACCGCGCAGGAGGGGCGGTGCGCTCCGACCTCTGCGCCGCGCCAGTGCAGCAGCCGCGAGCCCTGGAACTGGGGTGTGCGCAGGGGTGCGCGTTTGACTGGGGGACTGAGGCCCGGAGGGCGACCCAAGGCGCGGACACGGCAGAGTGGGTGGTGGGCTGAGCCCGCGCGGGAGCCACCTCGGTCGCCAGCCTCTGAAGGCCCTGCTGGGTCCATTGGCCCTGATGGCGGCGTCAGCGCAGAGGGACCTGGTGCAGGTGAGTGGGGGCTTCAACCCTCTGCCGTGGGATTCTACCCTCCCGGTCCTGGTGCCAACATAGAAAGGATGGCTCTGTTCTTACCCCTTTCGCCTTTCCCTTCTCCTGGCCTTTACTCGGGTGCTTGGGAGAAGTCACTCCTGGCGTGGGTACTGATTGTGAGCAGGACAGTCTGTAGAGCGGTTTCCACCCGTGAACTCTGAAGGGTGAGGGAGAAAGCGTTTCCTGAGCACAGGAACATGCGTGGAGATGCTTGAGGCCGGGAGCCCGTTGGGAGTGATCCGGAAACTCAGGGACTGTTGTATCTGCTGGGACCAGATAGCACCCCCAACCACAGGCTGAGGAGCTGGGCTGCTCTTCTGAGGACACAGGGTGCTGAGGCCGGTTCAGAGCAGAGGAGGGAGGTGATAGGACTGCAGTCTTATTAGCGTCTCTGTGGATGCAGAGGGGAAGCCAAGTGTAGGGTGAGGGTGAAGGCCTGCCGGCCAAGGAGCACCCTCTGCCACAGTCCTGCTGGCCAGACCAGGTAGAACTGCAGGTGTGTTCTGTGTCTTTGAGAAACATCAGGCTGACCAGTTTGTCTGATGTGGAGGGTGAGGAAGAGGAGGCCTGCTCCGTGGTTTGCTTCCTTGGGTACAAGTATCAACAAGTCCTCTGCAGAGAGAGGGGGCAGGGAAGTGGCTGCAGCATTTTCAGTGGAATCAGTAGAAGTTAGGTTTGGGACATGTTGAGTCTCCGATGCTCCTGAGACCCTGAGTAGATTTGAAGAATGGTTTAACACAGTCAACCGGTTCCAGGGAGGTGTTAATTGAAGTCCCAAGGGACAATCTACAACTCAGACACTGGCCAGACAATACCTAAAAAGGGAGCTCTGGCCCAAGAGCTGCCCAGGAAACCACCCTCTGTTCTATAATGAGACCACAGGAAGCCTACTTACTATGAGTGAGATTGGCAGGAATCCAGATTGCTATCTCTGGTGAACAAGCCAGGAAGTTAAACAAAGTCTTCTTTCTTGACTAATAACTGACAGTTTCTGTAATTTTTGTTCTTATCTCCAATTTAGGACCAACTGCAGAAAGCCAAGGATGCTCACATAACTACCCTCATGTGAGGCCCAGCGTCTAATTTGAAGGCCCTACACACAGCTTTCCAAGCCAACAGCCCCCAGTCAGGGCACACCAGGGCCTTTCCCTTTTCTCCATTGCAGTGCTCTGCCCTTGCTGTGCCTGCCCTTAGGTCTCTAAGAAGCCGTCAGTGATGGTGACTGACTCCCCGGCTACAGTAAGCAATGGATAAATAGCCTTAGCTGTTTTTGTTTGGTTGGTCTTTGTTTCCACAAACCCTCCCTATATAACAGGGAATCTCCCCAGCATGACTGCATGGATGAACGAGGTTCAGCATTTGATTGACGTTCCTTCATAAAGCCGGCTATCATAGAGTCTCTCTACTGTGTGCAGCCGTGTCAAACATGGATGCACATTCTCGACACTCAAGTGTCCTTCCCTTACACTCTTCCTAGTGGGTTGTGCCAGTCTTTGCCTCCATCATCAGTTTGTCCAAATCATACCAGCTTATTTTTACCTCTCCCATTCTTGAGACCTTGCCCATTTGGTTCTCTGATCCAACTTTGGCTGTTGGCCCCACCCTTCCGGCCTCTATGTCTCAGTTCTCCCACAGTGGACTTTGTAGCACTCTTCACTGCTGGACTCCACTTCATATCCTCAGAAGAGCCTGTTTCCTTGATGTCCCTGAACATTAGCCAGTTAGTTATAGTCAGATTCTCCTGCCTTATGGTCCTTACACTTTCTCAGAAGCCAGTGCCCTGCTCCAACGCCTTTGTAGAGAAGTGAGTTGGGGACACTTGAGTAAAATTCAGTACCTATGCCCTTCCAATCCCCAGCTATTGTCAGTGGGAAGATTTTGATCATTCAGGAGGATGCTTATAATTGCACAAAATCAAGTTGTGGCCATCTGTTATGGTTTGTGTCTGGATGCCCCCCGCCCCTCAAAACCTCATGCAGTCATGGAGCAGACTTCTAGAGTTTTTGATTGATCCATGGTCCAATGCTGGGATTATGGGTGTGAGTGTTACACCCGCCCTGGGGTGGGTAGTTTGCACACAATAGAAGGAAAGAAGCATGCTTTCTGCTCCCCCGCCCCCTGCCGCCTTGTACTCTTGCTGTCTTCTGCTGCTTTGAAATGTTGCCCCTGTGCCCCGCCGCCCTGGAGCCAGCTGATTATGGACTGAAACCTCCACAGACTATGAACTAAATAAACCTTTCCTTCTTTAACTTCAGGCATCAGGTATTTTGTCTCAGCAGTGAGAGGAAAGTAAGCAAGACAGCAGCCCTGGGGCCATCTGTGCATGGAAATTACTACTGTGAGGCTGATGGAGAAATGGAGGTGGTGCTCATTTGCAGATAGGGTTTGCGGAGCTAGATGAGGGTTTAGAGGCAGAGGGAGCTGAGGGCCCTTTATGGCCACCTGCAGGTTGAACAGGCCCTTTCTTCTTTGGGATTACAGATTT
The DNA here is from genome assembly GCF_000276665.1 of Chinchilla lanigera. Lineage (NCBI taxonomy): Eukaryota > Metazoa > Chordata > Mammalia > Rodentia > Chinchillidae > Chinchilla > Chinchilla lanigera. The sequence goes on along the minus strand of NW_004955468.1, from coordinate 4,281,873 downwards.
GTTCTTGGTCTTAAACACTTTGCTTGGATCTAGCTTGCTCATGAAGGAGTCGGTCTCTCTGGTGAGCAGGTTTGTGTTGTAGGTGATGGGCTTATACAGGCTGAACCACTGCTTGGCCTGTGGGCTAATGTTATAGCTGCTGAAGGCATACTGCCACTGGGGCAGGCCCAGGTGGGTGATGAGCAGGTGATAATACATAGTAAAAGTATCTGTGAGAAAATGCAATATAATGCTCTGTGCAGGAACCAGAGTTCAGTGTCTTGTGCTAATATTGGTTTCCCAGTTTTGTAGACAAGGCAGACCTTCCCATTTCTGTTGCATGAATCCAGCTCAAATAGCACACTTCGAGAGTCAAAATGAGGCTTCCCTGGCTGGTCCTCACTGGCTTCAGATGTATCATCCTCCAGGTCTGCCAGAGCCGGTACATTAGGAAGTGAATACATAGAAGACTGGTTGAGCTCAGCTAGTTTTGAGATGCTGTGAATTGCCATGTTGCCCAGGGGAAGGATGTGCTCATCTAGCTGCACACTCCAGGTCACGTGGAAGCCACTGGTCATCAGGTAAAAGTTCGTCATATCCCCAGGCATCATACAGTTATTTTTTTTGTTCTCATGAAGGAATCATATGACGTTCAGCAGGTGACTTTTCTATGAAGGTTACCTCTGTCACACCTGGAGAAGATTCTAGAAGGCAGGTGATGCCGAGGGTCAGCTTGTCCGGGTGCAGCTTGTTGCAGCCCAGTTTTGGGGCAGTGTCTCTTCCGTGGCTCCCGTCCCCACTCAGCTCCTGGCTGGCACCAGGGCAAAGAGCCCGGCAGACCAGAGGCCGGGACCCCGCCTCAGTGCTTTGGCCTTCAAGCTCACAGCATGCTGAGAGCTGTAGTTCTCCATGCCTTTCTTTCTTCCTTGAATTTTCACTTGCTACTTCTTTGACTTTTTCCTTTTTCCTTTTTTTTGAGACAGAGGGTCTCAGTGTGTCACTTAGACTAGACTTGAACTTACAGTGCACCCCAGGCTGGCCTTGAACTCAGTGATCTCCCTGCCTTGGCCTCCCAAGTCCTGGGATTACAGGCACGTGCCAGTACACTGCCTTTTTTTTTTTTTTTTTTTAAACTACAAATACCCTTTTCCACCTGTTACTTCTTTCCTTCTTTAAAGCACAATTGAAGTTTTGTCTCCTTCAGACAGTTTTATATTTTTTCCCTGCTGCAATACCCCTACTGCTGTTTCTTTCCATTACAATTTTGTGTTTATTTGTTTCTCTCACATACTGTATTGTAAATGTCACTGGGGCAAGAGATGTCTTTCAACTCACTATGACTAGAGCCTACAAAAGATTCTAGTGTAGAGTCATAAATGCTTTATAAAATAATATGTAAGGAGCTGAGAAACGTGCTTATATAGTTTACTTTCTCTGCCTGCAGATGGTTCTCCTGGTATGTGAAATGGCTTAGAAAATACTTTAGTTTCAGCAATTAAGTGTAGTAGAGACAAGCAGGACTGACTCTACAGTTAGCCAAATCTGGATGAAACTGGAATTCTTTTTTGGTTTTTTTTTTTCTGGTACTGAGAATCAAACTCATGACCTCACACTTGCCAGGCAGGCACTGTGCCACTGAGCTAAATCCCCAGGCCCGAAACTGGAATTCTTATAATCTGTAATTTAGGAATTTAAAGTCATACTGTTTGCTGGGGATATAGTTCAGCAGCACAAGCGCCTGCCTGCCTGGCAAGTGCAAGGTCCTGAATTTGATTCCCGGTACCCCTCCCCGCCAAAAAAGTCATACTGTTTAGTTTTCCAAGAAGTTCTAATCCAGGTATTTCCTTTAAAACAGAATGCCAGCAGCTTCTAAGTAATATGTTCTACCTAGATTTAACATTTTCAGGAATTAAGAATGGGCACGAGCTTTTTCTTCCATTATTACTATAGGTCCCAAAATGCTGTGACACTGGCTTTTATGTTTGTGCAGTTACCATTACTAGAGATGATTTGTTTCTTCCTGTGTTACTATCTTAATGTTCTTTTTATCATGAAAGATTTGTTTTATTGCTTCTTTTAGGGATGATCCTATGGTAATAAACTCCTTCAGGTTTTTTGTACTTGGGAATACTGTCTGGATGAAGGTCACCTTATGGAAACTGCATGTCTTTTAGCATATGAACCAAAATTAACCCCCAAGAATCCATAGAGAGAGGAAAAATGAGGGTTTAATGAAGGGTTTTCAGTGGTAGGAGAAAGGAATAGGTTTTTGGACAATAAGAATGACCACTGGTAATGGTTTGAAGAGGACACAGGCATATGTGCTGGGGAAGGTAGAATTAGGAAGGCCAGAGCCCATGTAGTGCCACAAAGACAGGAGAACATGGACATTCTCAGGTTAGTGGCCTGGCAAAGCTGAGGAGTTGTGGTCTGTCCAAAAGGCCAAAGGCTATACCAAGTCTCTTTTCTTCCTAGAGCTACCCTGTGTACTGGTGTCTACCTCTTCCTATCTTTTTATTCTGTCAGGTTCTTTCCTCTTAAGATTCTCAGAGAAGGATTATGATAGAAAGGCAATGAATCCCCCAACCCAATTTCCTGGGATGTGCAGACTCCTCAGACCGGCACCAGAGGCACAGGTATATGCAGCAATATCTGCAATCATATTGAGTGCATGCTCTTTATTTTCTGATGCCATTCTCTGATAAAAGTAGTTCTTCAGCTTTTTGACATTTGCAACATGACAGGGTTTTATCAGCTATTCATTACTATAACAAAATACCTGAGACAGGCTACTTATGAAATAAAGAGGTTTATTTAGCTTACAATTTGGGAGGTTAAAATGGCATACATAATATAGGCCCTATTGTTGTAGAACTCAAGAGTTCAGAGAGACCAGTGGGGAAACACTGGACTTTTGTGTGTCCAAAATGGCTGAATGCTGGACAAAGGAAAGGCTCCAGTCTTCATATGTTTTTTTCACGGAGGTTGGTCTTCTGCACAGAACTTGTGGGCGAGCAGAAGAATAAAAAGTTTGTCAGACTGTGACAGTTTTGTATCTTGCTGGCCCTGCTGAGGCATAACAGGATATTATAGGGACAGGAGGTTATAAAATTTTACTTACAGGGGGGCTGGGGATTTAGCTCAGCGGCACAGCACCTGCCTGGCAAGTGCAAGGTCATGAGTTTAGTTCCTGGTACCGGAAAAAAAACAAAAACAAAATTTTACTTACACGGACAAAAGTTACTGCTTTCATCTGTATTAGAACAAAGAACAGCTGTACATAGTGGGGAGTTTGGGAAAAGGCTTTTTCTTTTTACATCCCACTTCATTATGGCAAGGGCCACTCCTTGGCTGTATCACCTCATAGCAGAAAGCATTACGGGAGCACATATAGGAACCAGAAGATTACATGTTGGGTTAGGAAGGACAGCTTTTATGACACACTTTCACTAGAACTGAAGGGGTTGCAAGAGAACTACCATCCAAGAGCACATTCTCAATGACCTAAGAACCTCCCACTAAACCCTACCTCCTAAAGTTTCAACTATCTCCGAATACTGCCATCCTGCAGACCAATCTTCCAATCAAAATGGGCTCTTGGGATAGCAGCCAATCAATTTTTAAACCCTAGGAGCTGTATTGATATTTTGCTACTATATAGCTTATTGATCAGCAGTGATTATGCTAACTAACATTCTTATGCACAACTGGGAAAATGTCATGATCCAACCACAAAAGCAAAATGAAACTCCTTTAAAACACTCTACCCTAAGGTCTCAGAATGCTAGGAAAAACTGTCTCTATCCATTGTAAGAAGCTTTTTTTTAAAACTTGCTGTTGGTCTTATATTGGGAAAGGCTCTGTCAGGGGCTTCATTTTGCAGGAGGACAATGCTTAGAAGTGCCTAGAACTACAGACAGGAGGAAGTGCATTTGTAAACAATATAAGTTCTGAGTCAATAAAGACTCAGATTCCCTTCTCAATCTTGGGGTTCTGTCTGAGGATCAGTGACATGGAAACCTAAGGCAGATTTCAAAAGGAATCTATCTTGGAACAGAACCCCACCCCCCAAGAAGCCCAGTGAATACATAAATGAGGAAGTCAGTCAGAATGCAGGTCCATTTTTAGGGTCTAATTAATTGGCGTGAGCACGTATCAGCTGGCCATGTGGTTATGGCCCAGTCAAACATCTCTTGGAGCTTGTTTCTCCATCTGTACAATAAGGATTATTTAGTACACCCTATCTTGTTCTGAGGAGACAGTAAGATTGTTCACATTGTTTAGCAACCTGATCAAAACACAATGTAAGGCCTTCTACCTAGTGAAAAAATTTTCAGTGGAACTTTGAGTATTTAATGGGAGGAAAAAGAGAAAGTAATCCTTAATGTGAAGAGTCTCTCATTTTTCCACCATAAATCCTGTGGAGGACCACCCCCTCCTTGAAGGAGGGGCAATTATCTCCATTTTGGAGACCCTGTTTTCATGTACTGATATGCATACAACTGGCTAGGACTTTTCCTTATCCCTTCAATTGGCTTTAAGCAATGCATATCGGTCCAGCTGAGGTGCTGATGTATAGTCTTTGAAGACAGCAGGCAGTGTTTCCCCAGATGCCCCGTTGTTCCCTTGTGTGAGCTAGGACAAGGCGGGATGAAGAGCCAATGCTCCATGCTATTGGCTGGGATCAAGCCTCACGACAGAGGCTATGAGTTCCTGGAGCTTGAAAGATTACACAAGAGGGACTGGGGATTTAGCTCAGCGGCAAAGCGCCTGCCTGGCAAGCGCAAGGTCATGAGTTCGGTTCCCGGTACCAGAGAAAAACCAAAAAAAAAAAAAAAAAAAGATTAGATATTACCTCAATTGTTTTCCTCAGATTTCTCCTTCTGCACATTGCAGAGGTGATTTCAGGCCTCCTACCTAGCCTGGCTCACAGTAGCTCTCAGCTATTTCCCGCCATTCTCAGTCACTCACTCTCAAGCCACTCCCTTCATCGTGAATTAATAAAACCCAGGCCTTTGTTCTGGATAGCCATCATTGTGGCTGGGCTTAGGACCCCTTGGCTCCCCACAACTACAAATATGCCTGAGTGTCTTTATTCTCACCATGGGTTGCACTGGAAGTGGTAGATTGGAATGAACTCACTACAATTCCAGTAACTTTTCCATGGGATTATAAATATAAACTTTCTGAGCCATGATGACTAGGAAGGGCTCTCTACAAGATCCCAGAGCAGGGTTCTTAAATGATTGCCTATGTCAGCCTGTCTCAACTGGATATAACCCGAAGACAGTCTGGCCTCAACATCATGTATTTTTCAGAAATTCAGTGCTTATTTAAAGGTCTTGGGTAGGCCCTGATGGCTCCTGCCTTACCCTACTTTCATCATGATCTGTTCATTTGTTGAGTGATCTCTTCAGCCTGTTTGAGGAGCCGTAATTTCTTTCCTACATTCTGGCCCAGAATTTGTGTGTTGACGGAGTCCTGCTACCACCTTTCTTTGACATAAACCCAAACCAGAGCTGAATTTACCAGTTTTCTGACACCTTTGGAGTCTTCCCTCACCCTGAAGCCTGCGGCTGGTGCCCCTTGCACTGGAGTAGGGTCTGAGGAGCACGAAGTGTGTGTGTCTTATGATCCATGTATTCTACCTCATCTCACTCAAGACAAGCCTCTACGGGAAGATGGTGGCTAACAGAATCTACAAGATCCACGCTGCATTGGTTAGATGTGGTGCCATGGCTGAGCTGCTACGGACACTATTCGGGCAATGCTACTCAATTCATCAAGCAACCTGAAGTTGTTCCTGAAGACCGCAGAGACATACTTCATGGCGGGACACCTGGTGAAATATATCTTCACTGACCAGTCTATGTTCCTTGAAGACTGCTCCAAAAGAAAGGCAGGCAGGTAGTCATCCTCAAGGTCCACACTATGCTTACTGGCAAGCTATCTACATGCATATGAGATGTGTGAGTTTTCACTCATAGAGAAGATCAATGACTTTTCCCAGCAGGGCTCTCTCAGGGAGGTGGGTTATCTTGTTTGAACAGATGTGGACATGAAGTTCAGGGACTATGTGGGTGTGGAGATCTCCTGACAAAAATGGGATCAGTCAGAGAAGCTGTGTCTAGGAATGCTAACCTCAGTCACAAGGCTATATTCCACAAGATAAAGGGGACTTTTACTACATACGGGCCTTATTTGGGGGGTTAGTGCCAGAAGCTTACAGGCCATAATGGACCAAACCAATCATATAGAGGCCATGTGGCATGAGAGCCACTTGAACAAGTACCACAAGCTCACTAAGGTCTGGTACCTGTGCAGTGATGACCTACTGGGATATATATTGCAGAAGTACCAGCAGGGCTTGTCTACTGTTAGAAAGTGGTTAGATTTGCACATGTGCCAAAAAATTACCAAGTTACAGGGACTGCTGAGGGAAGCTTTCAGAAAGGACTTAGAGCAGGGTGACTGCCACATAGCTCTAGCCTTCCTATCATGCTATCCTTGTTTAAAATTGGCTTTACAGCACAAGTTCTGTCTTTTTTCGGTGTAGATAACCAATATTGTTGATGCCTCCCACCACAGGCACACTTTAGGCAGGCACAGCACCACATCTACTCACTAGTCATCTCACGAACACACACGTTCAGGGAAGTCAGATTCCACAGCTCACACTCAAGTCTATTTGCCACCACCCTGATCTTCTAGCACCCTCCAAAATGGACGAGTGGTCTCCTTCCATGAGGAGATACTGTACGGCACGAGGACGGAGGCTCCTGGACACGCGGACTCTCCCCTCCCGTGGCACAGTTGCAAACAGGCCTGCCTTCCCCTTGCAGAAGCAGATAAAAATGGCTGTTTTCAGATAGTCTAGGAAGATCAGGACTCTAAATGGAGACACTTTCCCTGGTGCTTAGCTTCCTTATGCCAGTGCCTTGCCAGGTACCCAGTGAGAGCAAAGGAGGTCTCCTGTCTTCTACCAGATCTTCATGATTGCTTCGAGCCCTGCCTCAATTTATTAGTCATTCATCAGTTTCCTACCAGCAGGAAAATGTTAACTGTACATAATAGGAAGTTTGCTTTGGGTGAAAACCTCTTTTCCTTAAAAATGATTTCTGTGGAAGGCTTTAGGTGTTCTAAATCTACAATCTTCTTGCCCTGCAGAAGACTAGGAAGTCAGTGGTAACAGCCTTTATTTCTTAGATGCCTGGTAAATTCAAGTTTCTGCAGCTCTTCTACATAGAGGCTCTAAACTGCATGTTTTTCTGTCACTACACAACAATTATTTTATACAAAAGTAACTGAGGAAAAATTATTTCTGCTTAGTGTAGAATGCAAGTATCATGGTTGCGCTCCCAGACTGCCATCTGTGGCAGCAGAACGGGTCTAGCAGCTCAGGTCTTCCCCTCAGTCTACGCTCTACACCAGACCATGTCTCCGAGATAAAGATACCTCGGAGATGACCAGTCACTCTTTTAGCTCCTTGTCATTCAAGGCCTTTGTAGCCAGTCTCTGGCTTCAGCCAGGAACAAATGAATGCTGTGAAGTTCCTGGTTTCTTGTGATTTTTGAAAAATACTTACCTTTTCAGTAGTTACTGGTTTACAGGAAAATGTGTGGATACACACACAAGAAAGAAAAATGTGTGGAAAGCAGAAAGGTTCCCTAACTACCGCTTTACCTTTCCCCCATATATACTATTTCCCTTATGATTAATCTCCTGTACTACTGTAATATATTTGTTAGATTTAATGAACACACCCCTGCAATCTTAGCACCCCAGAGGCTGAGGCAGGACTGCCTCAAGCTCAAGGCCAGCCTAGGTACAGAGTAAGTTCAAAGCCAGCCTGAAATACAAGACCTTGTCTCAAAACAACAAAAATCTATTATCAATTCTATTGGCTTCTTCCTGGACATGGTGGTACAGACCTATAATCTCAGCATTTGAGATGCTGAGATAAGATCTGGGCTATAGTGAGCTCAAGCCCAGTCTGAACTACACAATGAGATGGGTTCTCTCAAAAAAAAAAAAAAAGGAAAAAATGATTGGCTCCTTATATACAGTGTTTACTGGGCTCATAGTTCTCAACCATGGGTGGTAGGTGACAACGTATGGAAACACTATTGTCAAAAGTGGACGAAAGAGATGGGCATATGCACTCAACGACCAACACCAGCACCATGAATGCTTTTAAGCATGACAGGACACACAGGACAGCAGGCCACTACAAAGAATTACCTGCTTCGAATGTCCTTAGTGCCAAGGTTGAGAAACTTTGTTCTTAGGTGTAAAATACATGTCTTCAGCTTACAAAACTTCATCTGTACTATAAAAAAGAAACAAAATTGGCGGTATACTTTGTCGTATAATTTACTTCAAATTTACAATTCATTAAAATTTTTGCTTAATGAAGTATATTAGTTTTAAAAATCATTTCACTCTTTTGTCTAAACTTTTTTTTTTTTTTGGTAAATCGAATTTCTGATGTTTTTCTGCCTATTTATTTCTAGATCTGGCCATTGTGCTGTCTGAAATAGGATTTACTTAAAACATTACCAAGTTAAAAAAAATGTTTGCGGGGGCTGGGGATTTAGCTCAGCAGCATGGTGCCTTCCTGGTAAGTGCAAGGTTGTGAGTTCGATTTCTGGTACCAGAAAAAAAACCAAAAAAAAAATGTTTTTTTCACTACTTTCAAATAATCTTGGTATTCTGGAAGAAATATATATCACCTACTTCCTACACTGCCTTAGGACTTTTGGCCATGTGTTTTTAGCAATTTGATTCTGAATACTATGTGACATGAGCATTTTGGATGTATCTCATATTCATTTTTTCAGTATTAAATTTTGTGCACTACTCCTAATATCCTGTATATGTATATTCCTACAAATCACTGAATTGTTTTATTTTAGATAATATCTACAGTTACACCATTAAATTCACTGACAATTTCTTCCAGTTTAATGTAGTGTTCATGCCACATGGTGTCTGAAGTACATTTATCTCTTTCATTTAGGTCTATTTTTATATCTATTTTACTCTCAGATCTCTGAAACTTTATATACAGTAATGACATTTAGTGTAATGGTCTAGTCTAACCTTACCATGTTTGTAAATGTATTTTTGCTAATATGTTTTTATGTCTTTGTATGCACAGCAAGTATCATCAGATGGTGTAATTTATATTGCATATTGCATTTGTTTGTGTCCCTTCAGTGTTGGACTTTGTTATGGCATTCAGTAACGTTACTTGGCAGTTTTTCCTTCCAAGGCTTGCTTTTAAACTTTCAACGTGAGACCAGAAAAGCTTTTAGTCTATGTCTGATTAGTCTCACTACTGAGGTCATAGCATTCTAAACTATTTTCTTATTTACTCATGTTTCTATGCAGAAGGGTTAAAATAAACATTGTTTTGAGTAAACTTAAGGAATATTTGTATACAGCTTTGTAGTGTTTCTACCCAAACCCTCAGTTTCAGGACTATGCATCTCAGGATTCAAAAAGTTTAAAATGATCTTTCTCAAAGAAAAAAATCTTACGTCAAACCTCTGCCTTGCTTTTCTCCCATACTGTGCCACCCAGATTCCTGTCACACTGGATTCAGTGTACCCTTAGTCCCTGTAAGTGAATACAGTCATAGAGCTTACCTCCTATGTCTGCTGAGATCTTAGTCCTGACACTGCCTATTTGCCGTGAAAACTGATTTGTATTTGTCATATTAGGTGTGATAAAGAAAAAAAATTGTGGTGGCACACACATGTAATCCCAGCACTCAGGAGGCTGAGGCAGGAGGATTATTCCAAGTTTAAGACCAGCCTGGGCTACAAAGTGAGCTCTAGGCCAGCCTGAACTGCATAGTGAGACCCTGTCTCAAAAAAGACAAAAAATAATTATGAACGCTTAAATTTTTGAAAAGTTATTACAAAAGACACACTGCCATTAAACTCCCTCAAAATCCTGCCTCACCTAACCTAACCTCCCAACAGCCTCACCTCCAAATGCTATCACACTGGGCAGTGAGGCTTCAGTGTAAGAATTTGGGTTGCGGGAGACACAAACATTCTGATAGCAGATTAAATAAGTTGCCATTTACTTTGTAGATTTGTATTTTAGGTACTGAAGATTAAACACAGGGCTTTCGTTCTAAGCAACATCCTCAGCCCCTTTTTTCATTTTGGTACAACTCTAGGGCAAAACATTTCACAATTCCCAGTTTTTTAAAAAAGCTTTCTCCTTTACAGACAACATGAGGGTCTGTGGAGAAAATCCCATGCAATCTGCAAACAAAGCAACAACAAAAAATACTAGTTTCCAGGGTAGGAAATCAATATATAAGATGTAATCATACTTCTCTATATTGGCAAAGAACTAGAAATTGATAACTTCATAAAGAAAATTCTTTATAAGAGCATCACTCATGAGATTAAAGATTGATATACATACCAAATGTTGAGGGCACTGAGTTGGAATCAGATAATGCTAATAAAAATTTACCACGGTACAACCACTTTGGAAATTGATCAGTCTGTAGAATGATAACCGCTCACCTCCTTTTAATCAGGCATTGTACTTCTAGGTATTAACTAGCACAAAACTAATTACAACTTTGTTATAACCCTCTACTGGAACCAATCCAAAGGTCCATTAACAGATGTACAGAATAACATGTTATAACATATCCATACAAAAAAAATACTATTCAGTAAAAGAGAACACAAAAACTCATACATGCAACATGGATGAATTTCCAAATGATGAATGAAAAAAGGAGTACGCTGGGCATGGTGGCGCATGTCAATCCCAGCATTCAGGAGGCTGAGGCAGAAGGATTGCTGCTAGTTCAAGGCCAGCCTAGGCTACCCAGTGAGTTCAGGGCCAGTCTGAACTGCATAGTGAAACCCTGTCTCCAAAAGAAAAAAATAAAATAAACATTTTATGATGGCATTTATATAAAATCTCAGAAAAAGCAAGTTAGTTTACCACTGGTTGTGGAGAGGAGGAGCCAGGGAAGATGGGAATTCTGTATGTATACAAGGTAACTTTGTAGGTGATGGACATATTATACTTATGGTGGCTTCATGGGTTTTTACATATGTTCAGTTTTTTTTGTGTCTCTATTTTATATCAATTATAGCTCAATAGGGGCTGGGGATTTAGCTCAGCGGCACAGTGCCTGCCTGGCAAGCGTGAGGGCGTGAGTTCGATTCCCGGTACCAGAAAAAAAAAATTATAGCTTAATAAACCATCAAAAAAATGCTTCCATGTAAAAATGTAGATCTACGCCTCTTGAAAAACCAGACTGGGCAAACATATTGACTGTATTATAATTCTCTTTTATCCTTTAGGAAGACTATCAGTGAAGGGTATTTCTACATGAGACACAGAAGTCTTTTATTTCGACTATAGTATTTCTTCTCTGGCTCCCCTTTCTGCCAGTGCAGCATTGGCCTTGAAGTGAACAGCTCAAGCAGGCTATGGGAATCCAGAAAAACTGTCCAGATTATTTGCTCTGCCGGTCACCATGGCCATAGGTATGTAATACATAAGTCCAATGGTCCTGAGTATATCTGCATACCCTCATCTCTCAGGGCTATGGTGACTGGACTAGAATATTTATGGAAGCACCTTTACGTGGAGTAAAACCTTGGAACTTTCTATAGTGACCCCCAACTGTTATTCATATACACTCTTTCAGTTCCAACTATAATTATGCTTAAACAATTTGTGATTTGCATCCAGGGAATACGATAAAGGCCACCGAAGAGTGTGCTCACTGAGCATATTGGGGTTATAGCATTCATATTTGCCAAGTGGCAGAGGTGAGGAGCCTTCAACCAAAAGTATTGGCATTGATATAACCAGGGCCTTAGATGGGATCAGAATGTGCAATGCAGTCCTGAGAATGTTCCGCACAATTATAGGGAATCTTCAGTACGGAGTCCAGATCTGAGACTTAACATTTGGCTGAGGGTTTCTCAGCGTGTTTCTCCAATTGTCTGTCCCTACACTGAATAAACAAGACAGCACATCTTCTCTACTCTGAGACCCTTTCCAGTGGGAAATGAGTAGAAGTCACTGACTGATACTTTTTCAGTGACTGCACTTTCCTCCTATGCACTGACTTCTCCAATGTTTAATGAAGCTACACTTGGGCCTAAATAATTTTTCACATTTTTTAGAAATGAGAAGTCCACTTTTCAGTATGGACTCTGGTCCTAAAGAAATATGGATTAAGGCTAGATGCTTTCCTACATTTCTTGTACTAATAAAGCCTTGCCCTGATGTGAACTCTGTTGTAAAATGAAGTGGGAGCCTTGGCTAAAAAATTATTCACATTCAATCCACTCTTCTAGCAGATGTGAACTCTCTGATGTACAATAAAGCTAGAGCTTCGGCAAAACAGTTTCACATGTTCAGTGTACTCATAAATCCTTTTCCCGGTGTGCATTCTCTGGTGCCCAACAAGTATGATTTTACAGGTAAAGAATGTTCTAGAGTTGCTACGTTCATAAAATTTTGCATTAGTGTGAACCCTCTGGTACTAAACACGTTTGAAGGTTTATATAAAAAATTTTGTACATCTGTTGCACAATCTCTGTAATGTGAATTTTCTGGTGCTGCATCAGATTGTATATGAACGCTTCTGCCATGTTCACAACGCTCAAGTCCTTTCTCCAGTGTAGAAGTATGTGTTGGCTGCTGTAGGTTTTCCCACATAGACTGCATGCATAAGGAAGGCCTTACTCCAGTGTTGTGTTTTATAACAAACTAGGATGGTGCTTTTGCTATAGGCTTTCTCACACTTTGTTAGATTCAGGTGGCCTTTATCCAATGTGAAATTTCTTGTGCTGAACAAGGTGGGATCTCCTGCTATAGTTTTTACCACATTCATTACACTGATAAGGCCTTGTTCCTCTGTGAATTCTCCGGTGTACAAAGAGTCCAGAGCTTTGTTTGAAGAACTTCCCACATATGCTGCACTCATAAGGCCTTTCTTCACTGTGGATTCTCTGATGTTGAACAAGTCCATCTTTACGGCTGAAAGCTTTCCCACATTCACTGCATTCGTAAGGTTTTGCTCCAGTGTGAACTCGCTGGTGTAAATTGAGACTTGATCTATGGCTAAAACATTTCCCACATTCAGTGCACCCATACGGCTTTTCACCAGTGTGAACTCTCTGGTGTGAAATAAGGCTGGAGCTTTCTCTAAAGAACTTCCCACATTCGCTGCACTCGTAAGGCTTTTCTCCAGTGTGGATTCTCTGGTGCCGAACAAGTATCACTCTGCTTCTAAAGAACTTCCCACACTCACTACACTCATAAGGCTTTTCTCCAGTGTGGATTCTCTGGTGCCGAACAAGTTTGTTTTTTATTCTGAAGGCTTTCCCACATTCACTGCACGCGTAAGGCTTTTCTCCAGTGTGAACTCTCATGTGTGCAGTAAGGTAAGAGCTCTGAATAAACGATTTCCCACATTCACTGCATTCATAAGGCTTTTCACCTGTGTGGAGTTTATGGTGTCGAACCAGTGTTACCTTACTTCTAAAGAATTTCCCACATTCATTGCACTGATAAGGTTTTGCTTCAGTATGAACTCTCTGGTGTTCAATAAAGACAGAACTCTGTCTAAAGAATTTCCCACATTTGGTACACTGAAAAGGCCTTTCTCCAGTGTGGATTCTCTGATGCTGAACAAGCCTGGATTTGCATCTGAAGGCTTTCCCACATTCACCACACTGATAAGGCTTTATAGCAGACTGAACCCACTGGTGTAAGATGAGATTGGAGCTTTGGCTAAAGAACTTCCCATGTTCATCATACTCACATGGCTTTTCACCAGTATGAATTCCTGGATGTGCAATAAGGACAGGGTCTGGTCTAAGGATGTTCTCACTTTCAGTCATTTCTTCTCTGTGGATTCTCTGGTGCCAAACAAGAGCGATTTTGTGGCTGAAGAGTTTCCCACATTCATCGCACTCATAAAGTCTGTCCTTAGTTTGAAAGGCTGTGCTGTAGCTAGTGCTTGTGTGTGGATTTCCTTCGTTACCCCTGGTCTGGTGCTGCAGATGGCTTGAACTGCTCAGGGGATCCTCTTCATCATCTATGCACATAAAGGAACTCACTGAGGTGTGTGCTCTAGAGCTATTAACAAACACAGCCTTCTCGCACCTCCTGACATCTTTCTCTTCAATGTGCTCGTCCTGAACGTGCTGCTGAAGGACGTCTGTAAAGAACCACAGTTGTCTTCCACAGGCCTCACATGTGTGCAGCTTCTGCCCAGGTTGTATTTCCTGATGCTCACCCAGAAACAAAATGTCCTTCACCACTGGGCCACACACCTCACAAGGGTAGACTTTCTGGGTGGCAGTATCTGCATTCAGAGCCCTGACTTGTGACCCTCCTTGAGAAGATGCCTCCTCAACTTCCATTGGAAACCAACAACCTGAAAGCAGAAAATGTGACTGATATATATGGAGATTGCAATGTGTGTGAAAGGGGTGACGCCGTCACAAACATGTCTTACACAACCAAGAATGAATACAAAAGATTCTTGGGAGACTATGGGAGCTGAAGCCAGCAAGAGAAAGTCCTGCTATACTGAGGGCAGCAATGTCATACTGTGAGGTCTGGGGAAAAGGAAGGCCACAAGAGTGGGAAGCTGCACAGAAAGAGTGGCTGTGCCTCTCATTCATATCTGTTTTGAAATGTGTACATCTGATGGAGACCACTATGAAGCAGCTCTGAGCAGGACTTACATTATCTAATTGGCTTTTCATGTTTACATGTGAGGTTGCCCGAGGCCTAGGCCCTTGTCTGGAGATGGGCAGTGGACTCACAGTAAGTGAACCTCTAAGAGTCACTGGTCCCCACTGAGGCCTCTGTTGGCCTGTGAAGTTGGGACACCTCAAAGGACAAAATAAGGCCACAGCGAAGGACGTTTGGCTCCAACCCCAATTAACTAGAAGGAGACTGTAGCTGAAGATTTCTCACTCCTGCGGTGAAGGCCTTCCTGGACATAACACAGTTCTCCTAAATTAACATAATGATTACCTGGAGAAGTCCTTAGAGGGATTCCCAAGTCCTGCCCAGATTCCTGCATTTTCTTCAGTATTTCCCTTGCTTGTTTTAAAACCTAGTAAGTACAAGCAGCCCAGAGAAGTTCTTTGTCTTAGCCCCAGAATTCTGACTGAGGGTTTGGAACCTCCCAGAGCCCTGAAATAATTTCATTTGTCTCATTTATTTAAGCCTTTACCATCCACTCATTTGGGAGATTGCAGGTCTGATCAGTCTGCAATTACTAAGGGATATTATTAACATGATACGCATCTCATAGCACGTTATATGCAGCTTAGTGGTGGAGACCACTGCGGAGGGAATGGTGGAGAATGATGGACGCAGCCTGAAAGCCAGAAAGGTGTGAACAGCAAGGGTCAGAAGTCACTGGAGGAATGACAATGGGGAAAAGTGTTAAGAATGGGACTGAATGGATGAAATGAGTCACGGCACCACCCTTGGTACGAAAATAGTAATGGGGAAAAAAAAAAAAAGTAATAGGCACTGAAGAGGTACCTGGTACCATTAGAACTCACTTTTAATATCAAGGCATCATTCTCTTCTGACTTACCAGAGCCAGTACCCCTGGAGATGGCTGGAGTTAAGTCAGCTGTGTCAGGTACCCAGGTCTGTTCCCCCACCTCCAGATTAACAACATGAATCCGAGAAGATATAAGTCCTAAGCGAAAGACATGGCAAATAAGGAAACAACAGCAGTGCATGGTACCCCCATCACCCCACTGACCACAGTAAATAAATACAAAAAGAACTGCAGAGGAACATCTTGTAAGAAAAAGACTAATGATGTCAAAACTAGTGACCACAGTGGTACACTTGCAATTCCTTGCATCAAGTAACAGGAAATGTCTGGAGGAAAGTGGGAAGAGAGAGGTATGATTCTAGACAGTGACTCTCCAGATGAGGCCATACTAGGTAAGAGCCATCGGATTCATGGCAAGACTCCTGTCACCATATCTTTTCTTGCAAGGTTTCCAGCCCTAGGTGATAGGGTGGCCTAGGGAGAGAATAGAGTATTTGGCTGAGCTGGGGAACACCCAGCACCTACCCCCAAAACACTAAAGGAAGCAGGGTCTATAGCGGGCTGTGAGAAGAAGCAAACAGCAGCCCCAGATGTAAAAGGGAAGGAAAGAACCAGGCCGGAATGGTAGAAAGTGAGAAGAACTTACCAAGTGAGGCCACAAGGGCAATGTTCTCGAGCATCACATCCAAGTACAGGAGTCTCTGTGTCTCATCAAGAAGCTTCCACTCTTCCCAGGAAAAGTCCACAGCCACATCCCCAAAGGTCACACTGCCCTACAGGACAGGGAGAGCAAGGTCCCTGAGCAGCCTCTTTGCTTAGGAACATCAGTCTAAACTCTTGCTTCCCCTTCTCCCAGTTCACTGCATAGATATTAAGGCTGGATGCCACTACTGCTTGCTCCCTCTCTCTCTCTCTCTCTCTCCTCATACTTCCACTGATCACTGTGTCACCCACATCCATTAAGACAGGTGTGGAGATAAATGCCATGAAGCTTTGAGCTTCACAGGAAGGGCCCAGCCCCTTTCCTCACAGTAAATTCCCTTGGGTTCCAAATTTATACCTCTCTGTACAAACACAGGTTCAGTTTTCTCCCTAGAGCTCCTAGGGCCAAGTACCTCGGACCACCATTTCACGTTGTCTGTCTCTGTACACCATCCCATCCTCACATTTCTTACCTTCTACTGCCACTGCCAGCCCCACTGCTCCCTGTAGGCACCTTCTCACCATTCTACTTTCCAGTCTGCACATGGTATCCGGAGGGCGCTTGGGACTTGCAACCATGACTCTATGCTTCCACAGACCTCTGATGACTCAGTCCCACAGGAAGCACGGAGCCCTGCTTCAAAGACCTCCCTACCTTGCCCTACTCCTTACTTCATCCTCATCTCTAAGAATCATGAGCAGGTAGCAGATATCTTAAATTCTCACCCACCCATCTCAACCATCCCCTTTCCATCAAAGTCCTATTCAATGCCTGGCTCCACTTATCCCCTGCCGTTCACTGACTATCTCCCGTTTAACCATAAATGTTATCCACAAGCCTGAGTAAAGCTCTCCAGGCTCTGACACAGGTCACCACAAAAGTCTGGTGAACCTTTGAAGGATAAAATAACCACAGGCCCTGGTCTCACAGTGAATTCACTTCCATAACTGCTGCGTTTCAACAACCATCTCATGACATTCTCCCTTGGAAGCCTTTGCTTCCATCACACCCTGCTCCTGCCCGCCTACTCTCTCTCAGTGTAGACTATAATGCTTACTAACTCCATTTAGGAGCCCAAAAAAGGGACTCAGTCTTTCAGCTCTAACCTCACATTACATGGCTGTTATGGCTTGACTATTAAATGTCCTCAAAAGTTAAAGCATTGAGCCGGGCGTGGTGGCGCATGCCTCTAATCCCAGCACTTGGGAGGCTGAGGCAGGAGGATCGTTGTGAGTTTGAGACCAGCCTGGGCTACAAAGTGAGCTCAAGACAAGCCTGAACTGCACAGCGAGACCCTGTCTCAAAATGATAAAAAAAAAAAAAAAAGTTAATGCATTGAAACTTGGGTCTCCAGCTGATGGCACTACTGGGAGATGATGGATCCTTTAGAACATGGGGCGTAAGTGAAGGAAATTGGGTCACTGGGGACATGCCTTGAATATTAAGATGTATATTAAGATGTTGGTGTTGTGCTCGCTTCGGCAGCACATATACTAAGATGTTGGTGTTTTCTTCTCTTCAATTTCTGGCTGCCATTAAGTGAGCAACTTTGCTCCATGATACACTCCCCACCATGATGCCCTGCCTTACCACAGCCCAAAGCAATGAGGTCGAACTGCCACAGACTAAAACTTTCCAAAACCGTGAGCCAAAATAAACCTTTCTTCCTTTGAAGCTCTTTTATCAGGTATTTTCTCACTGTGACAAAAAGCTACTTACACAGTGCCCATTAGTGGTTTTGCCACCACCACCTGAAGATTCCCCCTCCTAAATATATTCAGTGACTCACAGCCTACCTTGGTCTACATATCTTATTATGTCTGCATCTGAACATCCTAAACTCCAGACCTGTTTGTTGTTGAGCTATCCACTCAGCACCTCTACTTGAAAGTCTCTCGAAGAGCCAGGCATGGTGGCACACACCTGTAATCCCAGCACTCGGGAGGCTGAGGCAGGAGGATCGTTGCAAGTTTGAGATCAGCCTGGCCTACAAAGTGAGCTCAAGGCCAGCCTCAACTGCATAGCGTGACCCTGTCTCAAAAAGACAAAAAAGAAAAAAAGGAAAAAAAAAAAGTCTCTGGAACATCTGACTGAACCTGTCCAAAACCTAATTCCTCATATTCTCTCTGAAATTCATTCCACAACTGACTCCCTCCTTTGGTTAATATCATATTATCTCTGACTCTTCCTCACATCAGAAAGTACAGCCAGAAAAACAAATCCTGAAGTCATAAGATTCTCTACCTCCACAGTTATCACTCCTGCTTGGCCAAAATCAATACTCATCCAGACTATTGTAGTAACCTCTTCCATTGCCCCTGATATCTATATTCTACTTTGCAGCCAAGGGAAATCTGCTAATCCTTGATTCAGGTTACCTCCATTCTCTATTCCAAATGTTTTCTGACAGCCAGGCATGCTGGCACATACAGTAATCTCAGCACTCAGGAGGTTGAACAACAGGATCGCCATGAGTTCAATGCCAGCCTGGGCTACATACTGACTCTGTCTTACAAAACCAAACCAAACCAAACCAAAAATGTTACTTGGCTCATAACCAGCAGAAAAGCGACACATTTGCTCATCCTGCTGTTTTGGACCTTCAACCCTATGCTCTGTTCCCAAACATAATGGAGAACTTCAGTTCCCGAACATTGCCAGCTGTTTTACCTTTACATACCTGCAGGTACTGCCCCCCACCCCCGTGCTTATAATACCATCTGCACAGCATTCTACATGTTGCCAGAAATGATGACTTCTCCATATAACCCTCAGCCTAGACTTGAGTCCCTCAGTCTGAGGGACCCTAGACCTCA
The DNA here is from genome assembly GCF_000276665.1 of Chinchilla lanigera. NCBI lineage: Eukaryota > Metazoa > Chordata > Mammalia > Rodentia > Chinchillidae > Chinchilla > Chinchilla lanigera. The sequence continues at coordinate 4,262,777 of NW_004955468.1, read as the reverse complement.
TGGCCAAGGGCTTAGCCAGCACACAGTTTTGGGACACTGTAATTCAAGACCATACATATGGTTGGGAGATAAGGAGGCCATGGGTCTGAGACACCTTCTACTCACCTGTGCGTGGTGAGTAAGCACTTCTGCACCCATAGGTACCTGTGAAAAGAATAAAACTGTGGGCAACGGGCATCCATGGTGGGGTCTTGAGGGCTCATCCAACCCCTCATCCCTGCTCTGAAGCAAGGTGACCCTTCAGGTGACTGTCCAACTTACGGGCCTCACTCATTACAGCGGCCTTTTATCAGGTGTTTGATGGTGGATTCAACTTCCCTATGCCTCAATGTTTTCTGTTAGATGCGGACAGTAACAGAATCAACTTCCTAGCACTGATGTTGGTATCAAACATATTAGTACAGGGCCGGGGATATAGCTCAGTGGCATAAGTGCCTGCATGGCAACCACAAGGTCATGAGTTTGATCCCCGGTACCACAAAAAAAAAAAAAAAAAAACATATTAGTACGTATCAAGTGCTAAGTATATGCTATCTCTATCTACACAACTAATCTTTTCCTGTTAAACTATAACCACATTCATGTTATGAACAAATCTCTGAAAATCAAACAGTTTGGTAATATCAAGTAAAGTTAAAAACATATAAAAATAAGTACTATGTAGTTATGAGTTATAGTCACATATGATTAACAAACAATAGAAAGTAAACCAAGGAAAACACAGAATTTAGAATGGATGATTACTTTTACACAGGAAGAAGGACGACCTGAATTTTCAATACTGATAGTCCTATTTCTCATGGTGGGTATGGAGTTCAAGGTTGTTTGTCTTATCGTTATTCTTTATATTTCACCTGTACATTATAAATATAATCTGGTATTGAACGAATCCAACCACTGCCATCCTACTCTAAGCAGAGACTACTTTAAATCCCTTCCTCCTGCTATGCTTTTATACCTGATACAGATGCATCATCACAGGTCAGTAAAAGCCCATAAGCACAGCTCCACCCTGTAACTCCCAATCACTGTCCAGCTCTGCTCTTGACAAACAACATGCAACTCCCTGTACATCCTTAAGTCCGGTCCCAGGCGGATAGGTACAGCTCCTTTGTACTGAACTCTGACCCTGAAAGCCCCATTGTGACATTTCCCTTCCACAGCTCCTCTTTTTTATGCTCATTACCCTATAAAGACCTTATAGCCTGTACAAGAGTTGCTGATCTGCTCTCTAGTGGCAGAGCAGTCCCTCTCAGGTTTGTTCTGAAATGAACCTACCTGTTGAGCTCATACAGTTGCTTCTTTTCCTTTTTGTCCTAACAGGTGTGATTTCAATATAAATTAAAATAATCTCAAAAAAGAACTCTCTCAGATGATAATTAATCATCACCGTATGTTTTTGTGTGTGTGATTTTAATTTAGGTATTTTAGTTGCCAAATTTTTGTTAACTACCAATATGCATACATGTGGAATATTAATTTCTTACTGTTAAAAATCTCCACTAAACTTAGGTCTCGTCTTCCTGTAAGTCCCTGCTTCCCTTAGAGAATTTACTGAAGGAAATTGCAATTGTAAATTCTAGGTCTTGAAATGTATTTAAATCTCCCAGCCTCTGGCCAGTTTTACAACTCATTAAGTAAGTTTCTCAGTGAGCTGGGAACCATTGCTTCCAAACACAAATATGGAAGGAGACAGCAACCCTGCCTCCCAGTCTCTGTGGGTGAGCGGAAGTCTATCTTCAGTGGACATCAATTAGCAAACACTTATGGCTTAGACAGGGAAAAACACCTACAAATTTAGGAATAACTTCATGTGTTTCACAGATCCTACTGGTCTACCGCCCCATCTAATCTACTACAGTACTTTCCTACTAACCAACCACAGTGATTAAAAACCTTCCCACCTTTGTTTCAAAAATGTTCAGCTTAGTACCTCTCCTACTGCCAAATTCTCCAAGTCTTCTTTGCCTCTTCCTACTTATTCCAGTAAAAGCTTTTACTTTGGCTCTCTTCTACTGATAGATACCATTACAGGGACAAACTCCTGGGCCTGTTGCTCATTAAAAGCACTGTGTGAGAAAACCTGCCCTGAAACCCAGTGTTCCCTCCAAACAGGCTTCATGACCTCTAAGGAGGTGTCTCCATATATCAAGCAGATCCTAAAGACTTTAGGATCAAAGAACAGCCTCTAAGCTGCTCTTTTAAATCCTCCTCTATCCTTCCCTCGCCTCTCACTCTCAAATCCTAAAGGCGTAAGTTTAGTTTCCCTAATGCCACAGCTTCCCATTTTAGGGTGGCTGGGGGGATCCCCTGGGCAGTTCATATTCAAGTGGCTATTCAGCAATACGTGATGTTATCCTTGGGACCTGGAAGAACCTCACACCAAGAAGGAGCCCACTGGCTTTTCATTTTTTTTCTCCTCTTCCCTAAAACTCACTTCCCTTCTTCCTCTTCAGGGGCTTTCATCTTCAATGCTAATTTGTACAGGGAAATGAAAGCAAGCAGAGCAGTGGTAGTACTTAAAACAAGGGTCAAAGAGATGTTCTTACTTTTTTAATCTGTAAATCCGAAAAATCTCTTTTTCCCTTTGCCACTTTATTGAAAGCATAGATGTAGTCCTCAAGAGAGGAGCACAGAGTGAGGGAACTGCCCTGCAAATAAACCTAAAACACTCCTAACATGGATCCTGCCTATAGGAAAGGGCCCCCTCTGCTGAGGTCCCAGCTAAGCTACCCAGTCACAGGAGAGGGCTGCTCAGAGCTCCTGTTATGTATGGTTTGTGTCTAGATATTCCCCCAAAGCCTCATGCAGTTATAGAGGGTAGGCTAGTGCTGGAATTGGCGAAGTGAGTGTTACACTTGCCCTAGGGCAAACAGCCTGCATACAATATACGGGAATGAAAAAAGATTTGCTCCTCTCTTGCTCTTGTTATTTTGCTGTCTTCCACAGCAGAACTTGCCCCTCTGCCATGCCACCCTGCCTTGGAGCCAGCTGATTATGAACTGAAACCTCTACAAACTGTGAGCCAAATAAACCTTTCCTCCTTTAATTTTGGGTGTTGGGTATTTTGTCTCAGCAATGAGAGAAAAGTAACTAAGATAGGTCCCAACAGTAACATGCGATCAGACTGGTAGGAGAGGAGGCTGTGCTCCTGTGTGTTCCACAGGTGCGTAGATGCTATGAGTAGAGAAAGGTGGATCCTGCCCGGATCACTGGGTTGCCATCTACAGCACTGGCCATAGTGCACCTGTTTCCCTTCTCCTCCTACCCAGCAGCTACAAGCCTTCAAAGAAGAACACTCGCCTGCCACCAGGCCGTACCCCAGAGATGCACCCTAGAGACAGATGTGTGCTGCCACAACCTCCAACCTCCCCCAGAACAGCTCATTTTCAACCAGCCTGGGCTGTCCACAGCATACCTGCCACCATTTCCTGGAACCATCTGCTCTACATCTGCCACACCCCACAGTGCTCTGAGGCCTCCACAGGTTACATCTTTAGTGGTGGCTATCTCCCTCCCTCCACCTTCTTTCTTCTTCTCTTATTCTTTTATCTCGGCCCCTAGTTTATTTTCCTATCTAAACTAGTTTATACTTTTTAGTTACTGTAGACAGGGGCATCTCCAGACTTTTTAACCCCTCACAAGTTCTTTACATATGTGCACGAGTGTCCCTGGGGTGCCTTACCGAGGAAAACCCAACCCTTTGACTTTGTTCTTACCTTTTATCTTACTGTGAAAGACACCAATGCATTTGTACACTTCACAGGGATTCTAGAAATGCCTCGAAATAGCTACCTACCAGGGGTGAAGATACTTGTTTTCCTCTGGGTATAACAGCAATGGGACTAACGGGGGCTATGAATTCCTGGGAAAAACTGGTTTGAGCTATATCCTTGACCCTGAGAAAAACTGCAGCAAGCACCACTGCTTGATCCCAGAGAAAGCCTAAAAGAATCCAGTGTTTCCTTCTTCACCTCTTTTCTAAAGCCAGATCTTTATTTATTTATTTTGGAGACAGGGTCTCACTCTATAGATCAGGGTCGCCTTGATCTCACTCTGTAGCCCAGACTCATGGCACTCTTGCCTCAGCCTCCTGAGGGCTGGGATCACAAGTGTGCACCACCTGCCCAGCAGCCAGATCTTAAAAGACTCATACATCTTAAAAGATTATGAGTAATTCAACATCTACTTCCAAACGTCAATTCCAGGCTGTATTTCACAAAACTGGAACTCTTTAAGAAAAAAGTTGCTGGGCATCGTGGCGCCTGCCTGTAATCCCAGCACTCAGGAGGCTGAGGCAGGAGGATCGTTGCGAGTTCCAGACCAGCCTGGGCTACAAAGTGAGCTCAAGGCCAGCCTGAACTACATAGTGAGACCCTGTCTCAAAGA
>NW_004955468.1:4249306-4255961 GCF_000276665.1 Chinchilla lanigera | reverse complement strand
TACATCTGGTAATCTGAGCAATGTAGTTGAGGACAGCAATATGTAATGTAACAAGCACTGTTAATTCATATTATTTTGTCTTGAGACTCTGTATCACTTTGAATGTTCTTGCTTTGATTTGTTTATGTTTGTGATACTGGTATGCTGCTACTGTTCTATTTCTTTGTTTCTTTGTTTCTCATTTACTACTCTCCTTAAAATAAAAAAAAAATTAAAAGGCTTATTGTTTTCAAAATTCACAATATTTTGTTTTGCTTTGTTTTTCCCGGTACCAGGAATCAAACTCATGACCTCGCACTTGCCAGGCAGGCACTGTGTCGCTGAGCTAAACCCCCAGCCCCCAAAATTTATAATATTTGTACGGACAACAAAATTGTTGATCTGCTCTTGGTAAAATTTACAAAAACCTAAATTTTGCCTCAAAAAACAAAACCTGAGCATGTATATCGATAGATATAATACAGGTCTTATACAGGTCTTTGCTATAAAACAAAGATTTTATATTTTATCAAGGTAATTTCCTATATGTTCTGCTACTGGGCTTTTAATTACTTTTTTTTGGGTGGGGGGTCTTTTTAAGACAGGGTCTTGCTATGCAGTTCAGGCTGGCCTTGAGCTCACTTTGTAGCCCAGGCTGGCCTCGAACTTGCAGTGATCCTCCTGGATTCTCCTGTCTCAGCCTCTTGAATGCTGTTAATTACTTTTAAAACCAGTTCTAAGAGAGTCAAGTTTATTTAAATGTCAACTTATTATAAAGTTTTAATTATATACATCTGAAGACTAGTCTGTTTTGTCAAAATGTACAGTTTATAAACTTAAATATATGTAAGTTTAATATAAAGCAACTAATAAGTGCTCTCTTTTTATATAATAAACACTACTTCTAAACATTAAACATATGTAAAATGATCAAAACCTTCTGACATCTCTGCTTTGTACTTGATACAATTCAGCCCTGCCATTTAAAACTTGATCTACATATAGCTGGAGCACACTCTAGGAGCCTAAGGAGGCAGATCACAAGTTCCAACCCAGCTGGGGCAATTTAGTGGGACCTTGTGTCAAGATAAAAATAAGAAAAATGTCTGTAGATGTAGCTCAGTGCAAAGGCCTCCAGTTCAATCCCCAGTACACATAAACAACCCCCCCCCAAAAAAAAGTGGAACTACATCTATTGGGGCTTGAAATAAACATTTTTAAAAGCTGTATAAATGAGATACATACACTTGTATTTTTGGCAAGTCTATCTGTGGTCATTAATACAAACTAGTATGGGGTCTAAAACTATCCTTTGACTTTTGTCAATGCTATTGCCCTATGTAAGCCTACTGAAGGGTTCTAAATTTTGCCTCAAAAAACAAAACCTGAGCGTGTATATTGATAGATATAATACAGGTCTTATTGTGACTTGGTCTTAAACACCCAGCAAAAAGTATGACCAAAAGGTAAAACAATTCATAGCAATACAAAAACACTAGCAGGTATGGCGGCAAACGCCTGTAATCCCAGCACTTGGGAGGCTGAGGCAGGAGGATCAATGGAAGTTCGAGGCCAGCCTGGGCTACACAGTGAGTCCAGGACAGACTGAACTACATAGCAAGATCCTGTTTCAAAAAAGACAAATAGGCTGGGGATTTAGCTCAGCGGCAAAAGCGCCTGCCTGGCAAGTACAAGGTCATGAGTTCAGTTCCCGGTACCAGAGAAAAAAAAAAAAAAAAAAGACAAATAAATAAATAAATAAAGCAAGTAAGCAAGCTGTTAAAGCCAGGCATAATGGCACAAAGCTATAATCCCAGCACTCAGGAGTCAGGGACAGGAGGATCGCCCCAGTTTTAGGCTAGCCTGGGCAACACAGTGAGTTCAAGGCCAGCCTAAACCACACAGTTAGACCCTGTCTCAAACAAACAAAACTGTTAAGAAAAACTGCAGCTTCAGGACACAAAAGTTATGTAGGACTTCTTCCTTTCCAAGAAACAACACCTCACACACACACCTTTTTTCCTAAGGGTCTTGAAGACACATTAAGCCTGGTCTTGTGGTTTTCACCCATATATTACACTTCCTCCCATGGAAAATGGGCATAGCTCAACTTCAAACACAGGAGATTTGCATTCTAACATAGCCTGCCAGTTGAGTAATCTGACATATGGTAGGCACACACATCCCAGATCACCCACTTGAGGGCATCCCTAAGTTCACATAAAACTCTTAGCCTTAACCAGTGTGCCTCTCCCTTAAGGGCTTGCACTGTGTTCTAAGTGTGTACCTGTTTAGTTCTGCCCTTATACCTCTCACGGACGAATCCTGGAAATTATTTTTCGGAGGGAAGTTAGGGAACCTACAACCTATCCTGTGGGTGAAGTAAACTGATGCTCCCCATCTCTGATTTGAGGACCCCCTTGTGCCCTGACAGCACACTTCATACTGTCTTCTGAAGCAGTCAGGGACTTAAAAAGAGGATTTTTGCAAAAACAAAACAAACCAGAAATACTGACTCTTTGGGTCTACAGAAGCCAACAGGCAACTAAAAGCAGAACGAAAACTTGACCTTTATTTTGCACCCTTTGTTAGTTTAAACCTTGGAGTCAAATCCCTTTTCAGCTCTGTATATAGTTATGCTAATTATTTGGGAAGTAACAGTCAAAAGGGTGGAAAAACAGGTGGATTGGTCTTCAATTTACATATCATCCCCTTTCAAAACAGGAGTAAAAGGGCTGGGGATATAGCTCAGCGGCAAAAGTGCCTGCTTGGCAAGCGCAAGGTCCAGAGTTCGATTCCCAGTATGAAAAAAAAAAAAAAATTCAAAACAGGATTAAAAAAAAAAAAAAAAAGACCGAGGATATCAGCTACACATGGTGGCACATGCCTGTGATCCTAGCACTGTAAGCTGAGGCAGGAGGATGGATGCAGGAGGATGGGGCCAGCCTGGGCTACATAGTGAAATTCTGATTCAAAAAGGCAAAAACAAAGACTGAGGATATCAAGATAAGGGGCTGACACGGATGAAGCCCAAGTCATCAAGTTTCCAAGACAATCTAAATTGAGTGTCACCATGGTGTCAGTAGAGTCTCACGAATGAGACTGTCCCAAGCAAAAATAATCAACTAATGAAAACTTAAATGGCCCCTCAAGCAAAAGGCCTTCTCCCAGGGCCAGATCGCAAAAGCAGAATTAAGATCATGATCAACCAGCCGCATCGCCGGGCGTGGTGTCGCACGCCTGTAATCCCAGCCCTCAGGAGGCTGAGGCAGGAGAATCGTTTGAGTTCGAGACCAGCCTGGGCTACAAAGTGAGCTCAAGGTCAGCCTGAACTGCATAGCGAGACCCTGTCTCAAAAGGAAAAAAAACAAAAACAAAAACCAGCCTCTAGTCCACTCCAGAAAACCTTTAAAATCTGCCCTGAAGGAGGCCAATTTGAGCCACCTCTTCAGATTTGTACCACTAACAGTTTCTTAAACTTTGAAGCCTTTGCCTGCCCTCTCTTACTTTTCATTATGGGGCCAGCATAAAAGAACTTTGTCAGTTTCTCAAGCTTAATTAAAGTCCCTTACCTTTCTCTTATTGTCCAATTAACACCCCCCCCCCCCGGAAATTCTTGCTTCAGTTTTTAACCTTCATGATCAGTGAAGAAAGGATCCCGCGGCAGCCGATGGCACTATGGCTCTGGTTACACCAGAGCAATTATCCAGGCGTCTGTAGAGGTAACCTCAAGGTCTCTTTAACTTGCACTCTATCGCTTCTCTCCCCCGTCCTTGGCAGCCCGCAGAAACCTCTTACGGTCTCATCTCCGAGCGCCTCTCGGTTCATATCCCCCCGGATAACCCGTCACAGCGTCCTCAGAATGTGGGCCCAAACGCACAGGGAGCCGAGCCACGTGTGACTCATCCGCCCAGGCTGCCAAGCCACGCGTGACTCATCCCCCCGCTCACCCTGCCAAGCCACGCGTGACTCATCCCCTAGCAATCTCTTTCCTAAAGACAGGAGACAGGCCTCAAATCCCCTAAAGCGCCTCTATCCCAACTCCAGCCCCCACACGTCCCGGCCCTTTCTACTCTCCCCAGCTCGCGGAGCGACAGAAGCGGGGAACGCAACCAGGGGCGCGCCACTTCCTGACCGAAAGAGAAATGAGCGCGTGCCCAGCACCCGGCTCTTTAGGACGGGGAGGTAAGAGTCCGGACCGATGAAATCCGTGTAGGGGACGCAACACTAACCTGAACCGGGTCCTTCCGGGCAAGCGTCACCATCAAAGCCTTTAGGTGGGGTAAAGCCTGGAGAGACGGACTCTGCCGTAACTGCTGTCACGCCGCAGCGCCCTCCGCAATCCTCAGAACCGTCTCCGTCAGCGGGGACAACACTGGCTCCCCAGTCTTCCTGCTCACTGTAGCTCGCGCTCCACTGATCGCTGAAAAATCGCGTGCGGTGCACAGACAGCAGAGACCAAGATGACTGTCGCCAGGTGTGCGCCGGAAGTTCCGCCTAGACGGCCGTCGGTCGCACGGAAACGCCCTTTTGATTTCACAGTTCGTCGCACGCAGGGGCGTGCCACAAGGTCTTCTGGGTAATGTAGTCCCAAGGAACACCGGCCTTGGTCTTGTGGACTACCAAGTACAAGCAAAGAAACATCCAGAAGGGCTTTGAGAAAGATCGCCTGGAAACGCCAAACACTAAACAGTCCTTTTCTAGTTTCTCAGTATCGTGGGCTGAAAAGGGGTACATCCCAGCCCTTTTTTATTTTTTATTTAAGACAGGATCTTGTTGGGCTGGGAATATAGCTCAGTGGCCTAAGCACCTACCTGGCAAGCACAAGGTCGTGAGTTTGATCCCCGCTACCGCAAAAGAAAAAAAAAAAGACCGGGTCTTGTTAAATTTCCCAGACTAGGTTTCAATTTGAATTTGAATTTGAATTTGAATTTGTAATCTTCCTGTCTCAGCCTCCCAGAGTACTGAGATTGCAGGCTGTTCCCCCATGCCTACTGATCTCTCTCTTTTTTTTTTTTTTCCTTTGGAGACAGGGTCTCACTATGTACTTCAGCCTGGCCTTGAACTCGCAGTGAACTTGCAGTGATCCTCCTGCCTCAGCCTCCCAAGTGCTGGAATTACAGGCGTGTGCCACCACACCTGGCTCACTCCTCTTAGAGTTTATTGGCACAGCATATAATCCCACCCTCTAGGAGGCTAAATTCTAGCCCAAACTGGACAATTGAGCAACTTAGCAAGACCCAGTCTCAAAATAAAAAATTATAAAGGTCTGAAGATGGATATAGCTCAAGGTGAAAGCCCTGAGTTCAAATTCAATCCCCAGTACTTAGAAGAAGTATAAAGAAGAAAGAGAGAGAGAGTGGGAGAGAAGGAGAAAGACAGAGGGAGAGACAAAGAAAAGGAAGGGAGGGAGGGAGAGAAGAAGGAGAGAAGAGAGGAGGGAAGGGGAGAGGACTGGAGCGGAGGGGAGGGCAGGAGAGGAGAGGAGAGGAGAAGAGAGGAGAGGAGAGGAGAGGAGAGGAGAGAAGAAGAGAAGAGAAGAGAAGAGAAGAGAAGAGAAGAGAAGAGAAGAGAAGAGAAGAGAAGAGAAGAGAAGAGGAGAAGAGCCAGGAGTGGTGATGCACGCCTGTAATCCCAGCACTCAAGAGGCTGAGGCAGGAGGATCACTTTGAGTTTAAGGCCAGCCCAGGCTTCATTGTGAAATCAAAACCAGCCTGAACTATATAGTGAGACTTTGTCTCAAAAAAACAGAAAAAAAAATAAAAAGGAAAGGAAAGGAAAGGAAAGGAACAAAAAGACCCACTCAGATTTCCATGCATTGTAGTCTGCAAGGGATCACAACAGTGTTTGTGGATATTATTTCATGTACTTGTCAAGCTACAAAATCAAATAAGCATTCAATATCACAATGCCATTCTGAAATAAACTGCACTGCCTGTTGTCTTGTTTCTCTTCAAATATATGTAGACTTGCAGCTTTGGGTTTCGGTCTTGTCAGCTTCAGTACATTTGACGCTGATGGCAGAGATGTTGAGTCTGGATTGGGGACAAAGGCACGTCCCTGGCACTAGTTCTGACAGAAGCTTCCCAATACGTGAAGCCATTGCTTGTGTTCAACCCAGAAGCAATACTGTTTTATCCCACTAGTATTTCTTACTTAATGTTCTTACATACTTTAAAGAAAAAAAAAACAGAACTAGACTATATTTTAAATAGTAAAAGCAAATTTTATCCATAAAATATTACAGTAGAACAAGACAGACCTATGTAATCCCAGCACTCAGGAGGCTGAGGCAGGAGGATCACTGAAAGTTCGAGACCAGCCTGGGCTACAAAGTGAGCTCAAGACTAGCCTGAACTGCATAGTGAGACCCTGTCTCAAAAATACCACCAAAAAAAAAGAAGGAAAAGAAGAAGACAGACCTAACACAGAACTGGGCTCAAATCTGAACACAAAACCAGGGGTGGTGGCACACACCTGTAATCCTAGTACTCAGGGGGCTGAGGCAAAATGATCGCTGAGAGTTCAAGGCCAGCCTGGGCTACATAATGATTTCTTTGTCTCAAAACAAACCAAAATATCTCAACACAACAAATATAAGTTTGGATTTATAGAAAAGGAGCCGGACGAGGGCCAGTGGATGCAAAATACCTAAGAGAAAATATCAAGAATCATC
>NW_004955468.1:4247354-4249206 GCF_000276665.1 Chinchilla lanigera | reverse complement strand
CTGGTCTCAAACTTGCAGTGATCCTCCTGCCTCAGCCTCCCAAGTGCTGGGATTATAGGCGTGCACCACCATACCTGGCCCCTAACAGGATTCTTGCTGAAAGCAGGCCAGGGTGATCCGACATCACTTGAATGGTGTGGGATGAGGAACTTGATCACTCATAAATTCAGGGTGATCACACATGTAAAGCGGAGACTATGGCTAAACTGATGTAGTGAGATTCTTGCTCCATCTACATTTACGCAACATTTACCCAATAAGGAGGAACACCACGGCTGAGGTGTGTAGTGAGGTACCCGACTAAAATTTAGTGAAGAAGAGTCTTTGTCCATCCCTGCTCTTGTCAGAGGGAAAAAGAGGCATTCTATTTTCCTTTGAATAGTCTATTTCCCAGTCAGTCACCTGTTAAGAACCAGCTGAACCATCTATTGAGACTTGATTGTAGGGAATTTTTACTGGTTGTAAAAGAAGTCAGGTAAGCAGTGAGGGAGTTTCTATGAAAATAATTTTTCAAAAAAGACTAATGGCTGGATGTTTGTAGCTTGACTGCCTGTTGATGGGACTGTATGTTCTCATAAAATCTTCTGAGTGGTCTGCAAAGTAGCATGCACAAAGTTTGCCTATACATAATCTGCTGTTATTTCTCTGAAATAACAACATGTAAAGTCATCCAGCTTCAACTTAAAGGGCTTTTGGAAAGGAAGAGTTTTAATTTTCAGCGATATCAAGATAGTAGGGTAGGAAATAATTGAAACACTAATTACTGACAAAATGTGTTACAAAGCATAACTTAAGTGGAATTTACCAAGAGATGAAAAAAATACCTCAAAGATTATGAACAAGGTTATAATCTTATTACCCATAAGGTTGCACTATAGTTTTCAACTGAAACACAGTTTTTTACAGTCACCACCCATTTAACTCTTATTTACAAAATGTAAGTCTGTTCTCTTTAGAGTTGGCCTGGTTATTTACATTAATTCAGGAGAATGGCATTGAACATACAGGCCTTTTAAAAATTGCTTTACTGAAACATTTAATAAGGAATCCAAGATTAAACTTTGAAAGTTTTTTTGTTTGTTCTCTAGTACTGGGAATCGAACTTACAACCTCGCACTTGCCAGGCAGGGTGCTGTGCCACTGAGCTAAATCTCCAGCCCCTTAAAAGCTTTTTGAGGCTGGGAAGATAATCAAGAACTTGTCACCAGATTTAGCCTTCAGTACCTACAGAACTGGTGAATTTCTTTCTATTTCCTGGGCCTCACAGGAAGTGACCTTCACTCATCTGTAATGCTGGAAGCTCAGTAAGACAGCAACTATTGGACTGGTTTTTCCAAGACAGCCTCCATAAGGCAATCTTTTGTTTTGTTTTGTTTTGTTTGTCTTGTCTTTTTCAGACAGTTTCACTATGCAGTTCAGGCTGGCCTTGAACTCATGATGTGGCTGAGGCTGGCCTCAAATTCAAAGTAGTCCTCCTGCCTCAGCCTCCCAAGCACTGGTATTATAGGCATGCACCACTATGCCCATCCTCCATAAATCAATCTTAATTCATTACAATATTAATTACATTCTCATTGTAATCTGGTTTTATGCATCATTCTCAAAAATGATGTTTCAGAGCCAGATGTGGCGGTGCACACCTGTAATCCCAGCACTCAGGAGGCTGAGACAGGAGATTGTCATGAGTTCCAGGCCAGACTGAGCTACAAAGTGAGTTCAAATCCAGCCTGAACTGCGTAGCAAAACTAGCAAAATGTGATCTCAAAGAGACAGGAAAACTGGGGATATAACTCAGCGGCATAAGTGCCTGCCTGGCAAGAGCAAGGTCCTGAGTTTGATTCCTGGTACCAAA
>NW_004955468.1:4241429-4246549 GCF_000276665.1 Chinchilla lanigera | reverse complement strand
CCTGTCTCAAAAAAAAAGATCAATAAATAAATAAATAAAATAAAATTTTTTCTGTTGAGACCAGAACTCACTGGTCTTTTGAACTTTTAATCTCTAGTTACCTAGATGGAACCTCAGAACCATAGGATAGGAGCAGACCTGGCCCTTCCAGCTTAGGGACTAGGCTCTTTGTGAGAACCAGCCAATGTAGACAGGCTTGGAGAAAGGGCAGGCTATGGGTGACTAATGCACCCCAAGGAGGCCAGGAGAAATATCAGTGCTGAGGCAAAGAGGAGGTGCCTCACAGGACAAGAGTATCATGAGGCGTCTTTGGGTGGTTGCCACTAATAACATCAGCTCCCTGTCTCTGGCCTTCAGATAGCTCAGCGCTCAGGACCTCGCCTCTCCTGACACTGTCACTAATCACCTCTCCAAGGTGCCCTTTCTGAGACCACCCTGGAGAGATTGCTGGCTAGGGCATGACAAGCTGGGACCTGCCTGGAGTGCCTCACTCCACCCACACCAGCCCTCCCAGGCAAATGGGTATTGTTTTGTTTTGTTGCTTAATTTAACAAGTTGGACACAGTAGCATTTGCTTTTCTTGGATCACGTTAGTGGTAGCAGTCTTGCCAGAACTGGAGCCAGGGCATCTGATCATACAGATGTACGTATCATTACTGTAAGTGTTTGTTGTCCTTAGTCCATGGTATGCCTGTAATGAACACCTGTGATGCCCACTTAAAGATCTTTCTTTCTGGCCTGGTGGGGTGGCGCACGCCTGTGATTCCAGCACTTGGGAGGCTGAGGGAGGAGGATCATTGTGAGTTCGAGACAGGCCTGGGCTACAAAGTGAGCTCAAGGCCAGCCTGAACTGCATATTAAGACCCCGTTTCAAAAAGACAAAAAAGAAAAAGATCTTCCGTTTTTGGTTTGACTCAAATATTGACCCTTGGCCTCAAGGGTCCTTGGTCTGACCAAGAGTACCAAAAGTTCTTGTAGTAATTACAAAGATTACTTCAGGGTCTTGAGCAATATTTACAATTTATCAATACTAACTATTTCAGTGCAGGAGGATGATACAGGTCTCCTTAAATATAGGTCCTTTAAGATTTTCTCTCAGTAATATTTTGTAGCAGGGTCAAAAAACTATGGCCTATGGGCTGAATTCACCCCCTGATCTTTGTTTCTAAGGCCAGTGATTAATTATAGAGATGTAACACTTGCAAGGGGGGAAGTAAAAAAATTTTTAAAAGAATGTATGAAAGGCTCACAAATGACCAAAAAAATCTATTATATTTATCATTTGGGCTTTTAAGAGAAAGTTTACATAGCTTTTGCTAGTTTATTCCTAAATATTCTGTGGGATATGCAAATGGTATGTTTCTACCTCTAATTTTCAACTGCATAATAATAGTATACAGAAAATACTTTTTAAAAAAATATTCTTAATACAAACTGATTTAAATACTAAAAAATGGGCTGGGGATATAGCTCAGCAGCATAAGTGCTTGCCCTACAAGGCTGAGGTCATGAGTTTGATTCCTGGTACCAAAAAAAAATGAAAGAAGTTTCTTTAAAAAGCACTTCCTTTGGGCCTGGGGATTTAGCTCAGTGGCACAGCGCCTGCCTGGCAAGTGCAAGGTTGCAAGTTCGATTCCTGGTACCGAGAAAAAAAAAAACAAACTAAAACATTGTGGGCCAGGTATCATAATACATGCCTATAAGCCCAGCACTTAGAAAGCTGAGGCAGGAGGATTGTTTTGAATTTGAGGCAGCCTACGCTACATTATCCCAGCAGACTCTTCCCAGCAGAGTAAAGTTCCTGCATGGCAGGTTACATCATGAGTCCAAGGCCAACCTGAACTACATAATGAGACCCTGTCTCCAAAAAGTCATTTTATTTAAAGAGAAATCCTGTAAACTAGAATCCTGCTAAAGTCACTTGCTTCTTGTAGTGGTTTTATCAAATCCATAGGATTATCTACACACATAATCATGATTTCTATCCATTAAATAATTTTACTTCTTCCTTTTAAATTTGTGTGCCTTTTATTTATTGTTCATACATTCTACATTTGCTACAACCTCCAGTAAGACATGAAGATATTTGTTATGGTTTGTGTCTGGATGTCCCCACAAAGCCTCATGCAGTCATACGTGCAGGCTTCTAGAGTTTATGATTGATTCATGGTCCCAGGCTGGAATTATGGGTGTGAGTGCTACACCCGCCCTGGGGCAGGTAGTTTGCACACAATATAAGGGAGGGAAAGAGGATTGCTCTTCCCACTGCTCCTCCCTTTTTGCTCTTGTTGCTTTTGCTGTTTCACGCTGCCATGAACTGCTGCCCTCTGCCATGTGCCACACTGCCTTGGAGCTAGCAGAGTATGGACTGAAACCTCTACAAACTGTGAGCTAAATAAACCTTTCTTCCTTAATTCTTGGTGTCAGGTATTTCATCTCAGCAATGAGATAAAAGTAACTAAGACAATATTGGACATCATTTACCAGTGCCTTAGGGGCCATGGAGTCAGTCAGTTGTAGTTGTTTTTTCCATTTGATCCGTATGTTATCACATAAATTCAATCTATTCCTACTTTACCAAATGATTTTTTTGCAAAGAAATGAATTTTGTCAATTAATTTGCTCACAGTTATTGAGGTAATCACTCAGTTTTCCTTAGTTTTTTGTTGTTTTTTTTTTGCTTTTCTTTTTTGTCTTTTTGAGGCTGGTCTTGAGTTTACTTTGTAGCCCAGGCTGGTTTTGAACTCGAAGTGATTCTCCTGCCTCAGCCTCTTGAGTGCTGGGATTATAGGCATGCGTCACCATGCCCAGCTGTTTCCTTGTTTTTATACATGATGAATTGTGTCAACTGATTTTTTTGAGACAGGGTTTCTCTTCTTTATATGTAGTTAAAGCTGGCCTTGAACTTGCAGCAGTTCTGCCTCAGCCTCCTGAGTACCGGGATTAGAGGCATGTGCCACCACACACAGCCATCAGCACAATTTTAGAACATTTTTATTACCTCTGAAATAATTTTTGCATACTTTCCAGGGGTAACAGTTGAAACCAACCTGCCACACAGTTGATGTGTACAAATCTATTCCTCCTCTCCACGGTGAAACTTCTCAAGTCCATGTATTGACCTCTGACAAGCCTCATCCGGACCCACAACCTTCAACATATACAAACCCAACTAGCCAGGCATGGTGGTGCACGCCTGTAAGCCCAGCACTCAGGAGGCTAAGGCAGGAGGATTGTTGTGAGTTTGAGGCCAGCCTGGGCTACATAAGTAAGTTCAAGGCCAGCCTGAACTGCACGGTTCGATTCTGTTTCAAAAAGAAAAGAGAAAGATAGAGAAAGAAGTGTCAAAAGCAACTAGAGGTGTGTGACTTCCAGCTGGCTACAGGAGGGAAAAGAGCAGGTTGAATCTGACATAACTGTAATGAGCTGAGACTCTTCCCACCAGATTAAGGTTCCTGCGTGGTGGGCAGTGGACACCCACTGATATTTCTACAAAAAGCTTTCCTAGAAGAGCTTCTTTCATTAGCAGAAAATAAATGGGTTGACGATCTAATATGTCCGTCTTCAGTTTAGATCTGGGCAGATGACAAAGTTTCCCCGAAGACAAAGTTGTCACTTATGCCCACCACAGAGGTACGGTGGCCACAAAGCTGTTGAGCAGCAGTATTCCTTTTAGTATAGTAGAACACTAGGTGCTGAGGATATAGCCCTATCCACCTGAGGTCCCTCTATCCACCTGAGCTCGGGCAGCACCTGAGGGCAATTCTGTGTAACCACATACCACAGCACATGCTACTCTCCTTTTCTTCTCACTCTTGAGCCCCAAAGCCTGATCTGTCTGCACAACGTGTTTTCTGTTGTCCTGGCACCATTTCTGTGTTGGTGACCTTCACTAAACTTGGCTGGCTACTTTTCCTCAATACTGAGTGTATGTGTTGCAATTATTTGCTTGCGGTACACAAGAGCTTGGAATCTGTCAGATTCACCAACACTTTGATCACTATTTGAACTCCTCTTCTGTTGAGTTCTTTTTCTGTGAGCTCCTGGTGCCTTCATCTCAGTCAAGAACTGGAGAGGGGATTATTGCAAGGCCTGGGCTAATGAGAGGCAACTGCTGACTCAGGTAGCATGGGGAGGAAAGTCACTTTAGCCCTGGAGAAGAAATCTCTCTACTTTTTTTGCGGGGGGTACCGGGAATTGAACTCAGGACCCTCTGCTTGCCAAGCGACGTGCTGTGTCATCTCTCTATTTTTTCTGAGAAGCTTCATACTGAGGAGCAAGTATCTGGTGCCATCTTTCAGAGAGTCCTGCGGTGACATCAAGTAAAGGATGACTACACACACACACACTCCCTGAGATAAATATTGAACTTGGCTCATTGCACAAGGCCTCTGAAGGGTGATGTAAAGTAGAAGGGGGAGGCCAAGAGTTCCTGCAGAACTTTCTGGGTACAAGATCCAGGAGGCACGCATGCACAGCAGGGGGAGTCCTGCCTGAAGGGAAAACGCAGAGAGTGGGAGGAAAAAAGACAGCAAGGACAAAGACTAGCTCAGGCACAGGCCTTGGTGCATGCAAAGCTTACTAGCAAGGTATCTGTGAAGGGCAGTTTTATGTTGTCTGACCCTAGGTGTGGACCAGACACACCTAGGATCAGACAAATTTAAATGTCAATTTGATCGATCCCAGGGGATTGGGGAAGCACATGTCTGAGTGTGTCCGTGTGGATCCTGGAGGCGTTGCCTTAGGTACTACATCTGGTCTCAGCGCTGTTCCCCTCTTCTGCTTCCCAACTACCATGAACTTGGCAGACTTGCTCTGCCACATCCTTCTGCCCTGTTCCTGCCTTGGAGCCAGAGGACTGTGGAGTACTATGTAACTAGGAAGAGGCCATTTCAGTGTCCATTAGGCCCTACGTCAGAGTCCTTTACTCTGCTTCAAAATGAGCTCTTGCTGGGCGTGGTGGCACACACCCGTAATACCAGCACTCAAGAGGCTGAGGCAGGAGGATCGTTGAAAGTTCAAGGCCAGGGGCTGGGGATTTAGCTCAGCGGCAAAAGCGCCTGCCTGGCAAGTGCAAGGTCGTGAGTTCGGTTCCCGGTACCGGAGAAAAACCAAAAAAA
>NW_004955468.1:4236456-4241328 GCF_000276665.1 Chinchilla lanigera | reverse complement strand
ACACACACACACACACACACACACACACACAAAGAGCTCTTTTCAGAAATTTGCAGCAAAACAGCCAGTGGCCCCTATCCGAGCTCATACCTTATCATGGGACTGGTGTGCGCTGATGTTCCCAAAGGAAGCAGAGAACCCACGGTGCTCTCTGCCTACCTTTTCTCCTTCTGTCCTTGGGCCCAAGCCACTCCCTCCAGCTCACACTTTCCCCCTTCGCAGCACCCGCCCTGCTCCTGTATGCAGACCTCCCTTATCTCACCCATTGTCCCTCCTGCCACTATACTCTGATCTAAATACTCTTTAGTTTTGCAATAGTGTTGGTAAATTCTTTTACTGCCCAAGTCTCCGGCATCTACAACACTGTCTTCTACAGCCATGGATGGAACCCCCTAAACTGTGAGCCTAATTAAATTACGGGTATAGAGTATTGTATCTCAGCAATGGGAGAGCTGACTAATACACTGGGAATACAGTAAGAAATTGGAGAACACACCTAGCTACAGCTCCTTCATGGCAAATCA
This sequence comes from Chinchilla lanigera, assembly GCF_000276665.1. Classification (NCBI taxonomy): domain Eukaryota; kingdom Metazoa; phylum Chordata; class Mammalia; order Rodentia; family Chinchillidae; genus Chinchilla; species Chinchilla lanigera. The sequence continues at coordinate 4,240,804 of NW_004955468.1, read as the reverse complement.
TGCACTTTTCTGTGGGATGTTTGGAACACATGACAAAGGGTGCATCAGAGAAAGGAGGGGAAGAAAGACACCAAAGGGCAAAGCAGGTACCACTTACCCCAGCCTCTTCCTTTCAGGTTAGCCCCAGACCTCTATTTCCTACATGTTGGCTCAGGGGTACCAGATACTGGCTTCTCCAGGAGCACCTAGGCACACCTTCTTTGTAGCCACCCTAGAAAGGGATGAACTGCAAACTTCTGTAGCTGGGCTGCAAAGATTTCTGAAGTGGGAACATGGTGCCCTGCTCTCTCTAGATGTTGGATCCCACAGTATCCCTTCCAGGCAGGAAAGTCCTCTTCACTACTTCTTGCAAATTTAAAAAATTACAAACAGTATCTAACATTTATAACCTTAGGCAGGTCACCCATGTGGTAGTGATAGAACCAGGATTTGAACTCTGGTCATCGGATTCCACAATTTATGCATCAATCACTTAACCATGTTTTTTCCTTATCATGTGTGTCAAATATTAACATTTGTTGTAGTCCTTAAGATACTCAGCACACATATAATGAGAATGTGCACTGCCTATGTATCAGAAGAGGTAGGGCAAAGAGTACCTACTCAGCAGAACCACATCAAGCATTTCTCTGCTAAGTTTTTTACAAATCCTAAGGCAGTGAGCTCTCTTCTCCCCAGTCGGCAGCAGGAGATTCCTACAAATTGGCAGCATTCCTTTAAGCACTGAGCTATACTCTCAAAGTTTTCCTATGCTATTTTAATTATCTAAGTGTAAAAAATATTTTCTAATTTTCTTTGTCATTTCTTATTGGTTACATGAAAATTTGCTCTGCCTTATTTAGAGATATTTGAGGACTTTCTAGATATTGTTCTGTTTTTATGTTTATTTATGGCACTAGGAACTGAACTTGGGCTTTCACACTTAGCTACATCTCCAGCACTTTTTATCTATAAAATTTTATTTATTTATTTATTTATTTTAGTACTAAGAATTGAATGCAGGGCTTTCACCCTGACCTACATACCCAGTCCTGTTTTGTTTTGTTTTGTTTTGCTTTGTTTTTTTGTGTGTTTGGAGACAGGGTCTTGCTCTGTAGTTCAGGCTGGCCTCCTGCCTCAGCCCCCTAGTGCTGGGATTAAAAAGTGTATACCACTACACCCAGTTCTGGTCCTGTTTTTATCTTTCATTTAGAGACAGCGTCTCACCAAGTCACTAAATTACTCAGGCTGAGCTTGAATTTATGATCCTCCTGCCTTAACTTCCCAGAGTGCTGGGATTACAGATGTGTACCACCATGCCTGGCAATATCTTACTGCTTTTTTTTTTTTTTTTTTTTTTTTTTTTTTTTTTTTTGGTCTTATTTTGAGACAGGGTCTCACTCTGCAGTTCAGGCTGGCCTTGAGCTCACTTTGTAGCCCAGGCTGGCCTCGAATTCGCAATGATCCTCCTGCCTCAGCCTCCCAAGTGCTGGGATTACAGGCCTGTGCCACCATGCCTGGCTCTTACTGCTTTTTATTTCTACTTGCATTTCAATCTTTTATAATTTATCAAGGCTGCTAGGTGTGGTGGCCAATGCCTATAATCACAGCATTAGGGAGGCTGTGGCAGGAGGCTCCCTGGGAGTTCGAGGCCATTCTGGGCTACATAGTAAGTTGAAGGCTATTCTGAACTGCATAGCAAAACCCTGCTCAAAATAATAATAATAATAATAATAATAATAATAATAATAATTATTATTATTATTATTATTATTTATTGAGGTTTATTTTTGCCCAGAATACCTATCTTCATGTGTATTGTATATGCACTTGAAAAACAATGTGTTTGCCTATTGTTGTGCATAGTATTTTCTAATTAAGTAAAGATAAATCTGTGCTCTTGCTTGTTTTTGTCTACCTGTCCTAGTAATTACTGTGGTAGAGTTGTTAAAACCTCCAGCTATTATTTTAAAAATTATTAGCACATGTTTGAAGTACGTACTGATTATATTCATCATGGTTTACCTACTATTGTAATTTGTCTACTTTACTTTACTTTGGGCAGTTTTTACCTTATTTATTTATTTATTTATCTTTTTGAGACAGGGTCTCACTATGCAGTTCAGGCTGATGAGCTCACTTTGTAGTCCAGGCTGGCCTTGAACTCGCAGCGATCCTCCTGCCTCAGCCTCCCAAGTGCTGGGATTACAGGCATGAGCCACCACGCCCAGCAGTTTTTACCTTATGTATTTTGAAGTTCTGCTATTAAGTACATAAATATTTAAGGTTCCTAATGTTTGTTTGTTTGTTTCTTTTGTTTTTGTCTTTCTGAACTATGAAGTTCAGACTGGCCTTGAGCTCACTTTGTAGCCCAGGCTGATCTCGAATAAGGTTCCTAATGGAATGGACACTTATCTCATTAAAATGTATCTTTCTGTACAACCATTAGTAATGTTGTCTCTTTTCTTGTTTGTTTTTTTGAGACAGGATCTTCCTATGTAGTTCAGGCCAGCCTTGAACTCACTATGTAGCGCAAGCTGGCCTTGAACTGGCAATCCTCCTGTCTCAGCCTCTCAAGTGCTGAGACTACAGGCATGCCCTACCATGTCTGGCTGTCTTTAAACTATAATTTGACTGATGTTAATTTAAACACACCATATTTGTTATTATTATTAGCATCTCAGTTTGTCAGGGACTGCCTGCTTTTAGCACTGAAGTCCCACATCCGGGAACCTTTCAGTTACTGGCAAAATGGAAAGGTTGTTCACTCTATTTTATTTTTTTCTTTTTTTTTTTTTTTTTTTTTGTCTTTTTGAGACAGGGTCTCGCTATGCTGTTCAGGCTGAACTTGAGCTTATTTTGTAGCCCAGGCTAGCCTCGAACTCGCAACAATCTTCCTGCCTCAGCCTCCCGAGTGCTGGGATTACAGGCATGCGCCACCATGCCCGGCTGAAGGGTTGTTCACTCTAATAATCCTACTGTTTGCATGGTATAACTGTTTATATAATTTTATTTTCAACTTCATATCAATTGCATATCATTGGGTCTTGCTTTTTTCCATCTAATTAATGAATGTCTGCCTTTTAAATGTCATGTTTATTTATTTATTTTTCTTCCGGTATCAGGAATCGAACTCATGACCTTGAGCTTGCCAGGCAGGCGCTTTGCCACTGAGCTAAATACTTAGCCTAAATGTTATGTTTTTAAAAAAAAAAAGTCATGTTTAACCCAATTACATTTAATGCAACCATTTCTTGGCTGGATTCTACCATCTGTATTGAGTGGAATAGTTCTAGATGCTGCATACTCCTGCTGACACTTGGCCCCTAGGATTTTTTTTTTTTTTTTTGGTACAGGGACTTGAACCTCAGTCTTGCCCAGCAAGCACTTATGCCACTGAGCCATGTCCCTGGCCCCCTGCTGACACTTGGAATGGTAGGCTTTTCAACTTTACCCATTCCAGTGGGTGTGTCGTGCTGTTGTAGGCAGCTGAGTTAGATAGAAATATTACAGGCAGTCAGACAGGGCCAGGCCCTCCAAGGAGCAAGTATGGAAGACAAGATACCTTGCAAATGGAGAGGCAGTACTTGCTGCGGGCCAGATCTCAGGACAAAAGGTTAAACAAACACACCCACATACCTCCCTAGGGATGGACCTCAGGGATTAATACTCTAAATAGGTAGCAATCACCTTGAAGAGTCGCGGACCCAACCGCCTACAGATTGAATGCTTAGTCCCCAGACCCTGCCCCTGCCTTTTGGATGTTACTTGGAAGCCCCAGGCTGTTTTACCTATGCTTCCCCAAACTGACTACAAACCAAGGTTCTCCCAACCTCCTCCTCAGGTTTATTTAGTTGAGGGACTCATGGATCTGAGTTTACTGGGTTTTGTTTTTTGTTTTAGAAATTGGTGTTTTATTTTCCATCAACCTCATTTCCATTTTGCTGAAGTATCTGCAGAACAGCTCAAGACCACTCAGTGGTGGTTCCCACCCACTCAGTGGCCTGTGCAGTGGGGGCTGCAGACTAGTCTTTTGTGGCCAGCTGAGCACTCCAGTCTTCGGTAGGGAACTGTGAATAGGCACAGAGGGCACCTGCAGGCCTTCAGACCAGTCTGCAACCTCCAGCTGAGCAGCAGTGAACTCCGGAGCTGGTGTGGTCCATTCGCCCTGAAATGCCTCCCTGGTCACAGCCTTCTCAGCAGCTGCCTGCTCTTCCTTTTCAATCTCTTCAGGATCCCTATGGAAGTAGAGATCAGGCATGACTTCCCACAGGTGTTCGTGGGAGATGGTGCCACTCATGCATAGCTCTTCCTGGGCCAGCATCCACCACATCAGACCCACTGAGTGAGCTCCCTTATTGTTGCATGG
>NW_004955468.1:4222177-4235216 GCF_000276665.1 Chinchilla lanigera | reverse complement strand
AAAAAAAAAAAAAAAAAAAAACACAACTATGTTACCTTGGCTAAAGTAGTACAATCAGTAATAACAATAGCATCAAGCATGGTCTGGAAAATGACAGGCTGTGATAACTGTTAATTTGCCACTTTTAACCACAGGTATAAGATTTATACTTATATGACAAAATCTAAAACAAATCAGAAAATTACATACAGTAAATAGCCACTCAGTAAAGTGATTTTACCCTCAGAGGGAAAATTTAAAAGAAATGAGGGAAAGATAGAGAAGAGAAAGATTAAAAGCAAGGTTGAAGGACAAAGGAAGGTTACCCAAGCCTCAGGAAACTGGTGAAAAGGATAGGAGAGAAAGAAAGAAGGAAAAAATAAAAAGATCAAAACAAAAAACTTAAAACAATATTCACACTTAGGAAAAAATAAAAACAAACAATCAGAAAAATCAAAAGCAAAGAAAAAGAGATGTATCTGTTTTTTGAAGCCTGTATTTATCTTCTGGGGTCCTCAGTTTTATGTAGTATCTAATTCTGGGCATATCTCTGCTATCACTTATAGACAAAGGAGGCAGACAGAGCCCAGATCTGTGCTGGATAATCCCAGGAAACCTACAGTAGAGTGATGAATTGACAACTGGTGGTCAACTTGTAGCACCCAGCTGAACTGAGTAAGCTGGGTGTTACAAGAGGCAGAACTGGAGAAAAAGAAGGGAGGCTGTTGGGAGCTGGTAGAAGCTGTTGAGAGCCTGTTGGAAGCAGAGAGAAGCTGTAAGGAGCTGTTGGTTTTCTTGGAGGAGCTTGTTATGCTGGCTTTCCTGATGAACTTGCCTGTTTTCATCCTTCAAGGAGCTCAGGACCTTGTTGCTGCTGAGAATGGCTTTGGTTCACTTTGGGGGAGCTCTGGTCCTCACTCTGAGCATCGCTTCCTGGCTCCGGAGGGGAAGACGATGCACAGCTCAGTCTCCTGGAAAAGCTTGTCACATTGCCTTCCCTGATGGGAACTGTTCTGATCATCAGAGGAGCTCGGCACCTCACTGTTGCTGAGGATGGCTGTGGTACTTTTCCGAGGAGCTCGGGTTCTTATTTTGAGCATCATTTCCTGGCTCCAGTGTAGATCCCCCATCCTGTAAGCAAAGATCCTTCATCCTGCTGGCACAGACTTTCTAGATTCCACCATTGACCTCTGGGCCTTCCAGCGCAGATGCATGAAACAGGCCTGCATGAAATATTGTCATGGCCTCTAGGCTCTAGACCTCCAGCTGGATTCGTGCGAGGCATTGTTATGGGCTTTAGGTCTTCAGCTGAACTCATGCAGGACATTATTGCAGGATCCAGGACCTCAGATGGATTCTTTTTTGTTTTGTTTTTTTTTTGTTTTTCTTCCAGTACCAGGAATCGAACTCATGACTTTGCACTTGCCAGGCAGGCCCTGTGCCGCTGAGCTAAACCCCCAGCCCCCCTTTTTTCTTTTTGAGACAGAGCCTCGCTATGCAGTTCTGGCCGGCCTTGAGCTCACTTTGTAGACCCGGCCGGTCTTGAACTCACACCGATCCTCCTGCCTCAGACTCCCAAGTGCTGGGATTACAGGAATGCACCACCACACCCGGCTGGAAACATTTAATAGTGTATTAAAGAATTGTCTTGTTTTCGCTATGCAGTTCCAGCTGGTCTTAAACTCACTTTGTAGGCCAGGCTAGCCTCAAACTCATAGCGATCCTCCTGCCTCAGCCTCCTGAGTGCTGGGATTACAGGTGTGAGCCACCACGCCCGGCTTCATTTTCTTATAAATTTCAGGGTCCCGAAAGAGTAAAGGCTGGGGCAAAGATACTTAGGAAAGAACATCAAGACCTTAGTTATAAGCACATGTCAAGGGGCCTCAGCAATCAGTATGCATCTCCTTTAAGAGCAAGCGAAGCCACACCCTCTCTTTGGAACTTTAGGCTGCCCTTTCCCTAGAACAGGAAAGGCCCCCAAGTTCTGCTCCTACTTTGGTTAGAAACTACACTACCCAGAAGGCAGTGCTTCGGCCATCGGAGGCAGGCGCGGGGCCAGTGCCTGAACACCGAGCTGGCATTTCCTGGGCGCCTCGGGGTTCCGGTCCTGATGTCATTCGAAGGTGGCTGGACTCTTCTTATCGGCTGCACAGTACCTGGAGCGTGGGTCGGAAGCCGCTTCTCAAGCCTTTTGAGACCAAGCACACAAGGACAGTGAGGACAGTGGGACCCACTTGCGCCTGCGGTGTGGCCGGTGACCCCCTCCTGCGCACCCTCCCGAACGGCGAGGTCCGCCCAGCGCTTTGGGGGCCGTGAGCCTTGTGCGCATTTACCCAGCTGAGACTTTGAGGGTCTGCGTCGCCCCAGGCTGGAGCGAGGGGTTCGCTGAGGCCGCCCTGCCTGCTCTGATCGCCCCCACTCACAGCCCCCGCTCGCAGTCTTCTCCGCCCTCTGCATCCCATGGCAGCGCCTGCGCTGGTGAGTGAAGGGCTCCGCAGTCCCACACGCGCTTGGCTCAGCAGACGCCCTCCGTCCTAGGGGATCCTGGAACTCTGACTCGTCCCATTTTCGTGCCCTTCCAGGTCAGGGGTTATAAGAGGAATTCCCTCTCTTTCAATCTCTCTCCTCTCGTTCTCTTTGTGTGTCTCTTTCTCTCTGTCTGTCTCTCTGTGATAAAAATTACTTTCATTTTTAGGAATTGATACATATACATATTGCATCTTGATCATGTCTTTTTGTTGTTGAGACAAGGTCTTGCTGTATAGTTCAGACTGGCACTGAACTCGCTATGCAGCCCACGCTGGCCTGTAACTTGCACAGTCCTCCGGCCTCAGCCTCCTCCGCTGCTGGAATTACAGGCCTGCGCCACCATGCCCAGCATGTTGATCATTTGTGCTACTCCTTCCGCCTCCCTCCCCTGATTAATCAAATCCCCTTACCATTCCACAGAGTCTATTTCCCTGTGTCCTACCATCTCTCTTTCATTTTGCTCTTTGTTTATAGTTTTGATCTCTCATATTAGAGAAACCATGTGATATTTAACCTGAGTCTAATTTATTTTACTTAGTATTATGGTCTCAGGATCCATCCATTTTCCTGCAAATGACTCAAATTTATCTTTCTTTTGGGCTGACTAGTACACCATTGTGGATATAGCCAGCATTTTCTTTCTCCATTCATCTGTTGATTTAGCAGCTGTTGTGAACTGTGTTGCTAAAGACATAGGTATGCATATATCCCTGTAATATACCTTTAAGAGTTTCCTATTTCTTGGTCCAGCCTTGAGCTTGATACTAAACTGCACTTGGACTTCATCCCCTTGGATGTGAAAGGGCAATATTCTTTATCGAGGGAACTGAAGACGGCATGCTTGTGACATGTGTCTTGCAGTGCTCAGCACCACCGAGAGAGCATCACTTTGTACGCCATTTCTGGGGAGGGATTCTGGCCCTCGGGTCTCCCTGCCTCAGGCTTCTATCTAGCTGAAAGCTGGGCAAAAGGATGAAAATTTCCGAGGCAGATGGGAGTTGGGAGCAGGATTTTTGGAACTGCTATTCCCCTAACAGGAATAAGAAGTCTTCCTGGCAGGCTGGACGATAAGAAGGGCTGGGTTTGTTCCATCTCTTTATCATAAGTAAATTTGGCCTGTCCGTTAACAGTAGTGCATCCATTTTCCGGTCTGATGCATTTGCCTGTATTTGCAAAGAGGATCAGTTACAATATTCATTAATGACAGTGAGTGGACTGTTCTGTCTTTTGAGATGGAAACACGCAACAGACTCCAAGTTACTCTCTAGCTTGCCGCCCTGTTTACTCTCATCATAGCCCTGATCACCTTCAGTACTTATTTATTCATTTTTCCTCACCGAGCCTGACCTCTCACTTCATTCTAGCCTTGTTTCTGCATCTTCCCTGGTTGTCTTATCTAAAATCTCCCCTAGTGGGCTGGGGATGTGGCTCAGTGGTAGAGTTCTTGCCTTGCATGCACAAGGCCCTGGGTTCGATCCCCAACACCACAAAAACAAACAAACAAATAAAATCTCCCCTAATCTTTGTTTTTTTTGTTTTGTTTTGTTTTGTTTTTTAAATAAAAGGAGCAAAACATTAACAGACAGACAACATTTTACAAAATAGCAAAAGAACAGTACAGACAGTACAGAGTTATAAAGTGGTAGGAAATTAACAATGCTTGTTGTGTTACATATTGATATCTTCAAAGTGGTTTCTCATGAAAACAGATAGAGACATGTAATACTGGTCAACCAAGGACTGATCAACCATTGACAGTTTCTTTCAGCAAAGAAATACAAAACAGTAGGACAGCTATGTTAACTGTCCTGTATATACATACATACAAAATTTCTCCTTCTTTCCCTTCTCTTTTCCCACATCCCGGTTGCCCTTTACCTTTGAGTGCTTTCCTATCATTTCACAATGTCTATCATACCTCCTAGTTTAAATTACCTCTTTCAGGTTTTACACTAGTAAAACAATGCGGTGCTTGCACATGTATGTTTAATTTATTTCACTTATGAGTATGGTCTCTAGTTGTGACCATTTACCTATAAAGGCCTCGAGTTTATCTTTCTTTACAGCTGAGTAATATTCCATTATATAAAAGCACCACAATTTTCTTATTCAATCCTCGGTGGATGGACATTTGGGTTGCTTCCACATTTTAGCAATTACAAGTTGTGCTGCTATGAATATAGGTGCACTCCCCTAATCTTTGTAGTCATCTCATTTTCTTATTTTCAGACCCCTCAGAATCATTTGACTTGATCTTGCTCATTTTATTATTGAGACTCTGTCCCCAATCCTGGACTGTGAGTTCCTAAAACAGAGCTGGCCTGTGGCATTTACTCAATTAATGGTTTATGAGTGAGAGACTTTACCCTCGGGGTTTTCATCATCCTTAGCTTAAACCTTCCGGCAAGGCTACAGAGTCTTCTACTACCAAGCCACCCTCCCATTCTTCTCTCTCACGCCCTGTCCTTAGGCTGTGCTGGCCTGAATTTGCCACTCTTGTTGCCCTCTTTCCTCTGTCACATGATTTTTAGCTCTCTGCAAGGCAGCCCCTTGGATGTGTGCTGCATAGAACTTTCCTAGGACACTCTAAGAACAAATGGGAAAAATCCCACCAACAGTGGTTTGGGGACCCCTACAGTGACACCCAAAGTAAACTTTGCAAGGGGAACATACAGGACTCTCTCTGACAGGTGGGCATGGGAATGAGGGGGCCTTTGAGGAACCTTCAGACAAAGGGACCTGCATGGACCCAGGCAGGTTTTGTTCCGGCAGGCATGAGAGGGCCTGGGGGTTGCCAAGCCTTTGTAAACTGCTGAAATGTGTATCAGGAAGTGAGAGTGTGGCTGGCAGATCCTCATCCTACTAAGCCCTCTTATCCAAAACAAGTATCATGCTAGAGACTGCTGCCTGTGTTCCCAGACCCATAGTTTACATTGTCCTTGGTCACTTGTGTTACCTGGTACTTAAGTAATAATACCTTAGGGAAATGTGCTGACAGTGGCTCAGAAAGAAAAAAAGAATAGGCCGGTGGTGCCTGGTGAAAACCACCAGGGAGTCTGCATGCCCCAGCTACACCTTGAGAGCAGAAAGCTTTTTTGAGCCCTACCAAATCCCAGGCATTGGGCATCTCTTCAGCTACCTCTTCTGTGAAGTGCATGATAAGGGATTCATTCTTCCACATCTATGAAAATATTTTCAGGAGTGGCTGAAATGCTTTTAAATATAAAAATTACTGGAAATTTTTTTGCCTTTGTCACTGTGGATTCTCTATTGTGACAGAGAAAAAGGCTTATACCCAAAAACCCTGGACCAGAGGGACCTGAGTTCAAATCCTACTTCTCAATAAGCATACAGTTCTGAGTGAGTTGACTTTGAGCCTCAGTTTGCTGATTGTGAAACAGAGATGATGATGGCATTTACCTCGTAGGCTATTAGACAATTAATAACATTTGCAAACATGCAAAACTTATTCCTGTGACATGTAACAGGCACTGCAGTGTTTGCTCTATGAGTATTTTCTCTTTATGGGTATTTGCCTATAACAACCTGGAATAGTAGCAGCTATTATTGTATTAATGTGGAAACTGAAGCTTTAAAAAAAAAAAACTTTCCTTGGTCACACATATGGCTTGTATTCAAGAAGCTGGATTTAAACTTCAGGAGACCTGGAGACTTAGTTGTTTTAACAGAGCACGCAAAGGCTTCGGGGTTAGGCAAACAGATTAGTGAGGCTCAGCAGCTGCTGCTGTAGTCATTGTTTGAATTATTCTTTTCTTTCCACTCTTCCAGTGTCCCACAACATATACTATCTACTCCTTACAGTCCACATGGAATTGTCATTGTCTGTGTCATTCTTCAATGGTTTCCTAGCCTTTTCCCTTCTACACTTTCTATTCTGTCAAAAGTACCAACTGCCTCCTTCTTTTTTTTTTTTCTTTTTAATTTTTTGTCTTTTTGAGACAGGGTCTCGTTATGCAGTTCAGGCTGACCTTGAGCTCACTTTGTAGCCCAAGCTGGCCTCGAACTCGCAACGATCCTCCTGCCTCAGCTTCCCGAGTGCTGGGATTCTTGCCTCCTTCTTGAGCTTAGCACTAGCAAGTTTCTGAGGAGGTGCTGTGTCAGTGTGTTGGGACTTGGGTCTACCCAGACTCTTGCCAGTAACCAAGAAATAGGCTCTAATCTCATATATTAGCTTCACAGCCGCCCTTACCACCTCTTTGACTTTCCAGGCATTGGTTTCATTTGAGGATGTGGCTGTGACATTCACTGGGGAAGAATGGAGGCATCTGGACCTGGCCCAGAGGACCCTGTACCAGGAAGTGATGCTGGAGACCTGTGAGCTCCTGGACTCACTGGGTAAGGCCTCATTTCTCTTCCAGAGTGAGGAACTTAAAGCCTCTTTTTATTCCCAACTTCCACCCCCTGCTGACACCAGTATAACTGGTTGAGAAAGCCTCAGGAGGCCACCTTCCCTGCTCCTTGGAACCTCAGCATATTGTGATCTGACCTCTCTTGGTCTCCTCAGCACTTTCATCTGATGTCTAGCACAAGCTGGCCTCAGTCTGAGGTGATTGGCCCAGCATGGTTGAGTCAAATGTCTTTACAGCCCAGTTAGCAGGGGGGTTCTCAAGAAGAGTATGATTCAGACAGACAGTTGAGGGGCTGGGGATTTAGCTTAGCAGCAAAGTGCCTGCCGGGCAAGCACAAGGTTGTGAGTTTGATTCTTGGTACTGGAAGAAAAACAAAAACAAACAGACAGGCAATTGAAAGTGTTTGTGCTCAGTACTACTGGTATCTTTCTAAGCAACTTGCCCTCAGCTAAAAGGCTTTTTTCCCCTTTATCCTACCTAGTCTGTCTGTCTTTCTCTTTTTCTTTCTTTCTCTTTCTTTCTTTTTCTTTCTTTCCTTTCTTCCTTCCTTTCCATCTTTCTTCCTCAGTTTTTCTTCCTTCTTTTTTTTTTTTTTTTCATTTTTTTGGAGACAGGGTCTCTGTGTAGTTCAGCCTGACCTTGAACTCCCTATTTAGCCCAGGCTGGCCTTGAACTCACAGCAGTTCTCCTGCCTCAGCACCCCCAAGTGCTGGGACTACAGGCGTGCACCACCACACCCGGCCAGCCTTGTGTTTCTTAAATGTTGACTTAGTCCTGACTCTTTCACACTCTGTAGGTTTTGACTAATTTTCCCCTCAGCAAAAATAAGTAGTCTCAAACTCCCAGCCTTGAGCAGGCAGAATGAGCTTGCTGAGAATTCATATATCAATTTGATTTTATCATTTTTATAGTAACTTTTTACTAATGTCTATAAAGTGAGTGAACTAATATCTGTAAAGTGCTTAGAATAGAATCTGGAGCACAGCAAGTACGACAAATGTATTTGTTATATATAGTAAATGAACAAATCTAAAATATTCTCCTATTTAAATTTTTAATGTCTATGTTACCCAGGAATTCTGAATAGGAATTGAATGGAGGCAACAAGTCTCTTTCCACAAATATCCATATGGCTATCTCTAACAGGGCTCTACCAGCCTACATCCTCACATTCTTTTCTGTGAGTTGTTCTCAGTAAGTTAAATACAAATTCTGTTTTGTAACAGTTTTGATGAGTTGTTGAAAGGACACACAGCTTTCCAGGTGGAGGGACCAACACAAGCACAGTCCCTGAGTAGAGAGGGAGTTTGATTCCTTAACAGAGATAAAGGAAAGTGTCATTTTCCTTTCCCATTGCCACATACTGAGCTCAGTGCCAGGCATATGGCAGACATCAGTGAGTGTGTGCTATAAAACATCTGGTTGCATTCTAGCCTGGTGGATCAGATTTTCTAGTTGATGTTTCTGTGGGTCCTGTTGCCTCATTCATCAGCTTCTTTCCAGAGCCTTCTGTCTTTTAGCCCTCACACTGGTACATTTGGCTGAATATAATGGGAGATCACCTCATACTGGTTTTGCCAGATTCGGGCCAGCAAACTCTGCTGGGAAATGAATGAGAAGCGCGAGAGACAGAATATCTTTGCAGAGGGTCTAGGTACTTCACTGAAATGAAACCCCAAACTGACTCAGATTGCCAGATTTACTGAGAAACAACAAAGGTGTAGCATTCTGATGAGTGCAGAGGTTTGTTTTAGATTAGCAAGGCATAGTGAGCATTTGGCTGAGTTATTAACTTTTATCTGATTGTGCCTTAGCAAACTTCCTTGTTTTCCCTGTAAGGACCATTTCTGCTTGAGTTGACAGAACATCCCAACTTCAAGATGTTCCATCTTCTCAGTCACCAGTCTTCCATTCCTCCAGTCAACCCGAGCAGACACTGATCTTTTGGGTGTCACAAGGAACTCCACAGGTTTCATTCTGAAAAACAGTTATTACTTCACCTAATGAAAAGCCCAGAGGTAGTGTTGGCTCCTAAGCTGACATCCCAGTTTTCTGTCTTCTGTTCTGTTCTGGGTCACCAGGCCAGCATCTGTGGAGGGGTCAAGGGATGGTGCAGAAACAACTGTAGTAAAAAGCTCCCGCATTTGGTTGAAATAATGTGAAATAAAAGCTTTTTCTGCAGAATGGGTATTGGGCTTAGGTCACCTGCTTAGCTCATTCAGCTGACTGCTAGTAGATGCCACTCCTTAGTTGATTTGGTTCAGTGTTTTTCAGCCATCTGGGCATGAAAATTACCTGAGTAGTTTGAAAAACTACCAGTGCTAAAAAGTAAAAAAAAATTTTAAATTTTTAAAAATTTTTTAAAAACCAGTGCTATATGGAGGTTGAGGTAGAAGGATTTCCATGAGTTCAAGGCCAGCCTGAACTACATAGTGAGACCCTGTCTCAAAAAACAAAAATCAAAACAAACAAAAAGTCCATAAAACTACCAGTGCTTAGTCCTTATGCTCACCAATTTTATTTTTTTAAAGTCCACTTTGCTAAGTAGTCCAGATGCACAGGGATAAGGAATCCTGACATAGATTGATTAGGGAATACTTTGCAGAGCAGGGATGGGGTCTCTTTCTAAGGTTTCCTGGCCTTGTGTTAAAGGTATGTACTCCTGTAAACTTGAAAGTTTTCGGGGCTTTTTTTTTTGGTTTCTTTCTAGTACCCGGAATCGAACTCACAACCTTGTGCTTGCCAGGCAGGCGCTGTGACACTGAGCTAAATCCCCAGCCCCTGAAAGTTTTCATCCTTACCAGTATACCTCTACATCATTTATTTCTCGTGGCAGGGCATCCTGTTCCAAAAGTAGAGCTGACGTATCTCCAGGGACCATGGATGATGAAGAGAAGACTCTTACAACGCACCTGTACAGGTAGGGGACTGAGATTCTGGTGTCATAGGATGTGTAGGCTGCTATGAGGTGTCATAGCAGCCTACACATCCCTATGGGATTACTGTATCTGAAATCCTGCGGGCCTCTTCTTTTTGTGGCCTTCCTTGGGTCCTTATTGCTCTCGTTTTCTTTGGTCTCCATTTGGCTATCTGGTATTAATATAGCCACATTTCTTCTTTTCTATTTTGATTCTTAGTTTAATTAAATCAACTAGTTTTTTATGATTAATGCATTTTTATCTTATGTACGTTTTATAAATTGGATTGTACATCCCAATTCTCTGTTCCACTTTTTCCCTTGATAGTTTATCTTATGACCACACTGCCCTGAAATAATACTAATACTTTACATGGCAAATTCTCCTGTTTTATTCTTCTTCAGAGATACCCAGTCTCTATATAAATTCCACAATATCTATATCAATATCTATGTCAACAATATCTATGTCTACAATATCTATTGTCAATATCCATGAAAAATTATTGGAATTTTACCTAATATGTATTGGATTTATGGATGAACTTGGGAAGAATTATAACTTTTTACTATTAATCTTTCATTTCATATAGATCCTTCATGTTTTAAGTATTAGTTTTTTATCTACATAGGTTTTTTTGTTTTGTTTTGTTTTGTTTTTTGTTGTTCTTTTTAAGACAGCGTCTCACTATGCAGTTGAGGCTGGCCTTGAGCTCACTTTGTAGCCCAGGCTGGCCTTGAACTCTCAACAATCCTCCTGCCTCAGCCTCCTGAGTGCTGGGATTATAGGCATGTGCCACCCCACCTGGCCCTATATGCTATTTTGGGGTTGTTCACCTGGTCTTTATTCTTTATTTAGCAGTCTCAGTATATATATGCTTCTCACCCTCCTGTATTATTGTACAGTGTGAATCTTGTTTTTCCTTTGCTCCTGCCTGCATACATCATCTCCACTATTCTCTCACCCTCTTCACTTTGCTAAGCATTTGGCGTCTCTTAAAACTCTAAATCTTTGTAATTTCTCTTTTTATTTGCCAGTTTCCCTCCTAATTCTGTCTCATAGTTCTTACTCTTCTTTAGAAATAAGCTCACATAAGCACCTTTTCTGAGTAGCCTCCATGGGTCTCTTTCTGTCACCCATCGGACCAACTTAGTTATACCATCTGTATGTTTGAGTGACACATGACACTTCTTCTCTTAGAACATATTAATTACACAGAGTGTAATCCTTCCTCCCCGTGCATTCAGGAGAGTTAGGAATAGTCTTTTCAAGTTCTCTCTCCCTTGTTCCACCTTTTCCTCCTGGGTTTCCTTTGTAAGATGTCAAGAGCCCACAGATTAGAAATTGCAAACATGGTTTTAAGAGATATACCAAATGCAAATCAGGCATGGTGGTGCACACCTATAATCCGAGCATTCAGGAGGGTGGGGCAGGAGGATCAACATGGGTTTGAGACCAGCCAGGGCTACATAGTGAGTTCAAGACCAGCCTGAACTACACAGCAAGACTCTGTCTCAAAACAATATGTACAAATGCAATAGGCATCACAGTCACTATATTTTCATCTTCATATTTGTGTTAAAGTGGTGACTTAATTTGTTCTGTTTATATCACTAACAGATGGCTTTTTATGTTGACTTTGTTTTAGGTCAGAATGCAAAACCTGATACAACAGAGCCCACTGTTTCTCAGCTGGCCTTCTCAAAGAAATTCTCTTACCAAGAACAACTGACACAGAGGTCCTCAAGAGATTCCAGGCTGGGGCAAGCCACACATGAGGAAAGGCTATTAAAAATGCAGGGAGGGAACTTGAGGCCAGGAACAGACCTCTCCAAGGAGACATGCTCTGGAAAGCTGACCCATAAACATGATAATTTGGAGACAGGTGATAAACTGTGTTTAAGAGTTTTACAGGAACAAGTCATTGCACAAGATGCTATCCATGAATGTGACTCTAAAAAGCCAGGAAAAGAACATGTGACTGAAGCATGGAACAAGCCCTATAAATGCAAAGAATGTGGAAAAGGCTTTAGCAAGAATTGGGCCCTTACTCAGCATCAACAGATTCATACTGGCATGAAACCGTATGAATGTAATGAGTGTGGGAAGGCCTTCAAACGCAGGTCTCATCTCATAGAACACCAGCATATACACAGTCGAGAAAAGCCATTTTTGTGCAAAGAATGTGGGAAAGCTTTTTACTACAGCTCTTCATTTGCTCAACACATGAGAATTCACACTGGAAAGAAATTATATGAGTGCACTGACTGTGGAAAGGCCTTTACTCACCGCTCTACTTTTATTCACCATAATATGACTCACACTGGAGAAAAACCCTTTACATGCAAAGAATGTGGAAAAGCTTTTTGTCTCAACTCATCCTTTACTCAACACATGAGGATTCACACTGGTGAAAAGCCCTATGAGTGCAGTGAGTGTGCAAGGGCCTTTGCTCATCGCTCTACTTTCATCAGGCATAAGAGAACCCATAATGGAGAGAAACCCTTCAAGTGCAAAGAGTGTGGGAAAGCCTTTTGTGACAGTTCTTCTTTAATTCGGCATATGAGGATTCACACTGGTGAGAAACCCTATGAATGCAATGAATGTGGAAAGGCCTTTACACAGCACTCTGCTTTTATCCGACATAATAGGACCCACAGTGGAGTAAAACCTTTAAAGTGTAAAGAATGTGCAAAAGCCTTTTACTATAGTTCTTCCTTCATTCGTCACGTGAGGAGTCATGCTGGAGAAAAGCCCTATGTTTGCAAAGAATGTGGAAAAGCCTTTACCCAACCTGCAAATTTTGTTCGGCATTATAGAGTCCACACTGGAGAAAAACCTTTTGAGTGCAAAGAATGTGAAAAGGCCTTTTGTGACAATTTTGCCTTAACTCAGCACATGAGAACTCACACTGGTGAGAAACCTTTTGAATGCAATGAATGTGGAAAGACCTTCAGGCACAGTTCATCCTTCACTCTTCATCGAAAGATTCATAGTAGAGTTTAAAAGGTATTGAAAGGCTGGCTGGGTGTGGTGGTACACGGCTATAATCTAAGCACTTGGGAAGCTGAGGCAGGAGAATCACTGCAAGTTTGAGGCCAGCCTCAGCTACATAGTGAGTTTAAGGCCAGCCTTTACTACAGAGTGAGACCCTGTCTCAAAAAAATAAAAAGTTATAGGAAAGACAACAGTGTTCCCAATCAACTTGAGTGAACACATATTGGTGAAATACCTTTTCTTTTG
>NW_004955468.1:4214912-4222047 GCF_000276665.1 Chinchilla lanigera | reverse complement strand
TTTAGACTGGCCTTGAGCTCACTTTGTAGCCCAGGCTGGTCTCGAACTTGCAATGATCCTCTTGCCTCAGCCTCCCCAGTGGTGGGATTACAGGCATGCGCCACCATGCCCAGCAGGAAAATATTTTAAGCGGAGAAAAAACAGTATCTAAATATTCTTACTGAAGAGAAACAGTAATTATACTTGGTCAAACTTTTTGTGGCAGGTCATCCCTTGTCATCTAAAGTAGTATATTAAAAGTTGTCCCAGCCTGAGCCTCATGTCATATCTGAGAATTGTCCAGGGAAGAGGCGCAGTAGTTATTATGCATTTAGGTAAAATGTTGTTAGCAGCAATTTTTTATTTATACTGTAGATCTAACTTGGATAGTTTAAAGAAACAAAGAGAAATAGTGGATGAAGTGTAAAAGAGAAAAAGAAATATACGCATGAGTTCTTTCTAGCTTCTCTATCAAGCCAGGGTGACA
Source organism: Chinchilla lanigera (assembly GCF_000276665.1). Lineage (NCBI taxonomy): Eukaryota > Metazoa > Chordata > Mammalia > Rodentia > Chinchillidae > Chinchilla > Chinchilla lanigera. The sequence goes on along the minus strand of NW_004955468.1, from coordinate 4,221,581 downwards.
GGTGAAAGATGAAAAAGGGCCTACCCCCTTTATGTGTTTTTTATATATCCAGAATCTGGAGAATTGACCCCTACAGAAACTTTGCCAACATTTATTAAAGCATTCTTTGTTCTAATACATTGTCATTTCTACCCTAAAAAATTGTCTTTGTTAAATACTTGTCCAGGTGCATACAAACATCTTTATATTTACAATGAATTCTTCTTATACCTGGTAGTTATGTTGTATGAATTTGAAACACTGAATTAGTGAATTTAGAGTTATTATTGCTAGGGAAAATACAGGGTTAGTTTCCTGTGAGCTTCTGGTCCAAACATTTTCATCAACATATATGCCCTTCTAAATGTTTTTTTCTATTTAAAGACACTTTATCTAATTAATATATATTTCTTAAAAATTTATAATTACTGTTCTTTATAATAAAATATTTTAACTATATTATTTTGTTGTAACATACTCCATTACCACTGTACTGCTTTAATTCAGTTATATTCTTTTTTTTTTTTTTTTCCTAAGACAGGGTCTTGCTATGTAGCCCAGGCTGGTCTCAAACTCATGGCAGTCTTTTTTCCTCAACCTCCCGAGTGCTGGGATTATAGGCATGCTCCACGATGCCCAGCTAACTCAGTTATATTCACACATGCACAGTATACATGTATTTCCTTTTTTGTTTTTTTGTTTGTTTTTCCAGTACCAGGAATTAAACTCATGACCTTGCGCTTGCCAGGCAGGCGCTGTGTCACTGAGCTAAAGCCCTAGCCCCACACAGTATATGTGTAAATTACTCATATCCAGTAAACATATCATAGTACTAATACTGGAAACAGTACTGTGGACACAGTCTATACTGTTAAGCATCATTTTATTTTTTATTTTTTTGTCTTTTTGAGACAGCGTCTCACTATGCACTTCAGGCTGGCCTTGAGCTCGTTTTGTAGGCCAGGCTGGCCTCGAACTTGCAACGATCCTCCTACCTCAACCTCCCAAGTGCTGGGATTACAGGCATGCACCACTATGCCCAGCTATACTGTTAAGTATAGCCAAGTAGATAGTACTAAAAACATTAAATAATGAGAATTAGTTAACTGAGATTAAAATCCTACTTGTGATGGAGCTGTAGAATCTGTGATGGGACAGTACTCTGGTTAAACCTCATAACATTGCTTTGCCCCAAGAAGAGAGAGACTGATGGAACTTATTCTGCAGAAGAGGAAGACATTTATGAGGGTGACATGTTAACATCTGGTAGTGCTCTCAGGTGTTTGACTGTCACCACTTGACAGTATCACAACTTTCCCTCCTGAACTGGCTTGAGAAAAAAATGTCTGTTGGTTTTCACCTTAAATCTTAAGCATCACAGCATAAAAGGGATGGAGAAAGGCAAGGGGTATAAATTTGAGGATGTATGCAACCATAGTTCACGTTCTCACAAGTTCTTCATGTGGGCCACCCAAATATTTTTCCAGTAGTCATTGATAGTAACTTGTTTTATTTGTGTTGCCAGCACAACATATAATAACTGACTTCCATTAGTCTGACATGATGCTTTCTTGTTAGTGTTGAAAGCCTTGCAAGCCTTGCTGGAAAACTCCCTCATGTACAAAGGTTCCGTATGTTGAAGCATCCTGACATTTTAGATGGGCCCTGATTGAGAGGTTGGTTAACAGATACAGCACGATGGGGCATTAAAAAAAAACATCTAGATTGGGGTGGGAATTTTCAGGTTCTTTATGAAAACTGACTATGCCACTGTCAAAGTTAATAAAGCTTTGAAGGTGAAGTTTTTGCCTTGGAGATAGCAATCAACTTCTTGAGTATTTGTGATACCAATCCTAGGATAATTCTGAGGTCATCCACACTTTTATTTTCCACTTACAATGAGCTTGGGTATAGTCCTAGTTTTCTCCTTTTTAAGTTCCTATGGGGGGCCGGAGATATAGCTCAGTGGCACAAGCACCTGCCTGGCAAGTGCGAGTTCCTGAGTTTGATTCCCGGTACCAAATAAAGAAAACAAAACCAAAAATGAAACAAGTTCCTATGGGTTAGGGGTTCTATGTACATCATTGGAAGCCATTAAATTCACCATTGGTACTGACAAATAATAGCAAGACTGGATCAGGAATGGAGGCCGTTTGTTTTATATCATTTCTTTTGCCAATAGCTTTGTAACCCAAGCCAGTCTCATCAGAATTAATACCTACTTTTCCACATAAGCTTTTTCCTTTATAGTTACTAAGTTTTTCTACAGGTTTCTCATCTGCAGAATATGATTTACCTGCAACCTTAGCATCTGTTGTGCTGTACAGTCTTGAAATGTTTGAGCCAGCCAGTGCTAGCCAAACAAGATTTAATATTTTCCTGACATGGGTATTATGACAATAAATGTCTTTGGCTTTCAAACTTAACAGTAATGTTGTCCCCTTTGCTTACTAAAAGAAAAAAATAGGCCATCATCTGAATCCACAAATTTAGCCTCCTTTCTATGTTTTCCTATTCATCATGCACTATAGATGCTACTTTCAACACTTTCTGGATCAGCCTAATGTATAGCCAGGTGAATTTCCTCTTCCTGTTTTTGTTTGTACTGTACTGTTGATTTGTAAATGAACTCAGAGCAAAGAGCAGTACAACTAATAACTGCATGAAGCTTATCAAGTATTGTGACTTTATGATCTATTCTAACACATTTCTCCATTAGGCATGTTGTGCACTTAGGAACCCTAAACAGCACTTCAGAACTATGCTTAGGGGCCATTTTAAATAGCAGAATTAACAAAAAGCATGAAAATGCACAGGCAGCACTAAATAGACTGAAAGGGGCACTTTACAGTATGAGCACTAAAATGAGAAAGAACGTAACTTTTTGATTTGAACTGATAATGTATGTTTGACAATTCAAATTTTTCACTATTCAACATGTTTGCAGTTGCCTGTCAAAGTTCTACAAGTATTGATGTCAGCATTACAAATAAATTTTAGACTGTAAGTAAGAGCACAAACAATTTACAAAAATTTTATGACAGCATGTTTAGTTTTCTATGAACTGGAAAATTATTGCCGCTTGAAGATCTTATCCTCCCTTACAATGGTGGTCTTGTGTTGTAGCTGTGGCTATATAGGTAGTTAAGCCTGCTGATTAAGAGCCTAGACTCTGCTGATGGATTGGGATTTATGTTTGTATGACCAGCTGGTGATCCTGGCTAAGTCACTTCTCCCCCCAATCTTAGTGTTTTTGTCTGTAAGAGTAGGAAAGTGAACCCTAAAGCATGGAGACATCAACTTGCAGTCAGCTTGGTGATATGCAGACCCTTGAAGCATGCAGGAATTGAGGAGAGAGGATTACATATCCAAGACCTCAAGGCTGGCAAGGGTGTGCTCTGTTGGATGAACCATGTCAAGGCTAGCGTAGCTTCACAGGGAAATAGTAGTTAATGGAGTGGACTAGCAGGGTCAGATAGACAGATACAGTACCATGGAAATTTGGATTTAATTCTTCATGCTCCATAGTCATAGGATTATTTTAACAAGTAAATAAAGAGATTTTTCTCCTGTGTCCCTAAAATTTTATAGTTACATTTTACATTTGGGTCAGTTTATCAACATTCTGAAGGTAAGTGGAGACCTTTTTTCATTATCATACAGACTTTTAGTTCTGTAAATTTCACTGTTAATACTGATTTAGCAGAATTCCATCAAGTTTATATAAGTGTGTTTTAATTTTCAGTCCTAACAACTTTGCAATTTCCTTTTGATTTATTCTTTGAGAGCTTGTTTGGAGGTTCTAGCAGGGGAGCACAGCTAATTGTATACAGGAATGGTCCTTCTCTATTGGGGGTGGTCATCCTCTTGGACAAAGTGCTTGTCTTTGGGAGAAACACACATGGAGGGTTGAGGGAGTAAAGGGACACCCACCTAGTCAGCCAGATCAGCCATATCAACCCTGGCAATCAATAGGGTGACAGATGTCCCTCACATCCTCCTTTTCTTTTTTTTGATACCGGGAATCAAACTCATGACCTTGTGATTGCCAGGTAGGTGCCTGTGCTGCTGAGCTTTATCCCCAGCCCCCTCCCCCTCCAAAATCCTTTTGATTTATTCTTTGATTGATGGAATTTAATTTGATTGTGGTCTGAGAATGTTGGCGACTAGGCTGCATAGGGTTAAGGTGCTGACCACGGACCTCTGGCTGTGTTGGAAAACAGCTTATGCATAGTGCTCTGAAGTCAAGATAAACACCACAGCTGAGGACATGGGCTGTTGACACCCCCTATCCCAGAGCAATAAAACTGCAACCTTAGAGATCAAACAGTTCTCTCAACTGGCAAAATTTACTACTTGGAGAAGTCTTTGAACTGACTCCCAAGGCCCTGCTCAGTTCCCACACTTACCTCAGTATCCCTTTCCTTTGTCAGAAAACCAAGTAAATACAGGATGTCTTTACTCCTAAGAGAGAGAGAGAGAGAGAGTTCTGGCCTTCCCAGATGCTCCAAAATCACACTACTAGTCTCTTATTTAAGCTATTTGCCGTCCACTTGTTTAGGAGATTGGGGCTACACCACAATCACGATACAAGAACATACTTTGTACGACTTTTTAACTTGAGATTTCCTTTATGACCTAGCACGTGACTTGCTAAATGCACTGTGTGAACTGAACATAATCTATATTCTGCTCTTTTTGGGTGTGATTTATGAATGTCAAGTAGGTCAAGGTTGATGAGAGTTTTCGTGTCTTCTGTGTCCTGATTTTCTACTGCTCTGTCAATTATGTACTGAAGTGCAGGCTTGCCCATTTTTCCTCACATAATGATCACATTTTCATTTAAAAATCTTACATTAGGTATATAAATAATAGTATCTTTGCACTGAAATTATCTTTGTGTGACAGTAATACTGCTGCATGACCCTTCTCATCTCTGTTGGACCTGCTTAGCTCTGTCACGATGTCCCCACATAACACAGGCAATCTAAAAAAGAGAATGGCTATGTTTTAAGAAGACATTTTTATAGAATTTCAAATTTCTTGTATCAACAAGTATTATTTGTCTTCTGATTTTTTTTCAATTGTTTAAAGTGCAAATATCACTCTGAGCTCATGAACTATATAAAAATAGGTGAAAGACAAAGTCTGGCTCCCCAGTTATACTTTAGTAAACTTGATGCACATGTTTAATTTACCCTAGTTTACTGTTACATTAAATTACTTCATATAAAGCTTAAGAACTCCACAATAGTACACTTCTGGTTTTTTGACCTCCCAGTCTTGGTATCATTAATGTTGGAAATGTTACTTCTTCCCATCTTAAACTCTTAGTATAAGTATTAGTTTTTTATTTTATTTTTTGGTTTTTTGAGACATTCCCACTATACAGTTCAGGCTGGCCTTGAACTCATTATGTAGGCCAAGGCTGATCTCAAACTTGTGACAATGCTCTCGGCTCAGCTTCCAAAGTGCTGGGATTATAAGCATGTGCCATCATGCCCAGAGGTAATCTTTTCTAAAGAGATTTAAATAGTAGAAAACAAAATTCTTGTTTTACTCAGGTAGTTAGTGTGCCCCATGCCCTTCATTCTTTTGGTTATTGTTTGGCAATTCAGGTATGATTTTTCTTCTGATTATTTTCCACAGGAAAGGTCTGCTAACGCAGAATTTTTTCAGCCTTTGTACACCTGAAATTGTTTTTATTTCACCTGTTTTGGAAATATAGTTTCCAGTTTGATTTTTTTTTCTTTTTCTTTCTTTTTTTTGGTGTGGGGAGTATCTTGCTACACATTTTAGGCTGGCCTTCAGCTCACTTTGTAGCCCATGCTGGTGTTAAACTCATAATGACCCTCCTGCCTAAGCCTCCCAAGTGCTGGGACTACAGGTGTGTGCCACTATGCCTGGCCTTTTTTTTTTTTTTAAGTTTAAAAATATTGTGGGCGTCACGGTGCGCACCTGTAATCCCAGCACTTGGGAGGCTGAGGCAGGGGGATCACTGAGTTTGAGGCCAGCCTGGGCTACATAGTGAGTTCAAGGCTAGCCTGAACTACATAGTGAGACCTTGTATCAAAAAACAAAACAAAAACATATATATTTCTACTATCTTTTGGCTTGCATTGTTTGCCAACAAGCTCTATTCTGTCACCCTTGTCTTTTTTTCTGTATGTAAAATGTCTTTCCATACTTTCTCCCACCTCTGATTGTATTTTTCTGTTTATCACTGGATTAAGTAATTTGATTATGATATGCTTGGTGAAATTTCTTGTGTTTGATATCCATTACATTTCTTTGATCTGTGACTTTACGCTTTCTGACATGTTGCATTTTAACTTATTATTCCTTCAGATGGTCCTCCGGCCTCTTTTTCAGGACCTTCATTTTTATGTGTATTAATCACTTTAAAATTGTCTCACAATTCATTTATTTTTGCAGCCCACCCCAGCTTCATTATAAGTCTCTACTGCTACATCCTCCAGTTTCCTAATCTTTTTATCTGTAGTGTCTAATCTGCTCTTAGTCATATCCAGTATATTCATAATTTACTGCTTTTAAACCTCTTAGATTTGCCAGGCATGGTGGCACACACCTGTAATCCCAGCACTTGGGAGGCTGAGGCAGGAGAATCATTGGAAGTTTGAGACCAGCCTGGGGTACAAAGTGAGCTCAAGGCCAGCCTGAACTGCATAG
>NW_004955468.1:4213316-4214638 GCF_000276665.1 Chinchilla lanigera | reverse complement strand
AGCTTGAAAGTATATGTGTGTTCTTTTTGTTGTTGTTTTTTGTTTTGTTTTTCTTCCAGTACCAGGAATCAAACTCAGGACCTTGCGCTTGCCAGGCAGGTGCTGTACCACTGAGCTAAATCCCCAGCCCCTCTTTTTGAAGTTTTAAATTTATTGGTACATTTTAGATATACATAATGATAATATTCATTATAGGGAATTTCCAACTGTACATGATCTATCTTCCTGTTTTTTCCCATGTTTCTCCCTTCTCTTCAGCCCTTCTTCCCCTCTTTACTTACAAAAGCTTTGTTTCCCTTTTTTTGTATTCTTTTTTCTTTCCATCCTTGTTCCCCCTTTCTTGTTCCATTACTCATTCAAATATTTTCTTATTCTTATATTTCCCAAAATCCACTATACATTTTGGTCCTAATTTCTGAGTGTTAACTTCATATCCAGCTATATGACTAAATTTAGTTATTAAATCTAGAAGTCTTTCAGTGGAATTTTTGGGGTCTTCTATGTAGAGTCATGTCATCCACAAATAATGATAATTTGACTTCTTCTTTTCCTATCCTTATTCCTTTTTTCTTTCTCTTGTATAATTGCTCTGGTTATTTGCAGAACCATATTGAATAAGAGTGGTGACAGTGGACATCCTTGCCTTGTTCCTGACTTCAGAGTAGAAGCTTTCAGTTTTCGTCCATTTAGTATGATGTTGGCTGTTGGTATGTCCTAGATGGCTTTTAGTAGATTGAGATAAAGAACTTCTAATCCCATATTCTGTAGAACTTTTATCATGAATGGGTGTTGCACTCTGTTAAATGCTTTTTGTGCTTCTATTGATATGATCATATGTTTTTTGTCCTTGCCTCTGTTAATATCATGTATTACATTTATTGATTTGCATATGTTGAACCATCCTTGCATCCCTGGGATGAATCCTACTTTGTCATTGTGTATAATCTTGATCATTTTCTGCATTCTGTTTGCCAATATCTTATTGAGGATTTTTACATCTATGTTCACCAGGGAAATTGGCATGTAGTTCATTTTTGGTTGGATTCTTCTCTGCTTTTAATATCAGTGCAATGCTTGCTTCTAGGAATGAATTTGGGAGTATTGTTTCCCTTTCAATTTCATTAGTTTGGGAACTAGTGGTATTAAGTACTCTCTAAATTTCTTGCAGAATTCAGCAGTGAATCCATCAGGGCCTGGATTCTTTGTTCACAGGATTTTACTTATGTCTTCAATTTTACTTATATTGTTATATTTAGAATTTTTATATATTCTTCTATTTGGTATCAAATTCAGGACCTCACACTTGCCAGGCAGGCACTGTG
>NW_004955468.1:4198770-4212576 GCF_000276665.1 Chinchilla lanigera | reverse complement strand
TCCATGTGTTTATGAGGTTTTTGTGGTTTCTTTGGCCAATGATTTCCAATTCCATTCCACTATGGTCTGATACTACACATGGGATAATTTCAATTCTTTTCCATTTACTTAAGCATGTTTGGAGAACAGCCTGTGTGCTGCTGAAAAGAATGTGTACTCTGATGTTGTAGAGTGGAACACTGTAGTCATCTACTAAGTCCATTTGTTCACAGGTTTGGTTCAGTTCTGATAGTTTACTGTTGATTTCTTTTGTCTAGTTGATCTATTTATGACAGTGGGGTGTTGAGGTCTCCCATTACAATTATATTAGTGCTTATTTAATTTTTCATATTTTTCATATTTGTTTTATGTAGTAAGGTACACTAATATTTGGTGTATATAATATTTATGATTGTTATCTCTTCCTCTTGGATTGTTCTCTTTACAAGGTTGTAGTGATCTTGTCACTCTTAACCAGTCTTTGCTCAAAATCCACTTTGTCTGCAAATAGAACAGCTACCCCTGCTTTTTTTCAGGTTCCTGTCACATAGGGTATTATTTTCCATTCCTTGACTTTCAATCTATGAATTTCTTTTTGAATTAAATGTGTTTATTCAGAGAATATTGTTGTATCTTGCTTCTTGATCCATTCTGCCAGTCTATTTCGTTAGATTGGAGAACTGAGATCATTAACATTGGTGTTATAATTGGTATGTATTTGACTTATTCTTGTCATGCTATTTTCCTACTGTTGGCTCCCCCCTTTTTCCCCCTCTGTTTAACTAATTGCCTTGCATAGTGGATTCATTCTCTTGGAGTTCATGTAGTTGTAGTCCTCATTATCTTTTTCTAGAATGTCTTTCAGAACATTTTGGTGTGTTGATTTGGTGGTCATGAATGTCTTTAGGTATTCTTTGTAATGGAACTATCCTATTTCTCCATCAATTTTTTTTTTTTTTTTGGTCTTTTTGAGACAAGGTCTCTCTATACAGTTCAGCCTGGCCTTGAGCTCACTTTGTAGCCCAGGCTGGTCTTGAACTCACAACAATCCTCCTGTCTCAGCCTCCTGAGTGCTGGGATTACAGGCATGCATCACCATGCCCAGCTCTCCATCAGTTTTTAGAGTTTTGCAAGATACATCAATCTGGGCTGGAGACTGTTTTCTTTTAGGGCTCAAAACATTTCACTCTAAACTTTCTTTGAAGCTGGGCGTGGTGGTGCAGGCCTGTAATCCCAGCACTTGGGAGGCTGAGGCAGGAGGATCATTGCAAGTTTGAGGCCAGCCTGGAGTACAAAGTGAGCTCAAGGCCAGACTGAACTGCATAGCGGGACCTTGCCTCAAAAAGATCAAAAAAAAAGAAAAAGAAAAAAATCCTTGAGTTTAGGGTTTGTGTTGAAAAGTATGCCATGATTCTGATGGGTTTTCCCTTATATGTGATTTCTTTTCTCTAACAGTTTGTAATTGTTCTTGTGTTGAATTTTTTGAATCTTGACTGTTATATGCCTTGTAGATGCTTTCATCATGGCTAATTGGAGTTCTACATGCCTGCCTTACTGTATGTCAAATTTTTTCCCTGCCAGGGAAGTTTTCTGACATGACATCCCCAGTTTTTTTTTTTTCATTTGCACTATCTCCTGCTTTTTTAATTGACTCTGATCTTATGTTATTCTTCTTTGCATCATCTAGCTGCTGTTGGATTGGTTTCCCATGGTCCCTTGGTTTGTTTGGGTTTTTTTGTTGTTTTTTTGTTTTGTTTTGTCTTTTTGAGACAGGGTCTCGCTATGCAGTTCAGGCTGGCCTTGAGCTCACTTTGTAGCCTAGGCCAGCCTCGAACTCACAATGATCCTTCTGCCTCAGGCTCCAAAGTGCTGGGATTACAGTCGTGCACCACCACACCTGGCCTCCCTTGGTATTTTTAAGAAATTCTTTTATGATTGCTAATTGCAATCTTGTCTTCTATACCTAAGATTCTGTCTTCATATTGACTCATTCTTCTGAATATACTTTCAGTGGAATTTTTAATCTCTTGGATATCTGCTTAAATCTGTTTTTATGGGTTCCATTTCTTTACCTTGTTAGGTGTTCATGGTTTTCATCATTTTCCTAACTTCCTCTTTTTTTCCCCCTGTATCTGCTGTGGAGTCACTAAGCATGTCTTTCACTATGGTCACCACCTCTGTAGTTATCTGAGAAATTACATCTGATTTTTTTCCTAGAACTTCATTCACTTGCTTTATTGTTACCATTTCAGAGTGTGCAGGTGGGTGGCTTTCAGATTGTTCTACCTTATTGCCCGAGTTTGCCTTTGGTGAGCTGGAAGTCTGGGGTTACATCTTGTTTCATCTTCTCATTTGCATTTTGCTTTTAGTTTATTTCCTGGGTTGATACTTATAACTGCCCCTGGTTAGTAACTTTATTGCTAGTATTTAGAACCTACAGAAAACAACTACTTCTCAGAGATAACTTTCAAGTATAGTTGGCTTTTGGGTTCTGAGTCTGTTCCAAGATCCTACCTGTTTAATTTATTGTGGATGAGAAGTTACTACCTACTGGGCCCACCTCCTGGTTCTTTGGTACTGGCCTAAAGTATTTTTTATGACCCTTAGCCAATCTCAGTCTTGGTATACCAGGAAAAACAATGGGTTAGAATAATTATCTCACTTTCATTAAAGTGATATAATCAGCAATAACAATAGCATTAAACACAGTCTAGAAAGTGACAGACTGAGATAACTATTAACTTTCCTCTTTTAACCATCTGAACTAGATTTATATAACAAAATCTAAAACAAACCAGAAAATTGTACCCAATAAATAACCCCTGAATATGCCACTGTTAAAAAATATGGCAATGTTATCCTCAGGGGAGAACATTTAAAATGTGTTAGGGAGAAAATAGAGCAATACAACAAAAGGAAGAGATTAGAAAAAAGGCTAGTGGACAAAAGAGGATCATGCCATCTTTGAGAAACTGGTGCATAAGATAGGAGGTAAAGATAAGAAAAATCAAAACCAGGACAGAACAAGAATAGCAAAAAAAACTCAGAAACCATGTTCACCCTCCTAAAAAACAAGAATGAAGAAAAAAAAAAGGCAAACAATCAAAAATAAGAGAAAAAGGAAAAAAAATATTCACTTCAAGATGTGACTCTGGTGCTATGGGGGCAGACAGAGTCCAGATCCATGTCAATGAACCCCAGAAAGCCAGCAGTAGCTCCATGGTGAAGCAGTGGATAGTCCCAGTGAGTCTGCACCCATTTCCACTGAAGTTTAGGTTGGCCTCTGGCTGCAAACTTGAACCACAACCACCCAGCCTGCAGCATTCCCCACACCCTCTGCAGTGTTCAAGTTGGCTGGGAGCCACTAAGTGGAGCCAGGAGCATCTCTTAAGTCCTGAGCTCAGCTGGTCTCTCTCCAAGATGGCTCCTGGCCAATTGCTTTCTCACAGAAGAAGTCCCATTGTGACCAATTCACCAGCCACTGCAGTCCACTGTAGTACACCACTCTGCTCCATTGGTGTACTGCTCGGTGGAGGCCTCTGAAGTTGTCAGCAGTCACCAGGTTTCTGCAGGTTCAAGTCACCCCTCCCACATAGTGTGTGTGTCCAGGCTCAGGGAGAAAGTGCTGCCTACCTTCTCATTTGTTGAAGTTTCTCTTTGCTCTCCCCCAGGCTTCATTTCTCACTTCAGATCTTTCCTGGGACTCAGGGCCCCACTTTTCTCCTTCTTCTCTTCCTCACATTGCTATATTCCTGTGTCTGGACACCATGTCTTGGAGAAGCTGTTCCCCTGCTGCTCACCACTCAAGCATCTTCCCGGAAGTCCTGCATGCAATGTCTTGAGAATCACTTTTCACCATTTATGTGTAGATTCATACCTATTTGAAGCAAGGGAGTAAACCATACTCCACTTTGACCAGAAGCGGAGGTTGTACACAGAATCTTTTGACTTTATTAATATTGGAAATTAATTTTAAAATGAAAACTTGAAGATATAGTCTGGTGGTTTTTTGTTTTTTTGGTTTTTGGTTTTTGGTTTTCTTCTGGTACCGGCAATCGAACTCACGACCTCACGCTTGCCAGGCAGGCACTGTGCTGCTGAGCTAAATCCCCAGCCCCCTTGAAGATATAGTTGAATCAGCAAAACCTATATATTGGCTGGCGGTATTGCCCTGAACACCTGTTATGATCTCCAGATAAGAATAGCATTCCTTCTAGATGCACATCTAGATTTCCTCTCCAGTGTCCATGCACCCATCAATTATTGATGTGCAAATAGACTCCTTCTTTCTTGCTGAGAAGAAAGCAAGAATCCTCAGATATTACAGGCCTGCGGTGGGAATTTATATCGCTAAGGAGAGAATTTCCCATATGTTTGCAACCAGCAATTTATCCTACAGGTCTATTATATTTCTATTACCTTAAGTTGTATTGGGACATCTATTTCAGGTCTTCTTTTTCTGAATATGATTCATGACATCAAACTACATGGACATTCTGCTTGGAATCAAGAGCTAAAGACCACAAAAGCCATGATGGGTTCACATCTTTAAGCATATAAAGATGGGAAACAAGTCATTAGAACTCACATCTTTATACTGTTTGTGCAGCTATAGTTAGCCCTTGTAAACACCCCTCATTACATATGTGAACAATACCTTTGCTCTTTCCATTTCCTTCGTCTTTGTTCACCTCTGAGAATTGGCTTGGGAGATATTTTCCAAAAATGGACTTATGGGCTTTGACTATTTGACCTGTCCAACATATGGACTCAATCATATCAAACCTGACTTCAGCTGCAGAGGCTCTATTAGCCTTTATTGTAGGCTGCACTGAAGTTCTGCTTCTTCCCTCAGCAGTGTTAGCACACATTTGCAGGTTTCCTCCAACAGAGGGCAACTTCCAGGCCTCTATACCTTCCTCGATGTTTTTCTTTGAATATCTCATCTGGAATCCTCTCTCCTTCATAAAACGTCCTAAATCTGTTTATTGAAATTAAGATCATCTTCCTACTTTGCCTGGACCATAGGCTGAATTCTGGCCCTCTGCTATCTTGACAGTTGCTTAAGTGTACGTGTATCTGTGTTTCAAAACACACATTTTTCCCCCTTTGGTTTGGTCTGGGCTTTTTTATTTTTTAGACAGGGTCTTGCTATGTCATTCAGGGTTGTCTTGAACTCACCAGGAAGCCCAGGTTTGCCTTGAACTTGTGGCAATTCCCCTGCCTGAGCTTCCCAAGTGCTGGGGTTACAGGCATGTGCCATAATTGGCTCACAAATGTTTTATATTAGGGACTCAGCAATATAGAAAGGCTCAAGGGGACTAGTGCTACAAGGTCCCTCTTTTTAAAAGTTGTTAGAGAAACAATGTTCCCTTCTAACTGTGGCATTTGATCTATTTAGTCTCTATAGCAGCCAGGCAGTGTCAGTATTATTTTCTCAACAAGGGGGGTTTTGCTATGAATACTTACAAAGCAGAACCTGTGTTGAAACTTTTGAATGTTCTCAGCTGGACAACTTCATCAGACTCTTGGGGATGATTCATAACCTATTTTTTGACTTTGTAGATGTGTGCAAAAGGATTCATCTTGTTCTCCTTGTCTTGACTGAAATTTGTGCTTATACCTAAAGCTCTAATGTTTCGTCATTTAGCCTTAAAAGAACTAACCAGCTTGTAGAGCTCAATTTCCTGACATGGAGGAAGATCCAAAGAGGACTTTGTTGCCAACAGTGATGGAAGGCATGTAATACCCGTTCATCAGTCCATTTATTCACACATTCACTTTATTAAGCACATGCCTCAAATCAGGTATTGACAGCACTCAAACTGCACACATAACAACTGGTTCAGTGATGGTCATGTTCCGTAAGCCAAGTCAATGAAAAGCACTGAGGATTTGCTGGAATTGTGAGGAAAAAGCTCTGTCTGGGCTTGATTTGCTAAGAGATCTGAGTTAGTGTTGCTTATAGCTATCTAACCGCTTTTTGAAGTGGCCTCTCTATTAACCTGTTGGGGTAAAAACCAGAGCTGTGCTATGGTAAGCATTTCCCAATATGACTGAGACATGGATACTGTTGTTCCTCAATCCAGTTAAAGAATATCACTGACATATAATGGTGTGTTGGGTAGAACCTTTTCACTCGAGATAACAAAATCTCAAATGCCATAAAGAATAAAACCTGAAACATACACTTTATAATTGTCCTTTCCTCCCCAGTGTCCATGCACCCATCACATTAATCTGTACCATATTCATGGTCACAAAATTGGAAGTCACGAGGACATTGACACTATTCCATTTTTACCTAGAAATTAGAATACATGAATCCATTCTCTTTACAAATCTATAACTATCTGTCCAAGTTAAGGGCAGAGAACTAAAATTCCCTTAGTATTTCAAGAACATACACATGGCAGGAAGTTAATGCTTTCAAAATTGCTAAACCAGCTAGAAAAGTACTGAGGTCAACTTCTGGGTTATTGATTTCAAGGTAAATCTGCTAAGTATGACCCAGGGATCAAGAAATGAGTGTTGCTGTTACCAATGCTCAAAGCCACAGGACTTGAAACCAGATACTGGAATAGAGTCCAGCTGCAGTAAGTATAACAACTTGCCTGTTTACCTAGAATATCACCCAAAACATACACACACACACACACACACACACACAGAGGCACATACGCACACATGTAGGCACACATCCATAGATGCACAAAGCAGCATAATACTCATCACATGCTTAGTGCTCATCCTTTAGGATGCAGATTAACAAATACACCCACAGGTCAGTCTGCTCTAATCTCTTAATTATCTTCTCACAATACTTGAAAAAATTGTTTTAAATTTATTTGCTATTTATCCTTTGTCAGGTATCATCCATGAGAAAAGGATAAATCTGTCAATTTTTACTACAACAGTTACCAAATGTGCTTTCTGGACAAATAGCATTAGTGTCACCTGAGAATTTGTGGAAAATGCAAACTCTTGGCTTCACCTCTAACCAACTTAAAACAGAAACTACAGGGTTGCAGCTTAACTATCAGTGTTTAACAAACTTTCCTGTTGACTGACATATCACTGAAGTTCAATAAGCATTTATTATATCTTAACCCACAGTGTTGTGCAATATGATTGAGTGATGCTCAACAAATTTTCTTCAAGCAGTGAATTAAGCTAACTCAAAGTATACTGCAAATTATCCTCACCACAATAATGATCTCATCACAGAGACCTGGCCATTTTTCTCTAGGATGTTATCTCACAAAAAAAGAATAAAATTATGGCTAAAATTAGTGAAGTAGTGAAAATTTTTGCAAGAAATAGTCACAGTGGAAGCTCCTTATATATAAAATGATTTTATTAGAGACAAAAAATTTTAATAATTCTTTTGCAGCTTTGATTTTTAACAATGTAACGTTTATTGTACCCACTGCATGACTAAGTATCTTGACATCCCCATTAGGTAAAAATCATTTCTATGTAGGACTCAAATTCCAAGTTACTACCATCAATATGTTTGTCTCTGCCCCTGCAGAATTTTGTTTGCAAATAATATCAATGCAAAGATTTACACATCATTCCTGTATCCTTTATGTTGCTCTATAACTGATGTCTAGCAAGATAACCCTTAAGTGAACACTCAGCTGCATTTATGTCAGATTTCTCTCCAGTGTAAGGGATGTACTTCAACTGGAGGACTTCCCACATGTACTTAATTTTCTATGTTACTCCAACTTGCCTCCTGTACAAGTCTTTGAGAAATTCAGATTTCTCATATTTGTTATATGTATAGGTTTTTTTTCTACTGTGCGTTTAATTAAGGAATTGCAGAACTGATGCTGACAAAGGTTTTCTCACATTCACAGTCTCCATATAGTTTCTCTACAGTATGAACTCAGATAATAAGGTTATATCATCACTGAAGATCTTTCCATATTTTCCTTCAATAAAAAATTTCTGATGTTGAATTAGGATCTGTGGCTAAAGTTTACTATAACAAATACTTTTTCATACAGTTTCTCTCTCATATGACTTCTGACATGTATATAAACATTTTTCCACATTCAATGCACTACTGAATTTCTCTCCAACATGTGTTCTTTGATGGGCAGTAAGATTTGAGCCTTTGCTAAAAGCTTTCCCACACTCATTACACTTATATGGCTTTTCCCCAGTATGAATTCTCTGATGTACTGTAAGGTTTGAACTACAACTGAAGGTCTTCCCACATTTAATACATTCATAAGGTTTCTCTCCAGTATGAATTCTGTGATGTTGAAGCAGGGATGACCTGTGACTGAAGGCTTTCCCACATATACTGCATTCATAAGGTTTCAACCTAATGTGATTTCTCAAATGCATATTCAGTGATTCAGGATGGCTGAAGGATTTCTTACATTTCTGACATTCAAAGGGTTTTTCTTCAGTATGAATACTCTGATGTTGAGTAAGAAATGAGAGACTACTAAAGACTTTCAGACATCTGTCACATTCATATTGTTTCTCTACAGTGTGAATTCTTTGATGTCGAGTAAGGTGTGAACTACAGCAAAAAGCTTTCCCACATTCACTACATTCATAAGGTTTCTCTCCAGTATGAATTTTCTGATGGTGAATAAGAGACGACCTATGAATGAAGGCCTTTGCACACATTTGACACTCATAAAGTTTTTCTTGAGTATGAATTCTCAGGTGTTCAATGAGATGTGAAACACGACTGAAAGACCTTCCACAGTTCATACATTCATATGGTTTCTCTCCAGTGTGAGTGCTTTGATGATTAGTAAGTGAAGAGACATGACTGAAGGCCTTCCCACACTCAATACATTTGTAAGGTTTCTCTCCACTATGGCTTATCTGATGTCGAGTAAGGGATGAACTATGGCTAAAAGCCTTCCCACACTCACGACATTCATAGGGTTTCTCTCCTGTATGAATTCTCCAGTGGCGATTAAGGATTGATTGTTTGCCAAAGCCTTTCCCACACTCACTGCATGTAAAGATCTTCTCTCTACTGTAAGTCTGCTGAAGAGTAAGAGATTTGCTCTGGCTAAAAGTTGTCACGCTTTCATTAGAATCCAAAACTTTATTTCTGCCATTGCTTTTCTCATTTTTTACAACTGACTTTTTGTGTACACTTTTCTTTAACCTATGATGTTTATGTGATTTCTCTTCAGCAGAAATTATCTGTGGTTCAGAAAGAGTAGCATTTAAATGGAAGATGCTTTTAAATGTATTGTAAACACTTTGCCCAGCTGGACTTTCTCTAAAGGTGAAGGTCACTGGTCTGAAAAGTTCTATCTGATGTCCACGTTTCCCCTCCATCTTCTCTAGATAGCCCCAGTCCTTGTTAAAATTTGAAAATTCACAATCTTGTTTTAAATTTTTTTCTATTATTACATCTTGAGATGAATCTTCATCATAAATATCCTTTGTTGATACTTCCTTGTTGTCCCATTTTGAGTCCCAATCTGAAATATATCAATAAAGCAAAGCACTGCTTTTTCCATAGTTCATGAAGAATAACTACTATGGTGGAAAACAGGAGATATAGGAAACAAAACCCCTAGAAAACATGGCTCTGCCAGGTGTGGTGACACATATCTGTAATCTCAGCTACTCAAGAGGATGAAGGAAGGGGATCATGAATTCCAGGCCAGATGACACAGGGAGACCCCTATCTCAAAAACAAACAAAACTCTGACAACTCATATATTTTCATGATTTCTAAACAATGCTCAGGTGGAACAGAGAATACAGATTGCTCCCAGGAGCAGGAACAGAGGATGATAAGGGAGAGGGATAAAATATATATAAACTATATGGGAAAAAAATCTGAAAGAAAATTGAAAGGCATTCTAGATTCCAAGCCATCATTTTGTACTTATATTTGTGTGAAAGATCACACTTTATCTCACAGCCTTCTCTAACTTTCAATTAATCTTAATTGTTGCCAGATTAATATGCTTATAATACAGAATTTATACTACTATATGTAACAGTTACAATGACAACAAAATAATCTAAAATTTCTTATGGGTTATAAAGATTTAGGCTTTCTGAGTTTAGGTAGTATCTGTGTGAAATAATGATAATTTACCGGACATTGGAAAATATCATTCCTAGAAACATATTTTAATATGTGCCTTAATTCCTCTAATACTTAATATGAGCTATGAAACTCAACCTTAAGAAAATAGTGATTTTTTTTTTCATTAATTGGTAATTTTTCTTAGCTTAAAACCATCAGGAAGTCCATTTCCTTAAACAGGTTTAAGAAAAAAATAATTTGCTTTATTTTATTTCAAATAAAATAACAATTTGAATTAGTACAATGATGTAACAGTTCACCTTTAATCAAATGACATGAGCAAGAGACACATAACAACCTGGGATGGTGGAATAATTTGGAAATGTAAACTAAGGATCCTTTGGTTTCATTTACATATGGGATCTCTGGAGGTGGTATCCCTAAAATACCTCCACACTCAAAACAAGCACTTTCTTTGCCTGATTATGAGACTCACCTAGAAACATACCTTTTAATGTTTTTTTCTCCACCATCCAGGGTTCTTTTCCATCCTCCAATAAAGAGATCACATGTGGCTTAATTATGGAAAGACCTGCTTACAGAAAGAACATTGTTTAAGCTGTGGTCCTCAAGAACGAGAGGCCATCACAAGAGGGATCAAAGAAAGGGTTGAAGGATGTTCACTGAAATGTGATGATGAGCTTTAGGGAACATGATATAGTAATTCAGCCATTTACTTAGGAGACCCTCCATCAATTCAGAGTGCAAAAACAAGATCTCTCCTACCACACAGGAGGAGAAGATATCCTTACCTAGAGAGGCTAGGTTGTTATAATTCTGGACCATCACATCCTTGTATAAATCCCTCTGAGCAGAATCTAGCCATCCCCACTCTTCATGAGAGAAGTCGATAGCCACATCACTAAATGAGACCTGAAACAGCAAAAACATTTAGGTTCAACCACAGCCTAAGCCTTTTCTTACACCATACAAAGGTAAAATTATCCTGGTAGAGGAAGAAAGTAAAAGAGATTCAGGACTTGTGACACTGGAAATCTGGTTTGTTACATAATAAACAAATAATTATATACAGGACATTATTATAAATAAGAACAAAAGACAAATATAAGAGCTTTGCTTCACAAGAATTAATTATGTCAAAAAGAATACAATTATATAAAATTTTAAAAATTAGTATTTACTGTACAGGGAATAATGGTAGACACCTGTAATCCCAGCACTCTGGGAAGCTATGATAAGAGGATTGCAAGTTCAAGCACAGTGAAGGTAGAAAGTTTCATTAAACAATACTGCATGGGATCATAAAGTCCTGTATATCAGTGTACACTCAAATCCATGTAAGATTTTTCCTAATGGCTGCTTTACTGATGTTTAGAAGGTAATTCAATGAATGATTTTGGCATTAGCTTTTCCTTGTTAAATAAGAGCTTTTTTAAAAAAATACTTTAAGGGCCTGGGATATAGCTCAGCAGCAAAGCACATGCCAGGCAAGTGCAAAGTTGTGAGTTCGATTCCTGGTACCAAAAAAACAAACTTTAAATTGATGAATAATTTTATTTTTAATTTTAATGTAATACAAGTAATAAAGATAATATTAAAAAGTACTCTTGTTTATATAAAAAACAAAATTTCATAACCAAATAATTAGAGAATAATAATAGTGTACCATAATCTTAAAAGAACAGGCAAAATGTTAGAGTACAAATCACTGACAAAAATGACTCTCTCTTACAAAAAAGAAACGACAGACCATAGCAAAAACCTTTCTTTTCAATGAACTAAGAAAAACTAGGAGTATAAATGAAAGATATTAGCAGATATACTAAAATATTTTTGAAACAATGGAACAGATAGTTTGGGGAATTATCTGAACTCCTCCCTACTTCCTATTTCTCTGTCTTCTATTTTGCTCTCTTACCTTCTTTCTGTCCAAGAAACCATGAGATATTTATTTAACCTTGTGTCAAGAAAACACATACATTTGCTATTCATGTCCTTGCCTTTGCAGGTTTTAACTTTCACTCTATGGTGCTGCCTCATCATTTATGTTATTTTATATTATTCACTCAATAAATATTTATTAACCATCTGTTTTGTGCCAGGTACCACTCTAGGTAGTGAAAAGTATAACAGTCAAAAAAAAAAAAAAAAAAGTATTGCTCCCATAAAGAAGAGTTAATGAGCACATGCATCATATTAAACTTACTCAATGGAAGAAAGATAGTCTCTTTAGTAAATGGTACCGCAAAAACTGGCTTTCCACATGCTGAAGACTAACACTAGACCCGTGCCTATCACCATGCACTAAACTGAGGTCAAAATGGATCAAAGATCTAAATATTGGACCAGGAGTATAGCTCAATGGCACAGCGCATGCCTGGCAAGCACAAGGTCCTGTGTTCAAGTTCCGCTACAAAAAAAAAAAAAAGAAAAAAGATCTAAATATTAAAACAGAAACCCTAAATCTACTTGAAGAGAAAATAGGTAAAAATCTTGAAGACATGGGTGTAGGCAGGTACTTCATGAACAAAACCTAGACTGCATGGGAAATACTACATAGAATCAACAAATGAGATCTCACCTTATGCCTTGTTCTGTGCAGCTGTGAAAATTCCTGGGGGAAAGGATAGTGAGAGGATGCAGAAATAAAGCTAAGAGACAGAATGCTGAGGTCAGGTAGAGCCCTCGCTCTGGCGGGGAGGAAAGGAAATGGCCAAGGACTGCAGAGCATTTATTTATACCCAGGGAAGGTTGATGTCAATTTCAACCTCTCTGCCTAGCAACTTGTTTGCCAGCTGTAACAGCTTGTTTATGTGGCTTGCCTGGGGCTGGCTTTGTCTTAGCCTTCCAGGTGTGATGGATCTCTAGCTTCAGCCACTCCCTATAACCTTACTAAAAAGCTTTTGCACAACAAAAGAAATCACTAAGAGTGAAAAGACAATCCACAGAATGGGAAAAAATTAGTCAGTTGTCCCTCAAAGGACTTGTATTTAGAACATATAAAGAATTGAAAAAAGACAGAACCCCCAAATTCAAAGACCCACTCCAAAAATGGGCATCTGAGATGAATACACACTTCTCTGATAAAGAAACACAAATGGCAAAAAATATAAGAAGAAATGTTCAACATCATTGATCATTTAAGAGATGCAAATTAAAACAACTGAGATTTCATCTCACTCAAGAATGGCTATCATCAAGAAATCAACCAATAACAAATGGCAGAGCTGAGGGGAAAAAGGAATCCTTCTCCACTGTTGGTGGGAGTGTATACTGGCGTAACCATTGTCAAAACTGGTGTGAAGAGTCCTCAATAAATTAGGATTAGAGGTCCCATTTGATCCAGCTATTCCCCTTCTGCATTATTTTCCCAGAAGAATTAAAAATATCATGCCACAGCAATATATGTGCACCCAGGTTTATAGCAGCACAATTTGTAATAGTTAAACCTCAGAAACAACCCAAATGCCCATCCACTGAGGAATGCATAAAAAAGATGTATTTTTTTATATAATGGAGTACTACTCAGCCATAAAGAAAGGTAAACTTGAGACTTTTATACATATATGGATGCAAGTCAAGACCATACTCTAAGTGAAATAAACCAGACTCACATATGTAAACATTGTAGAGTCTCACTAGTGTGAGAAGCTGAATGAGTAAACAGGACCCAAAATGTACAATACATATTGTCAAATGGGAAGAACCTGTTCAAAAGAAAAGAGAAAGTGTGATGGGGGAGAGGGGAAAGGAAGGGAAAAGGGAAAAAAAAAAAT
>NW_004955468.1:4178782-4198670 GCF_000276665.1 Chinchilla lanigera | reverse complement strand
TCTCATGCCTATATCTTGTACCCTAAGTATCTACTCTGAAGTTAACCATATGCAATTATTGATGTATAATAACAATGTATTAATCACTGTTACTATCTTGTTTTGAAATCCTGGAGTTCTTTTTTTTTTTAAATAAAAATAAAGAAATGCTTTTAAAAGTTCCTAATAACAATAAGTTCCAATAATAACAACAACAATAATAATAATATCAAACATATAGTATAAAGGCAATAAGTGATAACTGGTATAGAAAACAGTGGTGATAAATGGTAGGTATACGCAGCAGAAGGTGACTACAATTTTAAACAGGTACTTTATTTAGACAGTAATCATTATACAAAGATACAAGGAAGGTAATGGAAGCTCATGTATATCTGGAGGAAGAATATTCCAAGAAGGTGGAATATTCCAAGGCCTGGAGCCAATGGCAGGGGCCCATATGGAAAATGCGGGAAAGAAGAAGCTGCGATCAAGAGAGATTTGTACATAGCTTCCTAGGTCACTGCAAAATTCTGACTTCTGAGTTAGGGCCACTGAAACTTTTTGAGTTGAGGAATGAAAGGATTTCATATAACAGGATCATTGTGACAGCTATATTGAGAAGAAACTACACAAGGTTAAAGGGCAGAAGCAGTTTAGGTAGGAGGCTATTTTAGTAAAGCAGGTAGCTTGGATCAGGTTGGCAGTTAACAGGCAACCAATGGTCAGATTCTATATATATTGTTTATATTTGTGCTCCAACCAGAGCATCTGGATGTGAGTTATAAGTGAAAAGGAAGAACAAAGGAAAACTTCAAACATCTCTTGAACAACTCACAGGAATGATATAACATTAATTGAGACCACATGACACAGCTTTGACAACCATAAAGCAAACAACCTAAAATTCCAAACTTGCATTCTGAGTTGTAATAAAAAAGAACTTTCTGGCTCAAGACTCTTAAGAGTTCTAGCATAAAACTGGTACAAAAGAGGCGCGCGGGTAAAGGACAGTACTTTGCAAGCACTTCTGCGGGCTGCTTCCTTTCCTATAATGAAAGGAACTAGAGATCTAGTCCCTAAATGGTCTTTGTTAGGTGGGAACTGTCAAGAAAAGAAAAAAAAGTAAACACTCATGAGGCCTGATAAGAAAGTGTTGCACGACGATTTCAGGATACTGACTTACCTGACACATCACTTCACAATTTGCAATAGTCAACACAGTTCTCTTTCCAGGCTCCTGGAAAGAATGCGAGACATTAGTTTGTTCTCTGTTCACCACTACGCACGGAAGGCACTCATATTACTCCCGATTTGTCTTGCAAACAATGACAAAACTGAAACTCAGGGATATCTAAAGCATTTAATCAAGGTCATTTAATGCACGCCTAGAAAGCGTCAGTCTCTAACATGAAAATTCCAAGCGGTGTCTGCTTTGAGCGCTTACTACTTAACACTGCCCACTTCATTTTCACAATCAACATCTGAGATGTAAGCGTGATCCTACAGAGCAGGACAGGAAGGCCAGGAAAAGTCAAGTCCCTACCCCGGACGGTCGTGCACCCACCCTCCCTGGACCCACCCCTCACTGGCACCCAAGCTCCGACGCACTGGTCACTGGTGAGCAGACAACGGCTGCAGCCTCTGGAGACTACACTGCTCAGCGCCCCAGTCGTTTCGGGAAGGCTGCCACCAAGCCAGATAGCACCGCCAGATGAGCCTAAGGTTTCCTCCGTAGCATAGTTACCATTCCCAGATTCCTCCGCGAACAAAAGTTCCCGACTCCGCGAACTACGGCCCCCTTGGAAAACCTCATTTCCCGGGAGACTCTGCGGCCGCGCGGACTGGTTCGGCTTTGTAAGAAATTATACCTCCTGGAGCTGTAGTCTCGCCACGGCGGATCGACAAGGACACACACGCAATGCGTCGGGAGTACACGGTGTCTTCTTGTGAACAATATTTCTCGGGCGAGCAATATCAAAGGCGAGCCTCTACTTGTGTTGTAAGAACAATGGCGCCCAGGCCGCTAAACTACATTTCCCACAAAGGCTTGCGGCCGGGACCAGAACTTCCCGGGTCCTTCGAGGCGCAGCAGATACGTCTTTCCCCCTCTCCCCAGTAGGCTTTGCTGATAGCTTAGGAGATGTTCTGTTTTCTAGTAATGTCTTCCCTCATCCCAACCCTTGCTGCAAAACTGCCCAGCTCCTATATTCTTTGAGTATTTTTCACCCACTTGCACGCGACTGTAGATCCCAAGAATGTCCTGTGGCCCGATTGCCACAATAGTTACTCACCGACCGAGACATTTCTCATAAATTCATGTGGGCATTTTATCTGTATCACACTAAGAGGGCCGTTTTGCTGTGCGTTACACACTCTCGGAGAACTAGCGCTCCAGTCAGCGCTTCGAGGACGATAACCATCATCCTGGGAAGTCACTCCTGTAACTTTCAGCCTGATCTCCTTCTACCCCAGGAACCTTTCTTTGGCTGTCCCTTTGTCCCTGTCCACACAAAGGGGAGACGGACAATTATATCCGTAGGCCAGAGCAATCTACAATCGTTGTATATTTGGGTTGTTTAGTGCCTTTTTAAATTTTAAATTTAAAAAAAATTATAGTATGACGGTGAATTTTCTTGTACACGACAAGCGCTTATGTATGTGACGTTCGTTAGTATTTCCTTGTTGGGATGACATGGATGTGATATTTGATTACTATGGCTTTGGGTTTTTTTGTTTTGTTTTGTTTTAACGTAACATCAGCTAGCTTTTTCTTAAGGCTAAGTGTATGGAATAAAGAAAAAGATTGCCAGTGAAATATCTACGTCTACGACTTTATTATACAATGACAAACTTTTCCAAAAGTTGTATCAGTTTACACTCCTACCAGAGTTTATAGTATTTTGGTTGCCAACAGTTTAGCGCCGAAACTCAATTTTGTGAAACTTTCAAATGTTGACAGTCTGCTGTATGTGAGATTGCAACTCATTGTGGTTTAGTTTGCATTTTTTATTGTTAATGAGGTAGAGAATCTTTTCATATGTCTGTTGGCCGGAATAGTTCCTTCTTTGAGAATTGCATACCCTTTGGTCAGTGTTCTTTTAGAACAATAATCTTTTTAATATTAACATGCAAGTGACATAGAAAAATTTAATATTAAGGGAAGAGTGCAGAGACAAGAATACTAGGATCCTCCCTGTTATTTCAATCCAGAATGTCCCCCCAGTGCCTTATGTGTTCAGGTGGGGCTTTTGGAAGATGACTGGGTCATAGCTGAATGTACTGTTAGGAGGTGGGGCCAGATAGAAGGAGGGTTGATTTGTAAGGGTATATCTCCCTCTCATCTCCTCCCTGGTAGCTCTGCTTCCTGACCGCCACGGTGTGAGCAGCTTTAATCTGTTATATCCCTCTGCTGTGCCATTTCTGGCTTGGAGCTGGTGACCATGCACAAAAACTGAGCCAAAACCATTCTCCCCTTTAAACTTTGGGGTATTTTGTCCCAGCGTTTAGAAAGTTACTAAGATATCACCCTTCCTTTAGGATTCCAAATTAAGTAATTGGATATGTTTTGTTTTGTTTTGTTTTTTGTCTTTTTGAGACAGGGTCTCACTATGCAGTTTAGGCTGGCCTTGAGCTCACTTTGTAGCCCAGGTTGGTCTCGAACTCACAACGATGCCCCTGCCTCAGCCTCCCGAGTGCTGGGATTGCAGGCGTGCGCCACCAGGCCCGGCAGTAATTAGATATGTTTTCTGCAAGTTTGGATAATGTTTCTGGTTATGAAACTCATTAATTTTTTTCCTACTTGGACTTTCTTGGGCAACTTGAATCTATGAAGTGCCATGCTCAGAAAACTTTTACTGTCTCATGTTTGCCTCTGCAATTTTCTTTCTCCTCCTTGCAAACTCCAGTTTGTTATAGGTCAGATCTTGCCACTCTTTATCCTCCAAGCATCTTAAATCCTCTGTCATTTCTGTCCTTCAATCTCTGTTGCAGACTGTGTACTTAATTGTGATTTGCCATTCATAAAGTCTTCAGGAATACTTAATTGTGATTTACCATTCATAAATTCTTCAGGAGATTTTTGAAATTTCAATTTTGCAAGGCTGCTTTCAAGGCTAGGCATATTTGCTTCATAGTTTGTATCTAAAAATAACAGGAGTTGAAGAATTTGTGAATCCTTTCATAAATTTATTTTTATAGTTGTTCACTCAGTTTGAGTTTTGGTATTTTGGGTTTGCTTTTCGTTGTCTGTCTGGAAGATGTGGACCTTCCTCATATTCTTGGCTGAAAGTGCCTTATAGATTATATAATTCTAATTTAAGGTAAGAGCTGAATTACTAAATCTCTAGACCCCCTTTAAACTATATTTAAGACATAATGTCTCTGTCTAGTCCATCCAGAAAGTCTTACATAGAGATGTTTCACTGTTGATGCTTTTTTTTTTTTTTTTTTTTTTTTGAGACAGGATGTGGCTATATAGTTCAGGCTGGGCTCAAACTCACAGTGGTCCTCCTGCCTCTGCCTCCTAACCTCTTGGATTACAGGTATGTACCACTACACCCAGCCTGTTGGTGCTTTCTTCTCTTGAGATTCATGGAAGTATTATTATAGAGACTTTACATTATAAGTCTTAAGATATTTGGAACATGAATTAAGTTCATGAGTGGAGGGAGGGCTAACATTAAAGATGTGGCTAGTGACAGAGGGATGAAAAAATTTAAGTGGGGGGCTAGTAATTTTGTTTCAATAGCAGCCAGCTCTTAACTTTACTGTGTAGCTAAACCACTAGTATGTGAATGCTCTGTGATTTATACTATTTTGGGTTTGTTTTTTTTGTTTGTTTTTTTTTTTTTTAGATAGTGTCTTGCTATGTAGTTCAGGGTGGCCTCCAACTTACTAAGTAGCCAGGCTGGCCTCAAATTTCTGGATCCTTCCTCAGCCTCCTGAGTTCTGGAATTACAGGCATGTGCCAGTACACCTGGCTGACCTATACTATTAAAAAAAGGATGGAGGTCTTCTGATTAATAGGGAATGAGGAGGAGAAAACCTGTGAGGTAGAATGGAAATCATAGGCATAAGTAAATGCATTTTAAACAAATATGACAGTCTATTTCATGTGAACTATGAATATGAAATAGACTGTGAATTTGCAGTGATCCTCCTACCTCAGTCTCCCAAGTGCTGGAATTACAGGAATGTACCATCATGCCTGGCAACATTAGGGATTATGACACTAAGAGATTTAAACAATCTTCCTCTGATGAACATTTGGTTTGGGCTCAAAGTTTCACTTAAAGTATGAAGAATATTCTTATGTATACATCATTGCATGTGTCTTTGAGTTTTTCAAGTACAAGTCCCTAGATTCTACTATGTTCTAATAGGAATAAAAAAATCAAAGAGGAGGTTAAAGTTAAACCCAGTTTTACTTGAGTGCAGAATATATTTTCAAATTGCAATATACAAGTTCAGGTTAGAAAACAGAAGGATAAGGTTGAAGCTTCAGTTCAGAAAAACTGGGAGACGAGAGATATATAGCTCAGTATTCTTGGAAAAGCTCAGCTCAGCATTCTTTGGACATAAACAAGGAGTGAGCAAGCCAGGTGATGGGAAACTGACATAAATCAGAGTGGTTAGAGATTTTTAAATCCATTGAGATATACATGCCAAGGACAAACTTGTCACTCTGCCATCATTTAAGGCCAAGGGACTGTCACGGGTTGTGCCCTCCCAAAAACATCTCACGCATGCACTAATAGGTGGGGCTTTTTGGAGGTGGCTAGACCTAGTGTGTGTGAATATGGATTAAAGAGTGTGTGATAACTAAATTATTCCACAGATTGGTTTGGCATAGTTGTGGGTATGGGTTATGGAAGGGCCACCCTGGGCGTGGGTGGCATCCTGACATAGGCTTGTAACCTGGATAGGTTAAAAGCGAGAGGAAGCCTTGCTGCTTTGCCCCCTCCTCCCTTCCCTACCATGGACTGTTTCTCCTTTGCCATGCTCCCTGCCTTGGAGTCACCTGAATACGGACTCAAGCTGTGAGCTAAAATAAACCTTTCCTCCTTTACCGTGTGAGGATCTGGTGATTTGTCCCATGAATTTTAAAAGTAACTAAGACAGGGATATTGATAAAGGACTGAAAAATGTTTCCTTTTCAGCTTCTGACATCGTGTCTGTGCAGCAAATTATCCCTGTTGGTAAGTGTATAAGGCTTGCAAAGATTTTTTTCAATACTTTTCTTTGACAATTGTGCTCCCATTTTGACTTTTATTTTTTCACTTGTATAAGAATTTGCCCACCTCGGCACTTCGTTACACACAGCAACAAACTGTCCCTGAGAAGGGCTGTGTTGTTTCACGTTTGGTCCTTAGGAGAAAGTAAGGCTTTCCAGAGTCTAGTTTTAAGGTTTCAGATAACTGGAAAAGGGGTTCACCTGGCTTTGGTACTGCTTCCCCTATAGAGCAGGGGGACAATGGCAGGAGGGGCCCTGCCCCAACCACAATGAGAAGGAAAGGAGTTCAGGCTGACCTTGAGCTCACTTTGTAGCCCAGGCTGGTCTCAAACTCGCAACAATCCTCCTGCCTCAGCCTCCCAAGTACTGGGATTACAGGTGTGTGCCACCATGCCCGGCCCAAATTCTCAAGATTCTTATTTGCACACGAACATGCTTCTTTTCTGGGTGGAGCCAATGAGATCTATTCAGTGAATAATGGCCTTGGAAGAGCTTACTGCAGGAGTTCTGAGAAGTTCCTTTTATTTTTCTCTAGCTTTATTACCATGTGTTAGTTGTTTTTCTATTGCTATTAAAGACCTCTGAGGCAAATTAACTTAAAAAGAGAAAAGAGGTTTATTTGACTCATAGTTTGAGGTTCCAGTTCACACTCAAGGGATCTGAGTGCATCACCAAGCCCAGCTATTTTTTAATTTTGAAATAGGGTCTCACTAAGTTGTGCAAGCTTGTCTCAAACGCATGATCTTTCTGCCTCAGCCTCCTAGAATGCTAGGATTGCAGATATGCACCACTGTGCCTGGTTTAGAGTTGTAATTCTGTACTAGCAATAAACTACTGAAAATTTAGTCTTTAAAGATACTATTTAGAAAAGCATGCAACATATAACGTGGGGTGATTTTAGTGCGCTGATTAGTTTGACAGTTTTGAGTGGATAATGGGAAGGCCAACCCTGGGCGTGAGTGCTGCCCATGGTAATGACAGCTAGCCTGAATATAAAACACAGAAAGAGGGCTGCTTTAGCCACTTGCTGATTCCTTTCTGCTACTTTGTTGCCTTCTTGCCTTTGTTCACAATAAACTCTTTCTCTTCTGGGATGCTCCTCTGCCATGCCACCCTGCCTTGGAGATGGCCAAACAATACTAGCATAAACCTTTCTTTTCAATGAACTTAGAGAAATTAGTAGTATAACTATCTTAACTATCTTTTTCTTTTTTCTTTCTGGTCCAGGAATCAAACTCATGACCTCATGCTTGCTAGGCAGGCACTGTGCCACTGAGCTAAATCCCCAGCCCTTAACTATCTTATATATGTATTTTTTTTTTCCTTTTCCCTTCCTTCTTTTCTCCAATGCCCTATCCCAGTGTTTCTTTCCTTTTGAAGTTTCTTCCCATTTTACAATATCTATTGTACATTTTGGGTCTTATTTACTCTTTCAGCTTCTAACACTAGGGAGACAATGTGATATTTACACATGTGCATCTGGTTTATTTCACTTAAGAGTATGGCCTCAAGTTGCATCCATTTACATATAAAAGTCTACAGTTATCCTTCTTTATGGCTGAGGAGTACTCCATTGTATAAAAAGACCACAGCTTTTTTTTTATCCATTCCTCAGTTGATGAGCATTTGTGTTGTCTACAAGATCTAGCTATTGTGCTTCTATAAACATGGATGCACATATATCACTGTGATATGATGTTTTTAAGACCTCTGGGAAGATACCCAGCAGGGGAATAACTGGGTTCAATAAGACCTCTAATCATAGTTTTTTTGAGGAATATCCACACTGATTGCTACAGTGGTTTTACCAGTCTACACTCCCATCAACAGTGGAGAAGAGTTCATTTATCCACATGGCCCCACCCAGCTTTTATTATTGATGGATTTCTAGGTCTTTTCTGGTCACAAATGAATTCTGTGGGATATGCTATTGGAATTTTGAATGGCATTGCATTAAATCTGGATAACAGTTTTGGGAGTACAGCCATTTTCACTATATTGGTTCTTCCTACCCAAGAGCAAGGGATAGCTTTCCATTTTCTGACATCCACTTCAATCTCCTTCTTCAGAGTACTGCAGTTTTCAATGTAGAGGTCTTTTACAACCTTCATTAGACTGATTACTAAGTATTTCGCTTTTTTTGGATGTTATTTTAAAATCTATTGTTTCCCTAATTTTTCTCTTAGTCAGTTTGTTATTCATTTCTTAATCTGTGCCAAGAGGTGAACTCCAAAGGCCTTGGTTTGGCTCAGGCCCTATGGCACTGCTGGAGGTTGTAGCTCCCATGGATCTCTCTTGAGCTTGATTTGCTACCTCCTTGTAGTTTTCCTCGGACAATCCATGTTCCTGGCTTTTCCAAACTTTTGGGGTCTCCATTGCACCTTCTGCTATACATTCACACCTTCACACACTGCCCTCTCAGGGGCACATTGCCTTGCTTCCAAGGCCTTCTTTTGAAATCTAAATGGAAGCCTTCCAGACACCACAACTGTTCCGTTCTGCATGCACTGAAAACCGGTGCCATATGGATGATGCCAGGTGTCTTGGTTACTTTTCTCTCGTTGCTGGGACAAAATATCTGACGCCCAAAATTAAGGAAGGAAAGGTTTATTTCACTTACAGTTTGTGGAGGTTTTAGTCCATACTTGGCAGGTTACAAGGCAGAGTGGCACATGGCAGAGGCTACAGCTCATGGCGGCAGAACACAGCAAAGACAACAAGCACCAAAAAGGAGGAATGGCCGCAAGCAGCCTCTTCCTCTCCCTTACGTAGGCAAACTATCCACCCCAGGGCGGGTGTAGCTCTCACACCCATAATCAATCAAACTCTAAAAGCCTGTCCCATGGCAGCACGAGGCTTTAGGGGGACACCCAGACACAAGCCATAACACAGGGTCTGCTGCCAGCTGAAGCAGTAACCAGGCTTCCTTCTCTTTTGTCTGTAGGAGTCAAGTGCCTAGATTGGTGAGCACTCTGAATACAACTGTGAGGGACAAATTTTCTAGACTGCTGCCATTCTGGAAAATGGTGCTCTGAGGCTCTCTTCTCAAAGCAAAGTCTTTCACTTGTGCAATTTTGAGGGTGCAAAAGATGGGAGTCATGCAGGTTCTTGTGATGCCCTCAAGCCATCCTTTCTATCCTCCTCTTCCTTCTCATCAGTTAAGACCTCCTCTGATCTATCTTTGCAAGTCCATAGATTTACTAGAGCTTCCTTTCTGGCCACACTCAAAACATTTTAACTCATTCTACTGGGTTCTTTGCCCATGATTCTCAACATAAATCTGGTAAAAGCAGCCAACAGTAGCATGCCATTGCCTAAGCATTAGACAGGCTTGAAATTTGTTCTGCAAGAATAACTAGTCTTCTGCCCTTAATTTTACTCTCGAAGTCTCCAAACACCAACAAAAGTCTGCAGACAGATTTTCTGCCAAGGTGGAACACACATCATCTGGAATCCAACAGTCAGTGGCATCCTTCTTTCCAAAAGAAACCTCCTGAGCCTGGTCTTTACCAGGAGGATTTCTGCTCTTCTTAGCTCTGACCAGACTCTCCCATGACTACAGCCTAGGCATTCCACCTCTACTTTTTTAGGCAGCATCTCCAATCCCTTCTTAACTCTCCTCCTTCCAACAAACCAGTTCTAAAGGCTCTTGAGTGACATGGCTAGGTAATTTAATCCCACTCCTAGTACCAAATTCTGTCTTAGTTTTCTCTTCTTACTTAAACAAAGGATGGAGTCATCCAAAGTTAAAGGAAGAAAGGTTATTTGATTTACAGTTTGTAAAGGTTTCATTCATAATTGTCTGGCTCCAAGGCAGAGTGGCATGGCAGACACGTGTCACAGAGGAGAAAGAATTTATGGTGGACAGAAGGTAGTAAGGCAAAAGAGGGCATGAACAATCTCTTTCTGTCTTTTATATCTTATCCAGAGTACTTAGGACAGGTATTACTCACACCTTGAACCCTAATGTCCTTGAGCCTGCCATTGCATCAGAGTCAGACAATCTAGATCCAGCCACCTCGGAAAAAAGCCCCAGTTATGTCTGCATGGGGCTTTGGGGGGACATCAAGACACAAGCCATAACATCCACTAAAGCTTTCCAAACTGCAAGCTCGGTCCCAGTGGGGTGATGCAAAAGGTGATAGAAACTTTGAGAGGTAAAGCAATGGGAGAGGACTAGCTAATTGGGGGAAGTGCCCTGGGCAGAAATTAACATTGATGTCTTGGAATGAGTTAGCTCTCCTGAGAGCTTGTTGTTCTAAAGTCCAGGGTAGAGCCCTGTGTGTGTAGAGCAGAGTCCAGCAGACTCTTACTTGGGCAGCTCCTGCTGACTAACCTGTAGCAGCAGTGGCAGGGGCCAGGCTAAGAGGAGACTGAGAGAGCACTGCAGGGTCTGAGAAAGCATCCAGAGTCATGACCAGAATGCAGAGCTGTGGGAGCAGTTCTGAAGTTTCAGGACCCTGCGTTCCAGCTGTGTGTAATAGCCAATTGGGAGGCAACTGATGCCACAATTGCCAGCCTGGAATTAGGGTAAACTGAGGCCCAAGAATTCATTTCTTTTGGGAGCCACTGGAGCTGGTTATTGGTCGTATGTGTGAGCACAGGACAGAGCCAGAGTGCCTCAATTAGTCGGTATTGGAAAAAGCATCCTGCCTGGACAATTACAGTCCTTAGTCACTAAGCAACATTACTTCTCGTGATACTAACCTTGCAAGAGTATACAGTAAGTGCCCCTACTGTTGAAGTCAGTTCTCTTCCCATCAGGTAAGAGGTAACTCCACCTGACCCAGCTCTCATCCCTTATCTTTATTTTTCTCATACCCACTGCTGTTTCTCTCTTGGAGAACAAGAGACCAACGAGGTTCCCTACGATTTCCTGATCCCGGCCAGGTTCAGCACTGCTACCTTGACCCACTATTCTTAGTCCTCTCAGGCACTTGAAGCAGGAGCCCCTTGTCACGCATTATTCCACTTTGGCCTCACTACAGCCCTGGAGAGTGGAGGTATTACTTCCATCTTATGGGTGGGAATCAGCAGTCCCAAGAAGGATTATAACACATGGATAGGTATATAGTGAGCCTGTGTGCCCAGAAGTAGGTAGAGGGAGAGATTCTACTGTGCAGGACTAGTGTGGTCTTGGGTACACACTTTACCTCTCAGGGCCTGAATTTCCTCACATCAAGACTAAGAGGAGTACTCTCATGCTTTATGGTTGCTGAGAGGATAAAATTTGATCAACTAGATTTGTGACCTGAGGATACTGCTCCACAGAAGTGATCAGACACTCTGGATGCTGTGATTGTCATCCACCCACCTCCCCCACCACCCCTTGAATTCAGTGGAGGGATATCTGATCACAGCCAGAGGCAGCTGCGGTTGGATGTCACACTGTCGCTGCCACGCCTCTCCCCACTCCCACCTGATTGCCCAACCTCCAGGCAATGAGTAAAGACTCTCCTGTGAATTGCAAGGCTTTTATTGCTGGACTCCTGTAGTCAGACACCTGGACATGGCGGGTTGCTGAGACTATGTAGAGATAAGGCAAGTTGCTTTTGTAGGTCTCTTGGCATGGATGAGTCACTTAACAGTAAGGGCTTGAGTATATTTTTTCCTGCAAAGAGAATGTCAGGGAATTTGGTGAGGCCTCCAGGTTATCTTGTTTTGTTTTGTTTTGTTTTGTTTTTCTTCCGGTACCAGGAATCGAACTCATGACCTTGTGCTTGCCAGGCAGGCGCTGTGCTGCTGAGCTATATCCCCAGCCCTGTGGCCTCAAGGTTAAAAGAGACATCAGACACCTGCACCTTCGTTGGACACTTCCTGGAAGGAGCCTGAGGTCAAGATGAAGTGTGGCTCTTTGATCTATGCAGGCAAAGACAGATTCCTTCCAGTCTTCTGCACCGGCAGAGTGTCCCAAGGGCTGCCTGAGACTGCACTCCAACACGAAGAGGAGAGAGATTCCTCTTTAGGATGGGGGTGTGGCATGACGTGGGCCAGAGTGCAAAGGCGCTGCTGAGAAGGAACTGAGAGAGTTAGAATGACTCGATCTCCATCAGCTTCCTACTTCTGCCCCTCATACTTCTGGACAGCAGAGTAACCTGTCCCCAGCAGCTCTTGGGAGAGGAGACAGAGGCTTTACCCCCTTCTCCACCTGGAGAAGGAAGGACGGGTGGGTATGACAGCCGCCTTCTCGGCTGGTGCAGGACCCACAAAGCAGCCCTTTGGGATGCAAGACAAATAGAAAGTTAATAATTTTGGAGCAGAGAAATCAGAGTACAGCAATTAGAAGAAGGACTGGATCCAGTGTCCTTGGTTTGAAGAGGATCCAGAAGCATGTGCTGGAGAGAGGGGCCGGGGGTGTTAAGAGCTGAGGGTCTGACGTGGAGGCCAGGAGGGGCCATGGAGAGAGACTGCTAGAAATCCTCAAAGAGAAACAAAGGGAAAAAAGAGAAAACAAAGACTGTCAGGCTGACAGGGCAGAGCGGAGCACCCGTGGCCCACCCCGAAATTAAGGGTCTCATGGTTTCACTGTTGTTCCCACCTTCTCTAGTCAGCGTTTGCTCCATCTGCTCTAACTCCTCATTCGTGAGGTTCTCTCTCCTTCTAGCTTTCCAGGGAAAGGCCATGTGGGAAGGAGGATGGATCCCCCTAATTCTGATTCCTTACCACCAATATGACAGATGCCCAGACAGGCACAGAATCACAGACATGCACTGGAGCACTCACCAACGCACTGGATGCATTCTCCTTATCCTCTCCCGTCAACTTGCTATCAAGGCATGCCTTAAGAAGTTTAGCATTTTCTAATACTGCAAGGTTTTGATTGTACTTTCCCACATAGGTAACATATTCCTTAGGGCTTCCAAACAGGAATAGATGTACATCCTTTTTCACAGTTTCGCACAGTTCACCATCTGGAACACAAAGACAAGCTGAGCCTCCCTTGAAGATTCTCATCAGGACACTCTCATCCCTGCTCCCATCCAGCATGATCAGACCTGACCTGGGAAGGGGTCAGAGCACCCTGGAGAACCCACACCCCACACAGCCATGTCCTAAGCACCCACTTGCGCCGGAGATCAGGACCAACGCAGCCCCAAGCAGCACAAGAGCAGTAGCTGGCTTCATGGTGCAGTGGCAGGTGCTCCCTACCCAGCTTGCTGTCCTTTTATACGTGCTCTGGGGTCACACGGGGGCAGGGAGTGCCTGTGTCTGACAGGGCCGAGAAGGCGGGCAGTCTGGAGCTGTGGGAGGGCAGGTGTGTGTGGGCAAAAAGGTAAGCTGCAGAGTCAACAAAGGCTCTGGCTCTTCCTTCTCCTCTTCTTAGGGCTCTGCCCAAGGTCAGGGGACCTGAGCAGCCGAAGAGAGAGAAGTAAAGGGAACCCTGACTGCAGAAAGGACCAAAAGTCTGCAAAACTAGACCTTAGAATGATGTTTCGTGTCAGTTTGTTATACCTGATGTGCCCTTAGTGGTAGCCTGCTTGTGACTTTTTGGATTTTTGGGGGAGGTGGGTATTTTGGGGGACTGGATATTGACCAGAGGCTTTGTACTGAGCTGTATCTCTAGCCCCTTTTAAAAAATTTATCTTGAGAAAGTTTTTCTCTAAATTGCTAAGTTGCCTAGGCTGCATTTGAACTCTTGCCTCAGCTTCCCTGAGTGCTGGGATTACCAGCATGCACCACAGTGCCTGGTTGACTTGATGGAGTTTTTCAGATAACCCAGAGCTGAACTAAACTTCATACAACCAGGGAGTGTGAAGGCAGGACACGGGGAGGGACGCCCCATAACACAGCTCGTGGCCTTCCCTGCTTTCATCACATCTGCTCTGTGGTCTCCCTTGAACTGATTTCTTGGGGCTGTTTCCGGAGCCCTGACTTTTTGCCTCCACTCACTGGCCGTCTTTGAAGTAGACTGTTCGTCTTTTTTAGTTTGTTTGTTTTTTGCCGGTACCAGGAATTGAACTCATGACCTTGCGCTTGCCAGGCAGGCACTGTGCCGCTGAGCTAAATCCCCAGCCCCAGACTGTCTTTAAGACGCTAGTTGTCTTTGCCTGAGTCCTGCCACTCAAAGCATTGAGAGTACCTGAAAAATCAATGGAATTCATCGTTTTCCCCAGTCTGCTTCTCCTTTTCAATTTCTCTCCACTGTTCACAGCGCCATCTCCCCATAGCTATCGCCTGAGCCAAACCCGAGCCCCTTCTGTGGGCCTTGACCTCTGTGGGATCTGCAGGCCCGGTCCCTGACTCCTGCTGCCTCTCTGCTCTCCCTGCCACTCTCCACTCTGTTTCTTTCTGTTCTGTTCTTGTAGTACTGGGGGTGGAAGGGCAGCTCTCGCCATGCTGGGCAAGTGGTCTGCAGCTGAGCTGCAGCCCCAGCCACTCTGTTTTGTGACAAGCCAAGTATGCTCCTGCACCTGGGCCTTCCTCTGTGCCGCCCTCACTGCCTGGAACACCTACTCCAATTAGCACACGATTCCCTGCCTAACTCCCAGATCGCTTCCAATATCACCTTGCCAGAGAGATTGCCTAGCTTGGGTTGAATGTGCTTTGTCCCCACCACAACTCAGACTGAGGCCTGGTCCTGAGAGGTGGGGTGTGGTGGGCGGGGTCATGGGAGTGGAGTCATCAGAAATGAATCAGTGTTTTTCTCTCTGAGTGAAGTCTCACTCTTGTGACCCTGGGTCAGTCACTATGCAGGCCAGTTTTTCTAAGCTGACTTTGGTGTCCTGTGTTCCTCTGCTGGGTTCCACACATTCCTGGTAGCCCTTGCGCCGTCCTGCCAGAGCTGAACCAGCATAAGACCCTGGCTGCCTTGTGAGACAGTGTTGCAGAGGCCAGTGATGTGGACAACCAAAGAATTTACTCAGACAGAAGTAGAAATAAAGACAAGAGTTTATTTAGATCAGAGTGCACTATCAAGAGTGGGCCAGACGGGGAGATCTACAGTGGAGAGCACGGCAGTGTTGTCTTCAAGGGTAAAGCATGGCTAGAAGGAGGGAGGGCCTGGGCCCCGCGATATGCTAGGGAGGCTGGAACCACGCATTCCCGGTCTCCTTATGAACAGCAGCGCGCACCATCCCTATGATAAGGGAGAGTCGGGGGTGGGGGCCAAGGGAACGGTCACATGTGTCACAGAAGGACGCCAAGGACTGTCTTGCTGCAAGTTTCTGTAGCTGTTCATCTTGAAGCAGAGTAGATGACTCTGATGGGCAGAAGAGAGGTTGAAACAGCCTCTCCTTGCTTCCTTCCCGCTCTACCACTCTACCAGAGTCAGTCCCTTAACATTTGGAAAGAGGCCTCAGCTGCTTCAAGCTGGGTGTGGGTGGGGATGGGCCCCAGCTGAGGTCCCTGAGCAGTCAGTGTGGCCAGTTTGGAAGTGAACACTTTGACCAGCCTGTATGAGAGTGTGTAAAGGCAAGTGTTGAGCAGGAAAGATTGGCATCCTCATTGGATCCTCAACACTCATTTCATGATCTCTAACCTGACAGAGACAAAATGTACACTCATGTTAAGTGTAAATGGACCTTAGAGAAGCTGAGGTGTTATTACTAGGCCTGTTGGAGTATGCTTCAATGTCTCTGGACAATCATGATTCTGGCAGAGTCCTTTCTGATCATTATTATGAGAAGCTAATGCTCAGGAACACTTCCTTGCAACCTCTTGGCTCTACTTATGCTTTGGTAGGTTTGACGCAGATGACTCCATCTTGATTTCCACAGCTCTCATGTTTTTAAATCCCCGTTTTTCCTTATGAGAGTCTCTTACAAGCTTCGGAAACAGTGTTCATGGTCAGAGATAGCTTTATTAGAAGAGTATGTGATTTATACAACAATAAGATGTTTGTTTATTTGAAGCTAATAGATGTAGACCAGATTTTAAATGGCAGGATTCAATCATTTTAAATGACAGGATAGAAAGAATGGAAATAACAAGAGGTTTTCATCATTTTATATGTTTAAGGTCCTGATGCAATCTATATTATACAGAAGAGCAGACTCCCTGGCCTGTATGCATCACAACCATGTGCCTTTAGTTTCAAACTTTGTATATCTATACAGGTTAGTCCGCATATGTGTGTACATTTCTAACCCCAGATAGGAAGAGTGTTAAATACACTCTGATTATGTATGTTATCAGTGGCTTATTTAAGCCATGTGAAAACTTACCAATGTTGGGGATCCTATGGGAACACCAGGAAGCACTTAATATGAGGAACCTCAGAAACTTTGATCTGATAGCCTCAAAGGAGGTTCAATCGTAATTTGTTGTATCTTCAGGGACCAACACATAACAGCTGTTTCATAACTCTTTGTTAGATGGGGCTGTCAGTGTTGCTCACTGGTAGAGTGCTTGCCAGCGTGCATGAGGCCCCAGGTTCCATCACCAGCATCTCAAGAAAAGAGGAACAGGCAAGAAAGGAAGAAAGGAAGGAAGAGAAAGAGCAAAGGTAAAAAACTGTTCAATGAATTCAAATAATATCCACTTCTCTGCAGTCCATAAACAAGAACTTCCTTTAGGTATACTTGCTACCTGTGTGTTTTTGAAATTGACTTATTAATTTTAAATTGTGAAGACCATAAATATTTTGATAAATTGGAATTAAGCAGTATTTTGCTAGAGGCAGTTGACTCTCCTTTTCTCTAAGTCAACAGTGACAGAATTAGTGACATCTCAGAGCAGATGATAGGACATGACATGAACTTTTTGATGCTGATTAGAACCTTGTGCCAAACAGGATTCACATCCGGTAACTGTCTTGATAAGAGGTGCCTAGTGCTGAGCTCCAGTTGTCAGATATCCACCAGGTGCTTTGGTAGTTTTAATGCAGATAACTCCCTCTTGATTTCCATAGCTGTCGTGTTTTTTTAAGTCTCCTTTTCTTCCTAGGAGAGTCTTTTATAAACTTAGGAAACAGTGTTCATGACCAGAGATAGCTTTATTAGAAATGTATCTGATTTATACAATAACAAGATGTTTATTTATTTGAAGCTTATAGATGTACACCAGATTTTAAATGGCAGGATTGAAACACATAGCAGCTGTTACAGAATACAAAGAATGGAGGCGTCAATAGGTTTTGATCATTTGATATGTTTAAGGTCCAGATGCAATCTATATTGTACAGAAGAGAGCAGTCATTGGCTTCCCTGCGTGCATCAAATGCATGTGCCCTCCAGCCATCATACCTCAGTAAAAGGAGTCACTGGTGAGGAGGTAATATGCTATTTTTGACAACCCTTAGGCTGTAACTACTTATTAGATCCTTCTTGCATATCTCTGTCTTCCTGAGAAACCACTTTGAAGATACCACCATGTATTACAGCAGCCATTGATATTTTCCCACTAATCTATCCATAACTGTGTTAAGTTTGTAATGTTCCTATCCTATTTCATAATGTATGTTTATTATTATGTGTTTCCTACAACAACCATTGAGAATAGTTAATGATTTTTCAATAGGTCACTCATGTATAGCTCTATTTATTTTCTTTAGAAGCCTCTTTGAAGATACCAAAGTATAGCACAACAACTCTTGATAATCTCCTACCTCTTTTGTCTCTAACTCACTATTATTTGTCTATTTGTTTTCCTGAGAAATTATTTTGTAGATAATAATATGTAAAACGATAACCATTAAAAAAAATGCATGTGCCTTTAGTTTCACACTTTGTATATCTACACAGGATACTTGTCATATGCATATACATTTCTAATCCCAGATGTATAATGAGTTAAATATGCTATAATAAAGTGTATTAATAGTTATTGAGGCAGGGTTATACATGGATTGTTTATCAACCAACACTGAAGAACCACGGATATATTAACAATCAGGTTTATAGGTAACCTAAAGTCAATAGTAGAATACAGAAGAAAGTATTTTGATGAAACACAGGTGTCTGGGGTTTTTTAAAATGGTTTTTGCAACTTTTTACTGAGCATAGATCAATATTGTAAGAAAATCTCATTGTTTTCATAGTATGGCCAGCTAGCCTAGCATATATGCAGGAAGGTAGCTACTACAGATATCATTTGCTTACCCAGTTTGCTGTGTCCTTCTGAAAATGCTTACTGGACATTCAGGCCCCTGTGTGCTTAGGTTGCCCCCCTTGACTTGGCAGGTGTCTTAGGAATGGAAAAGGAGTGTTTTAGGGCCATGGTACCAAATGTCCCAGTTTTTTAAGGGGTGATATATTTCATGCGCCATGTACCTGATCACCTTCACAGTCTTCTGGCACCCATCTCAGTGGTATCTTTCAGCCAGAACAGCAGGATGTACATTTCAAGCACGTCCCGTAGCAATGATACAGAGAACAACAGATTGTAGTAAGCTCTGCTGTTGTAACAAGAAGACAGAATAAAAGAATTTTCCAGGGAGTCAGCGTCCATAAGTACAGTGCTAGATGTGCATTGACTTGTTGGGGTGCATCACATACTCATAGAGGACAAAGAGATGATTGTGACATTGGTTTGTTCAACCTCCATTAGACACGTTGGATGGAAAAAATATTGTTCTGAACAATAGAATTTAAAAGTAAGTTTTCCAGTCAGTCACGTTGTCCCCCAGTGAGCCTTTATCAATTGCTGACAGGCCACTGGTAAGGTTTGTCTTACCTCTTGACATGCAGAGACAAGAGTACACCCGAGAGTTCACCCGTGTCACTGCATTTGCCGCACCCAGTGTAGGATGTGTGCAACACAAGAGGGTCTTTTTCAACTGAAGATATCCAGCTTTGCAGCCTGACTTACTCTCCCTGTCAGCTCCCTGGGCTTTGCCTCAAGCTTGAGCTCAGCCTGGTTCTCCATCCCATCCTCCTTTGTTGTCATCTGTCTGGCATGTTTACCCCTATCATTGTCTTGTTAGCAGCTTTCTGCCTGTTCTCTTTCTCCTGTACTTGAGCTTGAGCGTGGAGTTTAGTCTCCATTGTTCCTACCTTGAGGAAAAGCCAACCCAAAGCCAGGTAGTCTCATGCAGATCTTTTCCTTTAAGTCCCATTGTTCACTCCTAAAGGGCAACATTTCCCTTAATCTCAAGGACTGGGCTGGACAGAACAGGTCCCTGGGGAAAACCGGAGGCGCCACCTATCATGCAGAAAAGTGGTTCCAGCAGCTGCTGTTTTGAGCCAGGTAGGGGGTTCTATCTGGCAGCACCCTTGGCAGAAGGCCAGTTGTTATAAACATAGATTGACAGGCAGACAAACAAGACACATAAGACAGTTGTATTAAATCTAAGTGTACTTTTAGATATAGTGGCCTCATTGGATTATATTTTTCCCCTTTGGTTTAGGTTTATAGCTATAGAAAATTAGAATTCTCCCTAGGGTGCAGCAGTTAGTGCTTTTATGTATGTATTTATATATATTTTTGTCTTTTTTATTTAACTTTTTTATTTTAATGAGAATAAAAAACAATAAAAATGATACAGAATTTCAAAACAAGATGATAGGAAATTAACAATGGTTATTATATTGGATATTTTTATCTTCAAAGTAGTTGCTCAGATTACCAGGTATAGGCATGCAAAATGGATCAAACAATATAAGCACTAACTTTTTCTTTCAATGAACTAATAGAAATTAGTAGATAGAAAAAGGTAGAAACTAGTAGATTAGTAATAGAAATTAGAAGTCCCATTGGTTAAAATTAGGACCTCTGGTAATAATTTTTTGAAGAATC
>NW_004955468.1:4175919-4178157 GCF_000276665.1 Chinchilla lanigera | reverse complement strand
ACCTTGCGCTTGCCAGGCAGGCGCTTTTGCCACTGAGCTAAATCCCCAGCCCCTCTTTGATCCATTTTGACTTTAGTTTAGTGCGTAGAGATAGACATGGGTCTTGTTTTAGTTTTCAGCATGTAGACAGCCAGTTTTTACAGCATCATTTATCAAAGAGGCATCTTTCTTCCAGTGAACATGTTTGGACCCTTTATCAAAGATAAGGTGGTTGAGTTTGTCTGTCTATCTGTTCCATCCATCTTCTAATCTGTTCCACTGGTCCTCGGGTCTGTTTTTTTTTTTTGCCAGTACCATGCTGATTTTATCATAGTAGCTTTGTAGTTTCATTTCAAGTCAGGGATGATGCCTCCTGACTTGTGTTTGTTGCTCAGGATTGCCTTTGCTATTGTAGGTCTCTTCTGGTTCCAGATGCATTTTAGGAATATTTTCTCTACTTCTGTGAGGTATGCTAATGATATTTTGATCAAAATTGCATTAAATCTGTATAAAAATTTTGGAAATATGGCCAACTATGTTGGTTCTTCCTATTCGTGAGCAAGTGATATCTTTCCATTTTCTGATATGCTCTTCAATCTCCTTTTTCAGAGTATTGTAATTTTCATATATAAATCTTTTACTTCCTTTGTTAGATTGATTCCTAAGTATTTCACTTTTTTGGATGCTGTTGTTCAGACTGTGGTTTCCCTGATTCCTCTCTCAATAAGATTGTTGTTTGTGTATAAGAATGCTATTGAGGGGCTGGGGATTTAGCTCAGTGGCAAAGCGCCTGCCTGGCAAGCGCAAGGTCATGAGTTCAGTTCCCAGTACTGGAGAAAAACAAAACAAAACAAAAAGAATGCTATTGATTTTTGAGTATTGACTTTGTATCCAGCCACACAACTGAATTTGGTTAACTCTAGGAGTCTTTTGGTGGAGTTTTTGGGTCTTCTATGTGGAGTATCACATCATCTGCAAATAATGAGAATTTAACTTCTACCTTTGTTATCCTTATTTCTTTTATTTCTCTCTCTTCTCTAATTGCTCTGCTTAATGTTTCCAGAACTATGTGGAAAAGGAGTGGTGATAGTGGACATCCTTCTCTTCCTCCTGATTTTAGAGTGAAAGCTTACTCCTGAAACTCTTTATTGAAACTGAGAGGGAAGCAATTCTCCCTAACTCATTTCTGGGGGCAATAATTACCCTGAGAATTATCTAAACCAGAGTGAGACCCAACCAAAAAAGAGAGCTACAGGCTAATATCCCTCTTGAACATAGATGCAAAAATCCTCAACAAGATACTAGCAAATAGAATGCAGCAAATCATCGAGAAGACTATACATCATGACCAAGTGGGATTCATACCAAGAATGTAGGGATGGTCCAATGTATGCAAATCAATAACTATAATGCACCATATCAACAGAGCCAAAGACAAAAATCACATGATTATCTCAACAGATGCAGAAAAAGCTTTTGATAAAGTCCAACACTGACTCATGTTTAAAACCCTACAGAAAATTGGAATAGATAGCCTTTACCTCAATCTGATAAGAGGCATCTATGAAAAACCAACAGCCAACATCATACTAAATGGACAAAACTGAAAGCTTTCACTCTAAAATCTGGAACAAAACAAGGATTTCCACTGTCTCCACTCATATTCAACATAGTTCTGAAAACATTAGCCAGAGCAATTAGACAAGAGAGAGAAATAAAAGGAATAAGGATAGGAAAGGAAGAAGGTAAACTATTATTATTTGCAGATGACATGATACTCTACATAGAGGACACCAGAAACTCCACCAAAAGAATTCTAGATTTAATAACCAAATTCAGGCCAGGGTGGTGACACACACCTGTAATCTCAGCATTTGGGAGGCTGAGCCAGGCAGATTACTGCAAGTTGAGGGCCAGCCTGGGCTACAAAGTTAGTTCCAGGACAGCCTGAACTGCATAGTGAAACCATGTCTCAAAAAGACACACACACAAAAAAAAAAAAGAAGTAAAAAGTAAAGAAAAAAAAATACCACATTCAGTAGTGTAACAGGATACATAGTCAGCACTCAGATATCAATAACATTCCTGTACACAAACAACAAACTCACTGAGGGAGAAATTAGGGAAACCACAGTCTTCACAATAGCATCCAAAAAAATGAAATACTTAGGAATCAATCTAACAAATAAAGTAAAATATTTACAAATTGAAAATTATACTACTCTGCTAAAAGAGATCGAAAAGGATTT
The DNA here is from genome assembly GCF_000276665.1 of Chinchilla lanigera. NCBI lineage: Eukaryota > Metazoa > Chordata > Mammalia > Rodentia > Chinchillidae > Chinchilla > Chinchilla lanigera. Next base: position 4,175,929 of record NW_004955468.1, on the reverse strand, counting down.
CAGAAAATAG
>NW_004955468.1:4149598-4174574 GCF_000276665.1 Chinchilla lanigera | reverse complement strand
ATGCCTATCAACTCAGGAATGGATTAGAAAAATGTAATATTTTTATACAATGGAGTATTATTCAGCTATAAAGAAAGATAAACTTGAGACTTTTGTAGGTAAATGCATGCAACTCATAAGTGAGATAAATCAGATTTGCATGTATAGTCTCCCTAGTGTAAAAAACTGAAAGAGCAAATAAGATCCAAAAGGTGCACTAGATATTGTGAAAGTGAAAGGCCGGGCATGTGAACATCCTATAGTTTCCCTAGTTTAAGAATATGAAAGAGTAAATAAAACTGAAAGTTACAGTAGATAATGTGAAAAGGAAAGAAACTGCTGCATAGAAAAGAACAACTGGGATGAGGGAAAGGAGAAAAGAAAGAAAGAAGGAAGGTATACACACACACACACACACACACACACACACACACAATAGCTAAGATAATTATACTACTAATTTCTATTGGTTTATTGAAAGGAACAGTTAATGTTTAATTGATCAAACTTGCATACCATACGTCTGAACAACTACTTTGATGATAACCCTAAGTAATATAACAACTATTGTTGATATCATCTTGTTTTGAAATTCTGCATCATTTTTATAGTTTTTGTGTTGTTTTGTTTTTGTCATTTTGTTATTTTGCTTTTGTTCTTTTCTCTTTAAAATATTTTTTTAAAAAAGAGCTTCAGGAGTATTGGTGTTAAATCTTCTCTAAATTTCATGTAGAATTCAGCTTTGAATCCGTCAGGACCTGGACTTTTCTTTGTTGGTACATTTTTTAAAACGTTTTCAAATTTATTGTCTGATATTGGGTTATTCTGAATGCTTATATCTTTTTGATTCAGCTTTGGTAATTCATATATTTCTAGGAATCTGTTCATTTCTCCTGTGTTTTCCTTCCTATGGGAGTAAAGATTTTCAAAGTAGGTATTGATAATCTTCTGAATTTCCACAGGATCTGTAGTGATTTCATCTTTTTCATTCCTTATTGCATGAATTTGAGTTTTTCTTTCCTTTTCTTGATAAGGTTGGCTAGGGGTTTATCAATTTTATTTACTCTTTCAAAAGAATCAACTCTTCAATACATTCGTTCTTTGTATTGTTTTCTTCATCTCCGTTGCATTAATTTCTACTCTGATCTTTATAATTTCCACTCTTTGGGCTTAGGGCCTGAATTGTTCTTCTTTTTCTAGAAGCTTGAGGTACAGTATTTGGTTGTTTATTTGTGCCCTTTCTGCTTTCGTATTGTGAGAACTCACCATTATAAATTTCCCTCTGAGGACTGCATTCATTGCATCCCACAGGTTCCTATGAGTTGTCTCTGCATTTTTGTTTGATTCTACATATTGTTTAATTTCTCTTTAATTTCAATTGTGAACCATTGGTTGTTCAGGAAGGTGTTATTTAATTTCCATGTGTTTATGGAGATTTTGTGATTTCTTTTCTCATTACTTTCCAATTTTATTGCACTGTGGTCCCATAGTATGCATAGGATACTTTTAATTCCTTTGCATTTACTTAAGCATATTCTGTGGGCCAGTATATGCTCTATTTTAGAGAAGGTCCTGTGTGCAGCTGAGAATAATATTTATTTTGATGTTGTTGGGTGGAACACTCTGTAACAGTCCACTAAGTCCATTTGTTCACAAGTTTGCTTCAGTTCTGTTATTTCTTTGATGATTTTTTGGCCTAGTCAGTCTATCTCTTTGTGACAGTGGGATTTACTGTCCCCAGTGACAGCTGTGTTATTGCTTATTTAATTTTTCATGTCTATTAAATTTTTCTTATATAGTTGGTTGCTCCCATATTTGGTGCATATATATTTATGCTTGTTATCTCTTCCTCTTGAAGTTTTCCCTTAACAAGTATGTAGTGACCTTCTTTATCTCTTTTGATCATTCATGGTTTGAAATTCACATTGTGTGCAAACAGAATAGCTCCCCCTGCTTTTTACTAGGTTTCTGTTGCCTGGACTATTGCTTTCCATCCTTTGACTTTCAGTCTATGAAGTTGCTTTTGAGTTCAATGTGTTTCTTGTATAGAGTATATTGTTGGCTTTTGTTTCTGAATCCATGCTACCAGTCTGTTTCTTTTGATTGGTGAATTGAGGCCATTTACATTCATGGTTATAATAGACATGTATTGGCTTGTATTTGTCATGTTGTTTTCCTGTTGTTGGTTCCTCCTTTTCCTTCTCTGTTTAATTGCTTGCTCTGCTTGGTGGTTCCTTTCTGTTGTTGTCCTTGAAATTGTGGTCATTTTTATCTCTTTCTAGACTATCTCTCAGTACTCTTTGTAAGGTTGATTTGGTGGTCATGAATTTCTTCAGTTGTTCTTTGTCATTTCTTATTTCTCCATTAATTTCAAAAGATAGTTTTTCAGGGTACATCAATCTGGGTTGGAAGTTGTTTTCTTTCAGGACTTTAAATACTTCCCTCCAAGCTCTTCATGTCTTGATGGCTTTTTTTGAGAAGTCTGCCATGATTCTGATGGGCTTTCTTTTTTAAGTGATCTCTTTCTTCTCCCTAACAGCCTTCACTATTCTGTTATTATGCTTAATTTCTGGGATCTTGATTATTATATGTCTGGGTGTAGATTTATTTTGGTTTTAGGGAATTGGAGTTCTATATTCCTCTCTTACCAGTATGTCAGATTCTTTTTTCCATGTTGGGAAATTTTCTGCTATTACTTCTGCAAATAGTCTTTATGTCATTTGTGTTGACGCCTGCTTTTTTATAGACACCTATTAGTCTTCTATTATTTTTTGCATTATCTTAGAACTGTTGAATTATTTCCTGGTTCCTTGTTATTTTTAAGAGAACTTTCCTTTCATGATCACTAACTGCAACTCCATCTTCCATGTTGGAATCTATCTTCAGTTTTCTTCAAGTGGTTTTTGCCAGCTTTCAAATGATTTTTTTCTCTTTTTGAGACAGGGTCTTGTTATGCAGTTCAGGCTGGCCTTGAGCTCACTTTGTTGCCCAGGCAGGTCTAAAACTCACAAGAATCCTCCTGCCTCAGCCTCTTGAGTGCTGAGATTACAGGCGTGTGCCACCATGCCTGTTGATTCAATGGAATTTTTATCTCTTTGAATCTGTTTCATACATTCTAATTCTTTTCTACATTATTCATTCAAGGTTTCGATCATTTTCCTATGCTCCTCTATTTTTTCTTTAACTATGTCTCCCTTAGATATGCTGAGCAAATCTTTCACTTTGTTGGTCATTTTTTTTTTTTTTTACCTCAGAGATTATTTCTGATCTTATTTCTTCCGTAGCCTTGTGGAGTTGTTTTTCTTGCTTCCGTTTCTGTCATTTCAGAAATTCAGAAGTCAAGTGCTGAGTGACTTCCAGTTTCTTCTATGTTGGTGTCTCCTGGACTTGTTCTGGGTGGGCTGTAGGTCTGAGACTGCGTTTTGGTCCTTCATCTTGACATTTTCTGGCTTCCTGGGATTAAGGCTCTCATGATAGTGGAGGGCTAGTGGTGGGTCTTTCCCCTCCCTCACAGCTCACTGATCCCCTGCACTGGCTGCTTGACTGGTGGAGGGGAAGTACGTGGCTATTTATAAAGAGTATAAATACTTATACTTCTTATGCAATTTGGCCTGGCCTTGAGCTCACTTTTAGCCCAGGCTGGGCTTGAAATCACAGCAATCCTCCTGCCTCAGACTCCCAAGTGCTGAGGTTACAGGCATGCACCACCACTTTTGACAAGTGCTTTTCTTTTTAGGTGGATCATAGTTGAGATCTCTTGGAATACTTTTGTTACTTTAATATCATGGAGTTACACTAAAAAGGGTCAGAGAAGGAAAGTGCATCAAAGTCTGCAGGGGAACTGATGGAGATTGGATTATTTGGTGGAGAGGATATACTAGTCTCAGAAGAACTGAAAGGATCATTAAAGACATCAGTTTCAGGACTAGGAGGTGAGAAATTCAAAACACACATTGGGCAACCTTACCAACATTGGGGATCCTGTGACAAGACCAGGAAGGATTTAACATAAACAATCTCAGAATCTTTGACCGGATAGCCTCAAAAGAGGTTTAGTGTACTATGTTGTATCTTCAGGGACCAACACATAGTGGTTCTTTCATAACTCTTTGTTAGATGGGACTGACAGTATTGCTCAGTGGTAGAGTGCTTGCCAGCATGTATGAGGCCCCAGGTTCCATCTCCAACATCTCAAGAACAAAACAAAGCGCAAGAAAGGAAGAAAGGAAGGAAGAAGAAGAAAGGAAGAAAGAGAAGGAGCAAAAGAAAAAGCCTGTTAGATGAATTCAAATGCTATTCTCTTTTCTGGAATCTATAAACAAGAGGGTTTTTAAAGCTGTGTTTGATACCTATGTATTTTTGAAATTAACTTCTTAATTTTAAGATGTGAAGACTATAAATGTTTTGATAAAGTGGAATTAAGCACTATTTTGCTAGAGGCATTGACTGTCCTTTTCTCTAAGTCAACAGTGACAGAATTAGTGACATCTCAGAGCAGATGACAGGACACAACAAACATTTTGATGCTGATTAGAGCTCTGTGCCAAACAGGATTCACATCCAGTAACTGTCTTGGTAAGAGGTGCCTAGTGCCTAGCTCCAGTTGTCAGATATCCACTACGTGCTCTGGTGAGAGGTAACATCTCAGGCTTTTTTGTGTTGATGTTCTTGTAGTCTTGAGCAGGACTGATGAAATATAGACTATGCCTCAAGATGAGTGTTTTCTTTTCTGTGTTTCTCTGTGTTGTCCTGAACATGGAACCTAGGGCTTCTTGTACTCTAGGCGAGTATTTTATCACTGAGGGAAGCTCTCAGCAACCAATTGGAATCTCCTGGTGTTTTTCTCATCATTGACACTAACTTACAGTTTTTATGAAGTGAACACAGAGGCCAAGGGTCTTTGTTATGCATATCAGGACACCAACATGTCTTATCTCTGGTTGCTACTGTTTTGCCTTTCTCTGCCCTTTTCTTTGGCTGTGTAGGCCACCCTCAAAGAGGGAGGGGAAGCAAACTGTCCTCTGGGAGGGGGAGTTTCTACATACGCTATACCACTTGGGTTTCGACTGTAAGGAATATTTGTCTTTTCCTCTCTCATTTATTCATTCAAGTATTTATATCAGACTAGACTCATATGTCCTACTTGGGTTATAATCCAATGCAATGTTATCTAATTTGTTGCTCAAATTAGTCCAGATTGACTATCGTGAGCATTTACAGGCTGACTTCTATTACAGTTCTCATGGACTTACCTGATTCATTGCAACAAACTGCTTTACTAGGATAGAATGTTGAGCTGAACTCTTGAGAGTCTGTGCAGATGGCCTAATACCACTGTCAGCTACAATCTTGGTCTCTAGAACTCCAACCCTTGGAGCTTGAAGAGCTGGGGACAACATAGTGTCTCTATGCAGGAGATGGAGCTCCCTAGTTTGCTGATATGACTGGGGGGCATATCCTGTTCAATCTGCCCTCTGGGCCTTTTCTGCTGATGAGGATGGGTGGGACAGGCGGGAGAAAGGACAAAGCTGGAGCCACAGGAATCAAACAGTGGAATGGCAGAGTTAGTGGGTAAAATGGAAGCATTACCCATCACAGTGATCCTCCTACCTCACCCTCCTGAGTGGTGGGATTACACCTGTGCCCAAACACAACTGACAAACTTTCTGCTTAAGGAGTGCTTTGGACACAGTGATGGTGCTCACCTTTGCTCAGGGGAGAACTCCAGGGACTGCGGAGCCTATGCATCCTCACTCCCATTTTATATCAGTATATGATCGGGACATATGAGAAATACATTCATGGAGGGGGAATTGGTACTCATACAGTGACGCCTTGACCCTTTTAACTTTCCCTTCCCCTCTATTTCATTTCCCCATACTCCCAGATCCACTTCACTTCTCTACATGGTCTGTCTCTTTTCAATCATCTGGCCTTTATTTTCCTTTTTAAATCCATTTTACTTTGGGTTTTTCATATAAGAGAAACCATGGGATATGTAACCTTCCATGTTTGACTCATTAGTATCATGGTCTCAAGGTGTATCCATTTCTCTACAAATAACTTGAGCATATTATCCTTCTTGATACAAGAATAGGACTCCACTGCATGTTGGTCCCATATTTTCTTTATGTCTTCATCTGCTTTGGGACATAGAGGCCACATGCAAGTTTTATGTGCAACAGCTAAGATGTTTAATCAACCTCAGTTAGGCCCAGACCCACACACGTTTCTCCAGGTCTTAAACACAGCCAGCATGTGTCCATTTTGTGCAGATTTCTTTGGTGCTTATGGTGACACAGAGCTGACCCTGACTTGTCTGTTTTTTATTTCAAAGAGTGAATCATTTGGAACCAGGAGAGTTGGGTGGAAGGATATGATCAGGAACCAGAGGTGACCGGGCAGTGACAATAGAATTTTTCACTCACAATGAAGCCAATTAAAAAGGTCAGCTTCAATTGCTTTTTTGGCAAAAGTGTGGTCACTTATCTGCCAAAGAATCAGGGTGAACATCTCTGTGAAACTTGCTCTCCTGAGCGGGAGGTGCTCCATGTGCTTACTCCCCTCAGGCGGCAGAGATCACGTGTCCTCATCCACAAGCATTTGGAGCTCCTGGGAAGGGTGAGGGCTGGGCTCCAAGAGCCAGTGGTTTATAAAGCAGCAGAAACCTCACCTTGAGCAGAGCACTTCAGGAATCCACACCATGAAGGGGACGCTCCTCGTGCTGGCCTTGCTGCTGACCACAGATCTGGGCTTCCAGACGGGTGAGAGTGGGCAGAGGGAGCAGAAGGCTTTCCTCATCCTTGCCCCACTTCATCTCACCCCGCCCTCCCTCGGTGACCTCCAAGCAGCTTGTGGAGACAGAGTCACAGGGCATCGGGGAGATCATTGCCCGGGAGTCCTGCAGAAAAGCCCTGGAGCCCTCAGCCTGTGAACCAAAGGAAAGAGTTGATGCCAGATGGGTCATTAATTGTGCATAGAGTAGGGAAGGGATTTGGGGTGATGGTTGTTCTTATGTGGAGTCCAGTAACATACAGGCCACTGTGCTTGGGTAGTGCCCAGGGCCAAGGAGTCACTTGTCCTGGCCCCTGAACTGCTCCCTGTGAGAGTGCCTCATGGAGAATGTGCCCTCTGTCTGAGATTGCAGCAGTCATGAGGGTGGGCAGCACTCTGTGGAAAATCACCCAGCACACAGTAGATACAAGTGGAAGGGCGGCATGGACTTCAACCCAGCCCATCCTGGGAACTCCTTTAATGAGATGTTTTCTTGCTTATGTTTTCAGCAAAAGGTTGTCCTGCCTTTTATGATGTCTTCACAAAATTGGCCTTGGGACTCAGGGAACCATTGTTTGCGGCCCTTGATGTAGTCAGTGCTACTGAAGCGGAGAAGGTCGCCTTTGGAAAAATCCAGGATTGCTACAATGAAGGAGGACTCAAAGCCAAGACATTGGACGCTACTGCCTTGGTAACTTCCTCTCGAATTCCTTTGCTCCCTCTCATCTACAGCATATGGTAGTATTTCCTGTAGAAAAAGATCATAAAATCATATAAAGTATGACAGTTGAGATCTCCAATGAAACACAAAGAGCTTTGCTCCATTCTATGGCAAGATCATATCATGTGCACATCCAGCCTGTTATGCTGTCACACCTGTTCCTTTAACAACAGTTTGCCTGCACACACATAGGTAGGCAGGAGAATAGTCTCAGCGAAATGTAGAAAGTGTTTCCACTCCTGTGATTTCCACCCATCCCCAGGTTAGAGGACGTAGCATAGCAGGAGCAGTGTTAAGCTTCTGCAGTAAGGAGACTTTAGTGCAGCTGCTGCACATGGAGGAGCCCATGATGTTTGCTTTAGAGACTGGAAGAATTCTTCCTCATGTGCAGTTTCACTTCCTTTAGTGCCCACCTTGATGGCTACCCCACCAGGTGAGATAGAAACCCACACCCACCTGCATCGTCTCTGTGCTCACACCCAGAATTTTCACTCCCAGGCTTGTGTCCCTGAGGCCTCTGAGTCAGCCTCTGGCTACATGTAGCTGCTTACCCAACCTGCTCTGTGCATCTCCTGACTTTTAAAAAGGGTTCTTCTTCCCGAATTGTGCAGATTTCCCATGGTCTGTGTCTTATCCTATTTTCCAAAGTGCTTTTATTGACAAATTGGTAAAATGATTGACCCCCCCAATGAAAGAACAGGACTTCTTCTACTAAGATAAGTGTGCACTATCCATGAGATTGCTTATTATATGTACACATACATTTTATATGTACTGGACACTTGGCAGATGGCTTCAAGTAGATTAGACTGCACAACAACCCACACTCTGACACCTTGCCCCTCCCGCAAACCTGGCCCCTACCATGCCCTCCGGAACCTCCTCATCTCCCCTGTCTTGCTGGTTTGCTGGTCCAGACTCCTGTTTGACAGTCATGTACAGGTGGTCAGGGGACCATTTTTCTCCTGCCAGGGCCAGCCTTCCTCCTGAGGACTTGAGGGCCAGAGCTTCCTGGGGAAGTAGGTGAATCAGAGAGCTTTCCATCTTTGCAGATGAGCAGTGTGGGAGAACTGGATAGCCCTGCCAAAGGTCCAGAATCTGCCTGAAGCCAACTCTGTGTCTTTGTCTTACTTTCTTCCAGCTCACAATCACCTTAAGCAAAGATTGCTTATCGGAGAGTTTGAAAACAGCAGCCAAAGATATTGTAAAATTTCCAAGATATCTTTTGGCAATGCTTTTCAAACAGAGGAGTTGAATCTCTGCCTCTGGGCCTGATCCTAGCACCATCTTCCTGCCCTGTTGTTCTCTCCTGAAGCTGGGATCCTGACACCTGTTCTCACCTGTGCAATCTCTATTGGGCAACTCTAATAAAATCCCTGCAGCCCAGCTGTGTGTGTCCCATATCTGTATGCTTGGTGGGAACTGTGTGAAGCCTGACCAGAGATCTTGTAAGGTGGTGAGAAGTTGATATGGCAAGCGAGTTCATTAACAAAGACATAAACATGGAAATGGAAAAGGCATGAATGAAGAAAGCTTTATTTTAGCTGGCTAATGGACAGTCTAACCAGGAGCCAAAGATGTCCCTGCTGAACTGGGCCTCACCTTTACTTTAAGTATATTTTAGGTTTCTGTAGTAACTATTACCTCCTTGTCCCAGAAGATCAGACAGTTGAATTTTAAATGATCACTGGAGTTTAACTTCTAGCCCACTTTTCAATTTGTTCTGTTTGTTTTGTTTTTATTTTATGACTGTTTTTCCTTAAACGAGTTGATGATTAACCAAAGTCAAGGGGTGAAAAGTGGGGATCAACTCTAGTTTAAGTGAACTTTAAGTGACTTCTCTTAATATGGAGTTAAAAACAGCAAGTGGAGTCTCTCTTGCCCTATCATTTTCCTGTGAAGGACGTATTTTTTGAGGACATATATAGTCTTTCATACATTTTACGATCTGGTCTCCACTCTATAATTGGTGGGGTTTTTTAGAACTATCATTTGTGTTTGGTTTACCTTATTTTGGAACCTATTTTTTATCCAATTAATTATGCACAGCCCAAAAGTAAGGACCACCACAATAATCACCACTGGCCCTGTGATCCCAGCAACTAGGGAGGTTACTCCCGGGTCCTAGTTGAAGAGTCTTTTATATCACTCTTGGTGGCTATATGTTTTTTCCTTTTTTTTTTTTTCTTTTTAATCCAACTGATCAAGAACATCTATGATGACTCCTGAGTAGTTTGCATAAACAGAGCTTTTTTTCCCTTAAGGGCAGCACATACCCCCCCTTGTTTTATAAAGAGTAAAATGAGTCTTCCCTTAGTAACACTACTTTTGTGAAAGAATTAATCTGGTTATGTAACTGCTGGACCACATTTTGAACTCCTTTTATACTCTTTTTTTCATTGTTTTTGGTCACATATAGAGTCTCCACTTTACCAAGTCTATGTCATCATTATCCACTCTAATTGTCTTTCTTTGAACCTCACGTATGGTGAAAGGGTGAGTCTCAGGATTGGCTTTGTCTCACCACTAGTAGGGGTTTTAAAACTTATATGGGGGGCTTATAAATAGAACATCTTTCTGGTCACACAGGAGATGCAGTGAGGCCAGCTCAGCTTACCAACGGCGAATAGAGTCTTCTCGGGGGTAAACAATGGTGTAATTATAAGGTGCTCCCCAGTCCATCCAGAGTCCTTACCTCTTGTAGTCCTTTGAAGACTGCAAAAGCAGGGGATGCCTCTCTAGCATCATCACAAACAAAGTGAGCCCATCCTGCTATGGGGTGCATCAAGACCTCAGCAAAGCCATCAGCAACCTTGTCATCCAGTTTGCCCCAGTCTCTTGGCACAGCTTGGCTAAGGTAGACTTTGAAGTTTGATTCTGTCTCTCTATCTGGCCAGAATTCTGCAGCTAGTAGGTGGTGTGTAGCTTTTATTTTAGCCCCAAGGCTGTGGAAAGGCTCTGAACCACTCAGCCCATGAAGGCAGGCCCAGTATCTGAACCACTGTCATGGGGAGATCCCACTGGGGAATAACTAGCTCCATCAGAGCTTTTATTACCTCTCTAGATGTTTTAGTTCTTGTGGGGATTGCCTCTACCCAGTCTGAATAGGTGTAAATGAGGACTGTCTTGGTTACTTTTCTCTCGTTGCTGGGAGAAAATGCCTGATGCCCAAAATTAAGGAAGGAAAGGTTTATTTCGCTTACCGTTTGTGGAGGTTTCAGTCCATACTTGGCAGGTTACAAGGCAGAGTGGCACATGACAGAGGGCTACAGCTCATGGCAGCAGAACACAGCAAAAGCAACAAGCACACAAGGGAGGAATGGCCGCAAGCAGCCTCTTCCTCTCCCTTACATATGCAAACTATCCACCCCAGGGCGGGTGTAGCTCTCACACCCATAATCAATCAAACTCTAAAAGCCTGCCCCATGACCCCATGAGGCTTTGGGGGGGACACACAGACACAAACCATAACAAGGACCAACAGATATTTTTGGTTTTTAAGGGTGATTTTGATTTCTGTGAAATCCACATCAATATTCTCAAAAGACAGGGTTTTTTGTCTGCAGACTCTGGGCAGTTTCTGTGGATGAAAAACCGGATTGTTGTGAGCACAAGCCACACATCTGCTTTGCCACAGAAGTGCATAGAATCTAAAGTGTACAGATGAAGAAGGGATGGTCAAACAGCTCAGCCATCGCTATTTTTTCCAAGTGAGTATGGCTGTGCAGCTCCTGGATCACAAAATGTCTCACAGCCTCTGGAAGGAACACCTCTCCTCCCAGCAAAACTTGCCTTCCATTTTGTTTTGTAGCTCCTTCTGTAGTGGCCCACTTCAGTTTTGCTTCTGAATATTTGGGTGGCTTGAGGATCGGTGCCACTAGAGCTTGGGCCACAGGGTGTAAGTCTCCAATGGCAGCTTGTTGGCTGCTGAATTTGTTGCTTGTTTTTGGGGGGGCCTCTAAGGAATTATTTTTCTGATGGCCTGGACAATGGATCATGGCTACCTTAACTGGCAGCAAAACAACCTGTAACAAGTTTAATATCTCTTGAGAGTGTTTAAACTCTCAGTACCCCCCCCCAGTAATCAGGAGGCCCCTTTCCTGGTAGATGGCATCACGTGCATGTAAAGTAGCAAAGACATATTGGGCTTACCTTTTCCTCTTTTTAAAGCCCAAGTAAGTGCCATCAGTTTGGCCTTTTGTGCTAACATTTTAGGAGGCAAGGCCTCAGACCTGACAGTTGGCTCAAGGGTAACAACTGTTGTTTCCACACTCCAAACCCCACTGATTATCATGCTCTTGCCATCCAAGAACAGTGTCAAGTGAGGGTTCTGGAGGTACATATCTTGCAGGTCTGGTCTGGCTGTGTAGATTGCCTGGATTGTGTTTACGGAGTCATGCTCAGGTGGCTCCGATGATGTCAGTAAAAGGGTGGAAGGGTTGAGGGCCCTCAGGTACCCCTAGTAAAGTATATTTTTGTTTTTCCCTGTGGATCTTTTTCTTCAAAACTGAACAACTCTTGGGATGCAACAGATAAAAGAATAGGGAAAAAACCCTTTAAATCCAACACAGAAAACCAAGTCTAAGTAGGTGGGAGTTGACTAAGCAAGATATAGGGGTTGGGTACAGTAGGGTGAAGGGTTACAACAAGGACATTCCTTGCCCACAAGTCCTAGACTGGATGATGTCCATTTGTCCCAGGCTTGGGAACCAGCAAAAAGGAGTATTTTAAGGAGACTGACTTTTTTTTTGGATGACTAGGGCCATATTGGTTATCCCTTTACCGCACCTATCTTTTTTTTTTTTTTTCTGGTACTGGGAATTGAACTCATGATCTTGGGCTTGCCAGGCAGGTGCTGTGCCACTGAGCTAAATCCCCAGCCCGCCCCCATCTATCTTATAATTTTTGGTCTCCAAACCTCAGTTACTAAACGTCCAGAAGAGGCTTGAAATATAAAGTATAGCAAGAGAACTGCTACTTCTCACCAAGCATAAATGTTCTATTAGGTGAATCCCTGTAGAGTGTTCACAGACAGCAATTATATAATTCTACAGAGAAAATTTAAATGTAGTATTACAACACAATAGTCATAATGACATTTTTTGTAACATATTTAAATCTCCATCTTGGAATAGAACAGTCTTCTAGTCAGTAATCTCTACCTAATACATAAGATGCTTTGGTGTAATTTTTTGTCCTTATATCGAACAAATTTGTAACATTGGGCTGTTATTAATTTTATCCGTTTACATAACGTTGATTTTTTTCTAGACACACTTTGTATTCCTTTTAAGTAGAGATGTTCTATAACTTCAAATTCCCAGTAGAGCGTCTGATCACACTTCTGTATATGTAAGTGCTTCTGAATATGTGATCAGTTAAGTTCTCAGAAAGAAAAGATACCCTAGGAAGTATCAGGAAAGGTCAGTTCACTCAATGCATCATTTCTACAGATAAACACAGAAGGCCCAGAGAAGGCAAGTAAAATTATTTGTGTCATACCACAAAACTTTGGCACTAAGAAAGCTCAAATATCATGTGTCCATGTGCAATTTAGCTAAAGAAAAACATGAAGCTATTAGGTCAATGGCCAACAACATGGATAAATTAATTCTGGTAATAAATGAAGTGACACAATGTCAAACTTGTATTATACTCATAGCCAAACAGGATCTATATAGCTTGAGTTTCTACAGAATTCTGCCATTGTAAGAAGCTTATTTAAACAGAGCCATACATTAACCATTACAATACTAATATGATTTTTAACATAATAATATTATTTTTAATATACTATTATTTTTAATATACATGAGGTCCTACAAATAGGCCCTCACGTTGACTTGACATGAACCTTTTATCACAAATATCTGGGGCACAAGAGAAAGGCGGTTGTCTGAATCTGAAAGAAAATGTCTATCTCTATAGATAATCACAGCTTTACATTTTAGAATACTGTACATTTAGAAGGTATAAATACATTTACTACACCATGAAATTAACAAGAACAAATTATTATTTTGTTTCTCAGTTTTGTACCAATAGCAATTTTTAATTAAAAAACCTTATTGCCTTCTTTTTGAAAACTTAACCTTTTGACAATGGCGAACATAAACATAATGCAGTAATATATTTTGAACAGTATCTATTGGGGTGTCTTCCATAAGGCTATGGCAATTATTGGGGCTCCTTATTAATGAACAAAAACCTCTTAACATTATTCCAAGCAGCTGCTTTTCATTTATCAATCAGAGTCCTGTCTAATAATCTCTCCCCACCCTAAGAGATTTTATTTAATTATTTTAATAAATTTTTGATAATCCATGAAAAGATGATCTCTACTGAACAAAGAGAGGCTCTCAAATCATGATACATAAACAACAATCAGCATTACATTTATAGAACCAATTTTAATATCATTTTGACCAGCCAGCAACTTTTGGTGGAAGCATATCTTTTACTTAGATGATGCTTATCTATAAGCCAAATTAAATTTTAGACAATTGTTTCAAAATTACCAAAAAAAATACAAAAAGAAGAAAAATGTGTAGAGCTCAAATCAAAGAGCTATTTACAGATTGGACAGAGAGACAATCAAAAACACAAGACAATTTGCTTACAAAATCAGAGTGTACTCAAATATATTTTGTCCAAATTGAACCATAATAATTTTTTTTTTTTACCTAGGAGGGGGGCTACTGGCTGAAATGCCACTGTCTGTTAAAATCCAACAGATTTTCCCCCTACATTTGTAGTTAACATGGGTTTCCCAGGGCCAAGGGACGGGGACCCATGACTCCATCAATCTAAAACTTCCCCTGACTCCACCACAAACATTTTCTTTTTCTCTCTTCTCTCCCTGTCTAGCAGATTTGGACACTCTCCCTTGAAATGGCCTCTCTTTACAGCAGGCACACCAGACCCAAGGGAATGTGAAGGCCTTTTCCTTGTTTACCCTTCTTTCTCTCTCTGCCTGGTTCCCACTGTGCCTCCTTCCTGTAAGCTGCTAACATCTCTTTCCTCTGCTCCTGCTCAAACTTCCATTCTGTGTCCTCTCTGTCATGCAACAAGGGTTGGGTGACCTTTATCAGCTGGGACAAGTTTATCTCTGTAATACCTTCCAATTTCTGCATCTTGCGACACTTTTGTCACCTTCCCTAGATCGGTGGGGTAATGAGCCACAGAAAGAAGCCCTTTCCTCGAAACCTGATGATTTGTCCCTTAGCTAATCTCATTTGTTTCTCAGCCACCTTTCAAACCCTTTCTCACTTCTCTGAAGAAAACAAAGTTAACATTATCTGTTCACACTCACCCCAGGTGGGGCAGTGAATCTCAAACACGACTTCCAGCAAAGTAATCAAAGCCTGAATTTGCTCTGAAAAGGGGGATTTTCAGTTCTCCAATGGCAGAATGAGGATTTCCTCCCAGCTTCATCGCAGCAGCCTGCCCGAGAGGCAAGACTGGGATCAGACTGGAGGAGACTCCCTCATCTGAATCTTCTGTACGCTTGGGGAAGGCTGCCTGTGGCAGTGAGAATAGAAAGCCACAGGTTCAGTGCCACAGTTGAGGAGGAACCTCCCACTGAGGCAAGGGAGTGGGTGTGCAGGATTATGGGGTTAATAATATGCCTTAGTTATTGTGGGCTGATCAGGTCTGCAATCTCCTGAATGAGGTTACAGTGAAGGCTAAATAAAAAGAGGCAAATGGAATGATTTCCTGGCTCCAGGAGGATCAAAGCCCTCTCAGAGTATTCAAGCTTCTCTTGGGGCTGGGATCAAGACCTTCTCTGTTTGGCCTGTATTTATTTGGTTATCAGAAGAAGGGAGGGGAGTACTCAAGAAGCATGGAATCACTCAAGAACTTCTCTAAGTAAGGTATTAAATTAGTCCACTCAGGAGTGAGATGCCTGAGGCTATAGTGTTTATCCAGTTGAGATCTGATCCAAGAGTCCTTGGCTGTGATCTTGTCTTATCCTTTGAGGCTTTCTGACTTCATCCACCACTACAGGCTTTAGTAGAGATTAGTGACTCACAGAAGTTTACTTATTATGAGTCCACCATTTCCAGGTAAGGAGCCTAGGCCTTGGACAGATTCACAAGTGAACATGAAAAGCCCATTGAATAATTTCAATCCTTCTCAGGTCTACTTTGCAGCAGTCTCCATCATTTCCTCCTTTTTGTTTTTGTATTTGCAGCCATTGGAACATGGCGAGGATTGTTGGACTTGGTGTCCCCCATAGCAGACTAAAAACAGAAGTAAAAGGTGCAAACCTGTTAATGTAATCAGTCCATTGAAGAATCTGTGACGCGTGTGTTAGCAGCAGACTTCACCACTGGTTTGAAGATCTCATCCCTCTTTGACAATGCATTCCAGGGTGGCATCAAGTTGTGAACTGTCTTCACTAGGTGGATTTGGTGGATCCTGGTAGAAGGAATCTAGCATGTTTATTGTTGGTTTCATCTATATGGTTACTTGGATTTTCGTAATCTTTTAGACAAGAATAACAAATTTTTTTTGAGAAATTAGTATTACTGTGGCATTTTATACATCTTGTGGTTATACTTCTTGGCTGGTTGTTCAAAGACCAAGTTAAGGTGAGATCTGTATTAATTAAAATTAAGTTCTTGCTATCTATCAGGGTCAGCTAAATCTCAGGATTTACCTTGGAACCATGTACAGTGTCTCTCAGTTCTTCGGTCAGTGTCAGTCCTCTAGATGACTCATGGCCGTTGCTTGACCAAGTTGCTTTTTCTGAAAGCTGGGGAGATTTTTCTGGTGACTCTCTTTAGGCGCACCACATACTGTAGAGTCGATTTCCTCTGTGGTCCCACAATCTCCTTGCTCAGAGGATCAGGAACTCAACCGAGTTATCTGATGTCAAAGCAAAATCAATCAGCAGACAGTACATACAAGAGGAAGGGAGGCGTGGACCTCAGCCCATCCTATCCTGGCAACTCCTTTAATGAGATGTTTTCTTACCTGTGTTTTCAGCAGAAGGATGTCCTATCTTTTATGCTGTCTTCACAAAATTGGCTGTGGGAATCAGGAAACCATTGTTTGATGCCCTTGATATAGTCAATGCTACTGAAGCAGAAAAGGCCGCCTTTGGAAAAATCCAGGATTGCTACAATGAAGGAGGACTCAAAGCCAAGATATTGGATGCTAGTTCCTCGGTAACTTCCTCTCGAATTCCTTTGCTCCTTCTCATCTACAGCATATGGTAGTATTTCCTGTAGAAAAAGATCATAAAATCATATATAGTATGACAGTTGAGATCTCCAATGAAACACAAAGAGCTTTGCTCCATTCTATGGCAAGATCATACCATGTACACATCCAGCCTGTTATGCTGTCACACCTGTTCCTTTAACAACAGTTTGCCTGCACACACAAAGGTAGGCAGGAGAATAGTCTCAGTGAAATGTAGAAAGTGTTTCCACTCCTGTGATTTCCACCCATCCCCGGATTAGAGGATGTAGCACAGCAGGAGCAGTGTTAAGCTTCTGCAGTAAGGAGACTTTAGTGCAGCTCCTGCACATGGAGGAGCCCATGAGGTTTGCTTTAGAGACTGGAAGAATTCTTCCTCATGTGCAGTTTCACTTCCTCTAGTGCCCACCTTGATGGCTACCCCACCAGGTGAGATAGAGCCCCACACCCACCTGCATCGTCTCTGTGCTCACACCCAGAATTTTCACTCCCAGGCTTGTGTCCCTGAGGCCTCTGAGTCAGCCTCTGGCTACATGTAGCTGCTTACCCAACCTGCTCTGTGCATCTCCTGACTTTTTAAAAAGGGTTCTTCTTCCCCTATTATGCAGATTTCCCATGGTCTGTATCTTACCCTATATTCCAAAGTGCTTTTATTGTCAGATTGGCAAAGTGAGTGATCTCCCAACCAAGGAACAGGATTTCTTGTAGTAAGATAAGCACACAAGACCCACGAGGTTGCTTATTACATGTACATGTGCATTTCATATGTACAGGACACTTAGCAGATGGTTTCAAGTAGGGGAGACTGCATAACAACCCACACTCAGACACCTTGCTCCTCTCACACACCTGGCCCCTACCATGCCTTCCAGAACCTCCTCATCTTCCCGGTCTTGCTGGTTTGGTTGTACAGACTCCCTTTTGACAGTCATATACGGGTGGTCAGGGGACCATCTTCCTCCTGCCAGGGCCAGCCTTCCTCCTGAGGACCTGTGGGCCAGAGCTTCCTGGGAAAGTAGGTGAATCACAGAGAGTTTTCCCTCTTTGCAGATGAGCAGTAGGGTGATTCTGGGAGAACCAGATAGTCCTTCCAAAGGCCCAGAACCAGCCTGAAGCCAACTCTGTCTGTCCTTGTCTTACTTTCTTCCAGCTCCAAATCGCCTTACACAAACAATTCTCATCGGAGAATCCATCAGTGTTCCAGGATATTGCAAACATTGCTGAATATATTCGCGCACTCTTCTCACAAAACAAAGAGTTGAATCTTTGCCACTGGTGCCTGATCCTCGCACTATCGTCCCGCCCTGTTCTTCTCAGCTGAAGCTGGAATGCAGACATCTGCCCTCACCTGTTCTGCATTAGGTAATTCTAATAAAATCCCTGCAGCTCAGCTATGTGTGTTGCATAAGTGTGTGCTGGGTAGGAACTGTGTGGCCTGACAGAGCTCTTGGGAGGTGGTGCGAAGTGACACAAGATGTCACTGAGAGCATGGGGACTCAGTCACCTGGAGCAAAGACAAACCTAAGCTCTGCCTTTCACACACTATATGATCACGCCAGAGATATTTTTTCTTTCTGAGGCTGTAAAATGAGTATTACATGTGGATTCTCTAGCTTATATGTAACTGCACATTTCATGAGCCTGGACAGATAGAAATGGAGTCAACAGCTAGTGACAACCTTTGTTGGGCTCTGGCTCTGGTCACATGGGCCTCTAGCTCTTTCAATATCAGTCCAGTAATTGCCATGTGACTCAAGATGTGACTTGGGGGCACTGATCACAAATCCTCTTGTTTTCCCAGTGGCGTTCGCCACTTCTCATATCCTAAGTTGATGCTTCCCTAGGATCTTGACATTTGTTTTTCTTTTCTTCTCTGGTCTTTTTGTTGTTGTTGTTGTTGTTGTTGTTGTTGTTTTTCTGGTCTTTGTAATGCTTGATACACTGTGTCAAAATGACAAGTTTAAAAGTCTAACTAAGCAACTCAGCCAGGGGCCAGGATCCTCACTTTGTAAATGTCCTCATCCTGTGCAAGAGGAGGGCTTGCCATAATGTGAATGCTACACCTGTCCTAGTGGGTGATAACCTGCTTACAATATAAGGGAAAAAAAGAGGCTTGCTCTTTCCCCCTTCCTGCTTTTGTTGCTTTTGCTATCTTGTTCTGCCTTAAAGTGTTGCCTCTGTGCCACTCCACCCTGCCTTGGAGCCAGCTGATTATGGACAAAAGTCTCCACAAACTGTGCACTTAATAAAACTTCCCTTCCTTAATTTTGGGTAATGGGTATTTTGTGTAAACAACAACAAAAAAAAAAAGTAACTAAGACAGTCTTTCTGAGACAGGGCCTCACTATGCAATTCAGGCTGGCCTTGAACTCACTTTGTAGCCCAGGCTGGTAGCATTCCTCATGCCTCAGCTCGTGAGTGCTTGGACTACAGGTGTGTGCCACTTCGCAGGTGAAGCCTAACCTTTCTGCATAGATAAGCCTGTCAGTTCTGACCCTAGGACCTGGATACCACCTGTCTTGGTCCCAGAAGATGGGAGAAAGGCAGTGAATGGCAGATCTCACCCCGAGGAAAAGCTGGTATCATGGAAAAATCTCAGACCCGTGGGTCTTATTTGCAGAATGTGCCACTTGAGACAAGTGTCATGAGCCCTTGGAGCCTGCTTCCAAAAACCGCTTAGCTGATTTCACTTACCAGGAGGCTATGTGTGATGTTAAAAGACAGAGCAGATTTAACTTCTGACTCTGAGAGACTAGACCAGACCGGGGCTGCTCTGAATTTAGCGTACAAGGAGTGTGGCATACCTTCCAGTATCTGTCAACTTTCCCAGGCCAGAATGAGCGTCAATGTAAGGTGAATATCAGTAGAAGACAACATTCAGGGATCTGATCATGAGGCTCAGGGCCACCCACAGACTAGGTAAGTGCTGCATCACTGAGCCTTATCCACATGTCATTTTATTTTTTAAATTATTTGTATTATTGTGGAGTAGGGATTGAACCCAGGGTCTCACCCTCACTAGGCAAGAGCTGTGCTACTGAGCTGCACCTAAGCCCTGAACATAATCATTTTAACTCACCTGTTTGCTCTTTTTTTTTTTTTAACCTTGACTTTATTTCTTACAAGTGCTGTGCACTCTGCGAAACTTAAATATGAGGTCATGCTGGAAGGACTAAAGTTTTATTGAGAAATAACAAAATACAATTTTATTTGGTAAAAGCTCAGTTAACACCCTTGAGTGGGGCAAATTGACATTTATAAAATGTCAGCTATTCCGTGTTCTCTTAAATTAGTATTTGTTCTGATAAAGATTGAATTAAATCTTATCTGATAGAATAAATACCTGAAATAAACCAAGGAAATTTAGGGAAAGAAGAACTAGGAGTAGAATCTTTTTACCAGGCATTATAATGCAGGTTTCAGAGCTCAATTTTAATATCCTATTTTTAACAGAGCAATAGATGATCACTGAGATAGAAGGCGCACAGACACAAAAACAGGTGTGATAAAAAATGGCTGCTAATTCAATCACAGAAAAAGAGTGGATTGTTCAAAACGCCATCAGGCATAGTAGCCAAAGTGCGAGAGTCAATATTGACCCGTCATGTATTTCACTGTACAGTAATGATTTAGGGAAAACCAAAATGGTGAAGTAGCAATCAACAGCAAAGTTCATCCTCTTGAGGCCTGGAATACAGATATTTGAAAAATAACAACTTGGCAAAGAGACAGGGAGAGGAAAAAAGAGATCTCTGAGAATTAGAAAAGAAGTGACAGGAAAATTAAGGATACAGATAAACTTGAGAGACAGAACACAATGCAGAAAAAAATAACAAAGCTGTCTGGAAGCTTACCGTGGTTTGGAGATGCAAGGTCAGCATCCAGGGTTGAGAGCTCCAGGGAGAAATGGAGGGCCGTGCAGATGTCGCTGGCCCCAAGAGGCACCCACAGATTTTATGAACTGTGAAAGGGGTGTAGGATATTTCTCTAAGGTGACTCCTTCCTACACAGCAGCCAACAGTGTAGAGGGAATCATGCCAGTGTGACTCATGCCATATATACATATATTTTTTGTTTTGGTTTGGTTTTTTGAGACAGGGTCTTGTTATGCAGTTCAGCCTGGCCTTGAGCTCACTTTGTAGCCCAGGCTGCTCTCAAACTTGCAATGATCCTCTTGCCTCAGCCTCCCAAGTGCTGGGATTACAGGCATTCGCTACCATGCCTGGCTGGCTCATGCTGTATTGCCAGAGAATGTATAATCAGGTACCATTTTGGTGTTTAACCAGGAAACCAAATAATCAAATTTGGCTGATTTTCTAAGGGTGGGACTCGGAATAACTAAAAAAACAACTTCACTTCTGGGTTTCCAGCGTAACCTTCCCACAGTGACTGGGTGAGAGATGGTCATGAAAATAGTCATGGACAGGCAGCAGGCTAGGTTTAGAGCTCCCTGAGAAGTTTAAACTCAGTCCTGGAGAGACACAAGCCTGCCCCTCCATGGTGAGAAGTCAGGCCCAGTTTGTGTTCTGTTCAGCTGGGTCTGAAAGTGCTGGCATAGAGTACAGTGGGCTTCATTTCTTGCCCTGCTGCCTACATCCAGCACAGATCAGAGGTCTGATTTCTTTTCCCATGTACCAACATGAGGAATTGACACACACTGGCCTGGAAAGTTGTCAAAGCCTGGGATAAATGGACAGAGGGAACCTCTGGAACAGAGGAGTGCCTCACAAACACACAGGACATAAAATTATGTACAGCAGGTCCCTAACTTGCAAATGAGTTCTGTTCCAGGAGGATGTTTGCAAGTCAGACTCATTCATAAGTCCAATAAATTGAGTCTTGTACAAATGTATGGTGTAAGGTTTTAAAAATAGAAACACACACTCACATACTGTAAATGAATCACTTTTACTTTTAAGGACAATAAGCACACAGCAGCAGAACTGTGACATGAGCTACTTCCGTGATTTGTTTGCATCCATAAAAGTTTATAATATATCTGTTCATATCTGTGAAAGTTCACAACTCAGATATTTGTAAGTAAGTCAGGGACTTACAGAAAACTGTGACTTGCTGGATTGCAAAGCTGAAGCTCCTGGGAAGAAATAATTCTTTCAAAAATATGGAACATCAGGTATGCCTATAGTCCCAGCACTGTGGAGGCTGAGGCAGGAGGATCACTGATTTTGAGGCCCACCTAGGCTACATAGTGAGTTCAAGGTCAGCCCAACTTCATAGTGAAATCCTGCCACATATTGTGCGTGTACACACACACACACACACACAGAGTAATTCTTTTCTCTTTTTTGGACTCATTTTTCTTTTTTCTGTTTGATCCTCACTTTTTTTGTGAGTAAGGGTTGGGGAATTTTCCTTTTTCATGTCTTTCTTCTTTTTCTCCCTTTTTTCTTGTTTTTTTTTTTTTTGGTTTGTTCTTTTCTGTTCCATTCATTTATTATTTTAACACTTTCACACAGGTTTGAATTATCAATCATGCATATACGACTGTCTCGTCTGATAGTTGTATCACTGGTGGTACCAATGGTAATCACTTTTATCAATCTTTTTATTAGTAAAATTTAAAAAGTCTATAAGCAAATCAAATCTATTTAGTTGCTTAAATTTGAATAGTTACATTAACACTTTTAAATACACATTAAAATTATTACACTAATCAACAAATTCATTTCACTAAATGAAAATATATTTATATTTGTGAATTTATTTAAAATATTTTACACAGAAAGTTGGCTGATGTAAGCAGAGTGAAAAATGTCACAACTTATTTGGCTTTTTTTGTGGCCACAGAGACACCCATTTTTGAGATAATTTTTAATAACAGTCTCTGTGGTGCTTGCATGCATTTCTTGATGATCGTAAATAAGCTTCCACATAAAGTTAATGTTTTTTCAAGTAATTTGCACATGTGGCATTTTTTCATGGTTTAATAGTTTATCAATAAATGATTCTCCAAATTTTGATATGGATGTCTTATGAGTACCCCCTTACTGGTGTACATAATGTGCATTTACAACCACTGTACCACAAATTAGCTTCATTATAATTTTTTATACTCTTTTAATGTTTGCCTTAATGAACTGTAAGATGATGACATCTGGTCTGCTATATCAACACCTTTTTTTGCATTATTGTAATCAAGCACAAGATCACATGTTATGTTTCTAGCTGTTCGATCAATTAGTGTATGTACATGTGTGATTTTTGCAATTTGTTAAAATATAAGCAGTTCTTTTATCAGTCCATTTAACAAATTTTACATCAGAAAATTTTTCAAAGTTTATGATTTCATTGCATTTTTGTCTTTGCTTGTACTGGGAAAAAGTTTCCATTTGGCTGTACTGAGCTGCAAATATATTTGTTTTCAGTAAAGATTTTTGTGCCAGGGGTGTACCTGAATAATAACTACCTGTGTGTAATGTGCAGTACTCAAATAATTACCCAATCATTAATTTCAAAACAACATTGTAAGATTGTCCATGCTTTGAAGGGTTTGCACTTTTTCTGGCATAGACATCTAAATCATAGGTTTAACCATTAAGAAAACAGAATTTAATATAATTTTATTCTGTGTTTGTGCCATTTTTCTTTGATGTACTGGTGAAAATGCAAATGTCTTCAGCATAAAATCATATTTTCATCTATAACTACACTTTCCCAGGGTTTACTGCATTCTTGAATGTATTAATTACTTTTTTTTTTTTTTGAGACAGGGTCTTGCTATGCAGTTCAGACTGTCCTTGAGCTCAATTTGTAGCCCAGGCTGGTCTCTACCTTACAAGGATCCTCCTGCCTCAGCCTCCCTAGTGCTGGCATTATAGGTGTGCACCACCACACCTGGCTTAATGTATTAATTTATTCCATGCTTTTTCTAAGATTATTTAAGGGATCCTTGATTCTGCATGTGGTATTGTCAGAGAAATGGAAACATTTTATTAACCAAATATGAATGCCACTTTGCCTGGCATTCTTTATGTCTTTGGCATATATATTATTTTCAGACCAAAATAATTTAATGTCTGATAACGGTGTTATCCTCATAATTAATAATATACCTATAAGATTCTCATCTTGCCAAGTGTAACAGATCCTCAGCATTGTTGTACTTCGCTTTATTTGTTTGTTTTTTATTTTTGTTTTTTGAGTTAGGACCACACTGTCTATTACAGACTGGCCTTGAACTCACTATGTAGCCAAGGCTGCCCTGAACTCATGGCAATCCTCCTGCCTCAGCTAGGACTCCTGAGTGCTAGGATTACAAGAGTGTGCTACCACACCCTGCTAACATTGCTGTTTTCTTTTTGGGCTAAAGATGAATTGTATGGCATATTTATTGTTACTTCAATTACAATTTTGAGTATAAATTTATACAAAGCAAAATATCGCTGCAGTTAATATTTCTTATAAGAATTTCTACATTTTGTAGTTTTATGTATTTATGTTGTACCAGATTTCTTTCATTATTGGCTGACCTTCCTCCTGTTGATTTCCACATTCATATCCAGACCAATATTATGTTCACTGAATGTATTGATCACAAAATTATACTCATCTAATGCATATCCATCTGAAGGTAATAGGTTTTTTCCCCCATGATGAAATATATAGATTCATCTCATGAATCATCCATTTTCTGTGTTTGACATTCTAACAGGAACAAATTTTACAAGTTGAAATACTCAAAATTTAAAAATGAATAAATTATATTTGTATACAAAAATTATATATTACTTACATACAAATATCCCATACAAAAATAAGAAGAACCAGCCAGGAACAAGAAAAGAATAATAAAAGAAAAATTTATCACTGAGCTTAATAAGAAGAGAGCCATGAAATAACAATGACTGTTTTCATTTTAGCATCGTGTCTTCACATAGGAGCATACACAACTTAGCCATATAACATCATGTGATGAAGTCAAATCAGGGCTTCTTAGCAGTGAGACACACAATTTATGGTCCAACCTGGAACGTGTTAACACACTTCCCCTTCATAGGATCCTTTATCTTAGCTTTTTCTTCCTTCTCACCTTCCAATGTTTAATTTTTCAAATATTTATTCTTTCATTCTCCTGTTCCCCGTGCTTTCTATTGTTATTACCATATTTCCTAGAAAAAAAACCTATCTTGAAAATAGACCCTAGCATGACATTTCAGAATGCTTGTAATATAACCCTACTCCCAAAATAAGTCTCATTTAAGACCATCACCTAGTCTGTCATTTTTAGTATATCATGCAACACATGATGGATATATTGAATTATAAAGTAATGCT
>NW_004955468.1:4135941-4148808 GCF_000276665.1 Chinchilla lanigera | reverse complement strand
ATATATTTGCTTTTCCCTTTCTTCTGTTCTCCTTCCCCTATCCCAGTTTCTCCTTCCTTTTGAACAATTTCTAATTTTACAATATCTATTGTACATTTTGGGCCTTATTTTCTCTTTCAGTTTCTCACACTAGGGAGACAATATGATATTTGCACGTGTGAGTCTGGTTTATTTCACTTATGAGTATGGCCTCAAGTTGCATCTATTTACATATGGAAGTCTCCACTTTATCTTTCTTTATGGCTGAGTAGTACTCCATTGCATAAAATGACCACATCTTTTTTTAACCATTCCTCAGTTGACGGGCATTTGGGTTGTTTCCAAGATCTAGCTATTACAAATTGTGCTGCTATAAACACAAGTGCACATATAGCACTGTGATACAATGTTTTTAATTATTCTGGGAAGATACCCAGTAGGGGAATAGTTGATCATTGGGACCTCCACTCCTAGTTTTTTGAGGAATCTCCACACGGAATTCCAGTGTTGCACCAGTCTACACTCCCACCAACTGTGGAGAAGTGTTTCCTTTTCCAACCCTGCCAGCATTTGTTATTGATTGATTTCTTGGTGATAACCATTCTTTCTGGCATGAGATGGAATCTTGATGTTTTAATTTGTATCTCTCAAATGACCAGTGATGTTGAACATTTTTTCATATATTTATTTGCTGTTTCTACCCCTTCATCTGGGAAATGTGTATTCGTCTCAGAAATTAGGGTGTTTTCCCTAATTTCAGCCCCGTTTGGGATTAGGTCTTTAAATTTTGGAGGTCTGATATTTTGGGGTTCTTTGTATGTCCTCAATAGTAATCCTTTGCCTGTGGAACAGCTGGGAAACATTTTTTCCCACATTGTGCGTTGTCTCTTCATTTTGTTGGTGGTTTCTCTTGCTGTGCAAAAGCTTTTTAATAAGATAAGATCCCAGTTATTTTTTCTTTGTGATAGTTCCTCTGTGGTCGGGATTTTATTCATGAAGTCTTTGCCTAAAACAGTGTCTTTAAGAGTTTTACCTATTTTATCTTCCAGCCAATTTAATGTTTCTGTTTTAATATTTAGATTTTTTATCCATTTTGAATTTAGTTTAGTGCATGGTGAAAGATATGCATCCAATTTGAATCTTTGGCATATGCAGTGCCTGTTTTTCAAGCACAATTTATTAAAGAGGTTATTTTTCTTCCAGTAAATTTTTACACCTTTGTCAAAGAGAAGGTCCTTTGTCAAAGAGAAGGTTGTTGCTGATTTTAGAGATAAAACTTTCGGTTTTTGTCCATTTAGTGTGATGTTGGCTGTTGGTTTGTCATAAATGGCTTTCATCTCCATTTCTTTTGTATTTTCCATCTTATTAGAATACTAGCTTTCAAAGTGGGTATATATGATCTGAGTTTCTGCAGGGTTCATTGGTGATTTCACTCTTTTCATTCTTAATTGCATGAATTTGAGTTTTTCTTTCCTTTTTTCATAAAGTTGGCTAAAGATTTATCTCTTCCTCTTGGATTGTTTCATTCACAAGGATGTACTGATCTTTTTTGTCTCTCTTAATCAGTCTTGGCTTGAAATTTACTTTGTTTGCAAATAGAATAGATATCTCTACCTTTATTGGGTTCCTATCAATGGAGTATTGTTTTTCATCCTTTGAAGTTCTTTTTGATTTAAATGTGTTTCTTGTATGCAACATAGTGTTGGATTTTGCTTCTTGATCCATTTTGTCAGTCTGGGTTTTGTTTTTTGTTTTGTTTTGTTTTTGTCTTTTTGAGACAAGGTCTCACTATGCAGTTCAGGCTGGTCTTGAACTCACTTTTTGGCACAGGCTGACTTTGAACTCACAATAATCCTCCTGCCTCAGCCTCCTGAGTGCTGGGATTATAGGCATGTGCCACTATGCCTGGTTCAGTCTGTGTCTTTTGATTGGTGAATTGAGACCATTAACATTGATGACTGTAGCTGGCATGTATTGACTTATCCTTGTCATGTTATTTTCCTGTTGTTAGCTCCCCATCTTTCCCCCCTCCCTCTGTTTGTTTGCATTGCCTGTTGGAGTCCTTCTGTTTGGGGTTCATGGAGTTGTAGTTTTTGTTATCTGTTTCTAGAATGTCCTTCAAAACATTTTGGAGTGCTGGTTTGGTGTTCATAGATTTCAGATGTCCTTTGTCATGGAAGTATCTTATTTCTCCATCAGTTTTGAAAGATAGTTTGCAGGTACATCAATCTGGGTTGAAGGTTGTTTTCCTTTAGTACTTGAAATACCTTGCTTCAAGGTCTCCTTGACTTGAAGGTTTGTGCTGAGAAGTCAGCTGTGACTCTGATGGGCTTTTCTTTACAGGTTATGTTTCTTTTCTCTAACAGCTTTTCAGATTCTACTCTTGTGTTAAATTTCTGGAATCTTGACTATGATATGCCTGTCTGTAGATTTTTTTTGATTGTGGCTAATTGGAGTTCTATATGCCTCACTTAATGTATGTCAAATACTTCTCTATCAGAGAGTTTTCTGCCATGATGTGTGAACATGTCTTTTTTTATATAATTTGTGCTATCTCCTGCTTTTTCATTGACTCCAATAAGTCTTACATTATTCTTTGCCTCATCTAGGAGCTGCTGTATTGGTTTCTCATGATCTCTTGCTATTTTTAACAAACATTTCTTCTCATGGTCGCTAACCACAACCTGTCTTCTATACCTGAGATCCTATCTTCACATTGGCTTAATCTGCTGCAGATTTCAATGGAATTTTTATTTTGCTGGATATCTGCTTGAATCTGCCTTATGGATTCCATTTCTTTCTTTTGCTGAGCATTCATGGTTTTCATAACTTTCTTAAGGTTCTCTTATTTTTTATCCATATCTGCTCTAGAGTCACTAAGCATGGTTTTCACTGTGGACACCATCCCTGCAGTTTTCTGAAAAATTATTTCTGATGTGATTTTTTCTAGAGCTTCATTCAATTGCTTTGTTGTTACCCTTTCAGAGAGGCTAGAGTTTATGATTGATTTATGGTCCAATGCTGGGATTATGGGTGTGAGTGCTACACCCACCCTGGGGCTGGTAGTTGCATACAGTATAAGGGAGCTTGCTTCCTGCCACTTTTCCCTTTTGCTCTTGCTGTTTTTTACCACCATGAAATGTTGCCTTCTGCCATGTGCCACTCTGCCTTGAAGCCAGCCAAGTATGGATTAAAACCTCCACAAAGTGTGAGTTAAATAAACCTTTCCTTTCTTAATTTTGAGCATTGGGTATTTTGTCTCAGCAATGAGAGAAAAGTAACCAAGACATCCTTTATACAGGTTTTTTTTTTCCTGCCTACATATGCACACCTACTATAGGGTTTAATTTGTAAATTAGATATATGGATTGACAATAATAAACAGAACAATTAAGGCAATATGCTATAATCAATATTATTTTAATCTTATGAAGTAGTTTTCCCCAGATTTATCCATTTACTATTTTCAGGTCACTGATGATGAAGGTGACATCACATTTCAGAAACTGAAACAAATTGTGAAGATTACTATATAGAGACAGGAAGTCTAGTTTGGTCATGGGAATGCAGTGTCAGGGAGGGGAAAAGAATTATAGAGGGGGATAAGAAAATGGATGAATATCTTTATTATGATTGTGGCAATTTCATATTTATACATTAGATTAAAAATTATTACATTTGGTGCTTTAAATATGCAGTGTATCACACCAATTATATCTCAATAGAGCTTTTAAAAATAGCTCAACATAAAAATTGGGATCCCCTGCTTTTGTGGAAAAACAAGATCTGGCAAACATACCGATTCCACCATAAACTTTGTCTTCACACTTTGGGAAGGACAGAGCTGCTTCAGTGGAAGAAAATACTAGTGAGCAATAAAAGCCATTTGTGAGTCAAGAAGCACATGACTGGACTATAACCTGTTTCTACTCTGTTCCTACTTTCTTGCCTACATAGCAAAGGCTTCAGGTGAACAGTCCAAATAGCTCCAGCACTCCAGAAAACATGATTACTTGCTCTACTAGCAACCATGTATGCAGGCTGGGATGTCCCAATATTATTCATATGCCATCTCCTCTCACAGCTGGTGACCACAGTATTTTCCATGCCCACTCTGATGATGATCCCCTGGTCTGCTGCCCCCAACTCTAGTAACTGCATCATATATGAAAACAATCATGGTATATTCCAGCAGCCTCACACCACTCATTTCCTCCACAGAAGGGGAGATAGTGTAGAGGCATGCCTTCCTTGAGCACACTGTGTAAACTTGCCAGCTGCTAGAGGTGAAATGGCATTAGCCAATTAATGGCAGTGACATATTTCTCCCAAAGGCTGTGGGCAGGTTAGAAAGTCCATACAGCTCCTGAAAACTTTCCACATACCTGATACCTAGGGAATCTCTAGTATAAACATCCAGATGTAGGATGCAACTTGTGGCTGATGGCTACCTCACGAAGGCTACACTCAGAATTTCTCTGGTGTTACTCATTATGCTGACCAAAAGCAGGTAACATACAAGGTCTTTTTCCAAGGTTAACTTTATGGTATCAAAAAGGGAGACCTATTGGTGTAGAGCTTTTCTCTAATATCATTTATTTGATGTTTAACCAGGCTGGACTTGTGGGTGAAGAATAACCTATATTCACTGCACTTGTATGTCCTTTCTTCATTATGAATCCTCTGGTGTTGAACAAGTGTGAATTTAAGGCTGAAGGTTTTTCCCACATTCATAAGGACTTTCACCAGTGTGAACTCTCTGATGTAAATTGAGACTTGATCTATGGCTAAAACATTTCCCACATTCACTGCACTCATATGGCTTTTTACCAGTGTGACCTCTCTGATGTGAAATAAGGCCAGAGCTTTGGCTAAAGAATTTTCCACACTCAGTGCACTTCTAAGGTCTTTCCCCAGTGTGGATTCTCTGATGGCGGATCAGTGTGATTTTGCAGCTAAAGAATTTCCCACATTCACTATAGTCATGAGGTTTTTCCCCAGTGTGAACTCTTTGGTGTTCAACAAGGCCAGACCTTTGTCTAAAGTATTTCCCACATTCACTACATTCATAAGGCCTTTCTCCAGTGTGAATTTTTTGATGTTGAACAACCGTGGTTTTGCAGCTTAAAAAGTTCCCACATTAACTACACTTATAACATTTTGCCCCTATGTGAACTCTCTGATGCTGAATGAGTCCATAGCTTTGTTGAAGGGATTTTCCACATTTGCTACATTGGTAAGTCCTTTCTCTACTGTGGATTTTCTGGTGCTGAATAAGTCTGCCTTTCTGTCTGAAGGATTTACCACATTCACTACACACATAAGGCCTATCTCCAGTATGCATCCTCCGGTGTTGAAGAAGTCTGTGTGTGCAGCTGAGGGATTTCTCAAAATCACTGCTCTTGTAATGGTCTTCTCTGATGTGAAAGGCCTCACTGCTCTTAGTGTTTATGGGAAAATTCCCCTTGGTGTGAATGGTCTGATGCTGCAGAAGGCATGAGTTGGACAGGAAGTCCTTCCCACCATCCTCACATGTGAAAGTATTTCTTGCCACATGCAGTTGGAAGTTCTTCACACACAAAGCCCTGTCTTCATCCACTCTGAGGTGATTCTTTCCATTGTGCTGCTTCTGATGCAGGGGGATGCTTAAACTGAGTCAGAATTGTCTGCCACATGACCCACATTTGTGCAGTTTGTGCCTGGGATGTATTCCCTGCTGCTCAGCAAACAGCAAAATATCTTTCATGACTGGGCCACATATCCCACAAGGGCAGGCTTTCAGAGTAGCCAGATCCACCTTAGGAACCCTTACCCATGATATTCCTTGAGAAGCTTCCTCCTCATCTTCCACTTGAAACAAAGAACCTGCCTCCTTATCTTCCACTTGAAACCAAGAACCTGAAAGCAGAAAATGTTGAAATATATGAAGACTTTGGTGAGAGGAGATGACCCATTAACAATGGATGTCTTTCAGAAGAGATAACTTACAGAATGGAAGAAAATATTTACAACTTACACACAGGACATGGCTAGGTTCTATGTTAATGGGACATGGCTATGTTAATATCCAGTATACTGAACTCAAACAATTCAATAGCAAAAATACAAATAACCCAATTAAAAACGGGCAACAGAAGTAAACAGACATTTTTCCAAAAGAAGACAGACATGGCTAAAATATACATATATAAAACATAATTAGTATCCCTAAACATCAGAGAAATGCAAATTAAAACCACAATGAGTTTTCACCTTACTCCATTAGGCATAGCTAGTATCAAATGGCAAAAGATAATAAATGTTGACCGAAGTACAGAAAACGGAACTTTTACACATTGCTGGTAACAATGTAAGTTAAAATTAGTATAGCCATTATGGGGAGCAATATGGAGGCTGGTCAATAATTAAAAATAAGGATTGGAGGTATAGCTCCATGGTAGAGCACTTGCCTCAAATATATGAGGCCCTGGGTATGATCCCTATCAGTAAAACCGGAAAAAATTTTGACAAGAACCATCATATAAACCATCAGTCCCACTACTGGATATATATTCAAAGAAAAAGAAATCAGCATATTGAAGAAACATCTGCAGTCCTGTGGTGATTGTAGCACTATTCACAAGAGCCACAAAATGTGGCTAAGTGTTGGTCAGTTGATGAATGAATAAAGAAACTGTCCACATACACAAAGGAATACCATTGAACAATAAAAGAGAAAAACTGTCATATGTGACGACATGAAGGGAACTGGAGATCATTAAATTAAGTGAAATATGGTAGTTACAGAAAGACAAGAGCTACATACTTTCACTCATGTGAAAGCTTAAAAATTTGATCACAAAGAAGTTGAGAGTAGGATGGTGGTTATCAGAAGCTGAGAAGGCTCAGAGGAGAAAGGTATGGGTAATAGGTACTAAATTACAGTCACATACGAGCAAGAAGCACTGGTGTGATTTACTGCACATTAAGAAAGACTACATATAAAAAAAAATTGCTGAACCCTTCAAAAAGCTAGAAGAAAGGATTCTGAATGCTTTAACCAATGAGAAATGAGAATTGTTTGAGATATCAAAACAGTGCATGGTCTCATATATATGTACAATTTTGTTTTATTATCAGTTTAAAAAAGAAATATAAAAAAACACATGGCCCTGTGTTCCATCCTCAGCATTGCAAAATAAATTAATCAATTAAAGAAAACTACACTAAAAGTGTTTTTAAAAGTTTGAAAACAAAAAAGTCTTATTCTGTAGACTGAAGCTTATTATCCTAATTAAATTCTGATGCATTAATGAAAAGAAGGGTCCATACTACAAATCTAGCAATAAGTACATAGGACTTATGAGAACATAACAGAGTGAGGTTAGTGTACAAAGGGTCCACTACACTGAGATGAGCAAAATCAGGCAATGGGGAGGACCACTGTGGGACAAGAACTCAGTGGTGGGGGGCAGTGAAGTAAGGGAAGAGTGCACCTCTGGTCTGTTTCCCTTCAGACAACTTTCAACAGGGGCTTGTGCTGTGGTTTGTGTCTGAATGCCCCCAAAGCCTCATGCGGTTGTGGGCGGCAGGCCTTCGGAGGTGGCTGAATCTAAAGTCTGTGATTGACTGCATAAACTTGAGAAGTGTAGAAGCTTAACTAAGTGGCTCAGCAATTCTACATCTTAGATTGCACAGGGCCTCCCCCGGAATGCCTGTTTATACCTTAGGATGCAGAGGACCCACCCTACTTTTGCTTTTGTTGCTTTTGCTGTCTTCCACTGCCATGAACTGTTATCCCTCTGCCATAGAACCAGCAGATTATGGACTGAAACCTCTACAAACAGTGAGCTAAATAAACCTCTCTCTCTTTAACTTTGGGTGTCAGGTATTTTGTCTCAGCAATGAGAGAAAAGTAACTAAGACAGCTTGTCTGCTGGTGAAGGTGAACACAGAACAAAAGGGTGTGTCCACACTCAGGAAAACCAAGTGCAACTAAGTAGCTGTTCAAGAAGAGCTCAGGTGAGGAACATCTCACAGCATACTCTGTGCAGCTCGCTACTAGAGAACACTGCAGATGGACCAGTGATAAAGGACAGGTGTCATCTGAAAGCTCAGACGTATAGTTAGCTCAGGCCAAAGCTCAGGATAAGAAGGACAAGTGGGGAAAATATAAAGAATGGGGCTGGTTGGGCACAGTGATGCGTGCTTGTAATCCGAGCACTCAGGAGGCTGAGGCAGGAAGATTGCCATGAGTTTGTGGTCAACCTGGGCTAGACAGTGAGTTGAAGCCCAGCCTGGACTACATAACAAGAGCCTATCTCAAAGAACAAAAAAAAAAAAACAAATAAACAAAGGAACAGGCTGAAGGAACAACATGAGTCATGACCCTTGTCTTTGGTATGACAACACTAATGGGCACTGGAGAAGCTCCTGGTACAATCAGAAACCCTCTCTAACATCCAACCATCCCCACTTATCACTTAGCAGAGACAATCTGTCTCCAGGGCCCGCCTGTCGTGGCTACAGTCAAGTCTGCCCCATTAGCCACCCTGATATCTTCTAGCTCCAGCTGGACTAGGACATGAATTTGGGAAGACACAAGTCCTTAAGGAGAAGACAAGGAAGGTGAGTGGACAGCAGTAGTGCAGAGTAACCCCATCCCCACCACAGGAAAGGACGTTAGTAGCACAAAAGGAACTTGGAGGAACACCTCACAGGAACAACCTAGTAGTCTCTGTAAGTAGTGACCATGTTGGTGCCTGCAATTCCTGGCACCACCAGGCAGAGGACATGATAGTAGGACAGAGGGGAGCAGAAGCAGGGGCAGGGAGGTACAGTGATACTGGATGGTGACTTTGCCAGGGTGACTGTGCCAGGGTACGTTCACTGCAGACCTCCACATACTTTCCTACAAGGTCTGCAGACTACAGACCTCCACGTACTTTCCTACAAGGCTTCCTAGCTCCAGGCGGCAGAGCCGCCTGGGGGTGAGATGGGGAGAGCATGGCAGCCATAGTGCCCACAGCATAGACACAAGAAAATCTTAAAGGCAGCAGTTTCTACAGGAGGCTGTGGGAAGCAATGTGTGGGCCATGGAGAAGAGGGGAGACAGCCAGCGCAGGATGTGGGAGGACTGTGAGGGACTTACCCAATGAGGCCACGAGAGCCAAGTTCTCTAGTACCGCATCACAGTACAGGAGTCTCTGCTGTAGGAAGCTTCCCCTCCTCCCAGGAAAAGTCCACAGACACATCCTTAAAGGTCACACCGTCCTGCTACGACAGGGAAGACAGGGTCCCTGAGCAACCTCTCCATTTCAGTCTATCACTGTCCCCTAAATCATGCATTCTCTGCTCCCCTGTCTCCCCAGATCACCGCCCAGTGATACAGCACTGGTGCCCCCGCCGCCCTTCTCTCCTTGTACTGCTACTCGCTGTCAACCACATTCATTAAGCATGTGCACGATAAATGCCACCTGAGCTCTGGGCCTGGAAAAAGGGCTCCCCCCTGGTCCTCCCAGTAACGTACATGCAAACTCATGCTCAGCATTCTCCCCTAAATTCTCAGCACCCAATTCTTGGGGCCATCAGTCTATGCTCACTGTCTGAGCGCGTCACTCTGCAGAACACCCCACCTTCACATTTCTCTCCTACCACAACCCGCAGCAAGCCCCTGCTCCACACCATAAGCATCTCCCTAACCTCACCACGTTCCTCTGCACACAGCCTCAGAACACGTGGGATGTGCCCATGATTTTAGCCTGCCTCAGACCTCTGAAGGTCCACAGTGCCAGGGCAAGCCTAGAACCCTGCTTTAAAGACTTCTCTACTTTGTTCCTTACTTCAACCTCAGCCATCCACACCACATGCAGGTGACAGATACATTAGGCCTATCCTACTGCTGTGTTTCCCAGGCTGGATGATTACCCATCTCAGCCATTTTCCTTCCATGAATGCCCCATTTAAATGCCCATCTTCACGGGTATGCCGGCCTTCACAAACCATCCTTTTGCCTCTAAACTTATCAATTAGCCTGGGTGAAGCCCTGTAGGCCCCATGAAAGGTCACCACAAAAGCAGGATGAGCCATCTCTTTCTTTCTTTCTTCTTCTTCTTCTTTTTTTTTTTTTTTTTTTTTTTGGCATTGAGGAACTGAACTTAGGGTCTTGTGCTTGCTAGGCAAGTACTACACCACTGCGCTTCATTCCTGTTGTAATAAAACAATTTGATTTGAAGATAGTTTCACTGAGTTGCCCAGTTTGGTCTCAAACTTGTAATACTCCTGAGTAGCTGGGATTACAGGTGGGCCCCACCTTGCCCAGCCCCAGGAAGCTTTAGAAGGCTCTTCACCTGGTCAGGTGCAGGCCCTGGCCTCATTGTCACCTCACCTCCATTACTGCCATGTTTCTACACCCATCTCACTGTCACACCCTTGGGAATCCCTGATCCACTATCAGACCAAACTCCAAACCAACAGTCAGCACTCTCCCTTGCCTTTCTTTTTGACACTCACCAACCCCATTCAGTTGCCCAAAAGAGAAACTCAGTCCTTCAATCTAACACTCCTCTTCCTTTAACCCAACAACTGCCATAGTGACCTGAATTCTTCCTATCTTAAACGTGACCTTCAGTTCCAAACCAGCTCACCTATAAACCATAACTTGTGGTACCTCTAACCAGACTCCCTCTCCCGAACACCAGATCTATATGTCTAGCTATCTACTCAAGGCCTCCTCTGTTGCAGGAACATCTCAGACTCAACAAAGCCAAAACCTAACTCTCACATCCTTCCAAAAATTGTCCTACATCTGATTTCCCCATTCAGTTGACGGTATCTACTTCCTTGTAGCTGTAAGGGTTGAAACGTTGGAGTTATTACAGACTCCTTTCCTTCTTTCTCAATCTCCACATCAGAATATATCATGGAGCTACTTTTAAAACAGGTCTATAAGCCGCCACCACCCCCCCATCCAAAGTCACCATCCTGGGCAGACATCAGTGATATTCTCCTAGAGCCTTCTTCCTCACTCCTGTCTGTTCTCCACTGTGCAGCCAAAGGAAATGCATTAAGACCTGATTCAGACGATCTCCCTCCCCCCGTATTACTTTAAAACTTCCATGGCTCCCAACACCTTCAAAATAAAGACACAGTATCTCAACCTTCCATTCCATTCTAGGCCTCAATCCTGCATCTCAGCTTTCTCATCATATAAGACAAAACATATTTATGTTAGCTGACTACCAGCTCAGTCTCTGCCCTAAGCAATTATACTTGTTGATGCCTGTACCTTTAATTCCTTCTGTAGGACATTCTACTGACAGCCAGACACCAGACCCTCTCCATATAATCCCTGTCCCAATTCAGGATCTTATGTATGAAGAGATCCCAGAAGCACCGCTGGTCAGTAAAGTGGTAGATATAGAGTTCCAAGACATACCTCAGACTCAAAACAGCCACTATCAGACCAACCACCAAACCACAGGCCTGGCACACGAGCAGGGTGAGGGCCTGAGCATCTTCTCCTCACCTGTGCATAGCTCATAAGCACTCCTGAAGCCATGGAAATTTGTGGAAAGAGTAACACTGTAAATGAAGAGCATCTGTAGTGCGAATGCAAGAGCTCATGTGACCCTCCCAAACTCCAAGCCCTTCCCTAGAACAAGGTGACTTCCACAGGAATAACTTCTGGGCTTCAGTCCCTAGTGGTCCCTATCACCGGCTGTGACCTTGGATTTACTGCCACAGCGCTGGTTCAGCAAAATCTCCAGGTTTGTTGCAGCAGCCTCAAGATCTCCCTCCCTCTCCTGTCCCAGTCTGTTTTCCTTTGAGCAACCTCCGGGAATCTTACAATCCTAACTCCGATCTAATCTGTTTGTTCCCTCCATTTCTACCCAGGCCCTCAGAACGGCAGCGTGGCGGCCCCTGTTCCACACCTAACTCTTCTGTTCACGGCGTTCCCGATTGCTCCTCAAGCGCACCTCCAAGCCTCTGCACCGGCTGCTTCCTCTGTAAGGGACTCCTCATCATGCTCCATTTTTACAAACGGTGACCTCACCCAGCGACACTCCTTGCTCCTAAATAAAGCATCCAGGGTGAAATAACCTGGACCGGACCCCAGCATTCGTGGCTTCAGGACTTGGAAGTGGGGTCTCGATAGGTGCCAGTTTGTGGTACGCAGCATCTACCTAACCAGAGCCCATCAGAGAGGCAGCCACCTTCAGAGCAGCGACGGGGCGGACCCTGGAGAGGCAGGAGATGAAGTCTAACCCACACGCCAGCCCTCCAGAGCCACTAACCCATCTCTGCGGCGGACAAAGTCTCTTCACGCCTTCCCAATCACTCTACCTTGGGCTGGAGCAGCAATTTCGAATGCCCGCAGGAGAACCGATGCAAAAGTCACTAAGAAGAGCAGAAGTCCCGCCTAGAGTGCTCTTCTTTCATTGGTCCAGCGCTGCCGACGCTCGGCGCAAGGCCAGGTGGGTAATGCAGTTCTACCGGGCACTGACCCTGGCGGGAGACACCTACTGCAAACACACCCACCCCAGTACCCAGCACCCTCGGAGGGTGCTGGCAGGTGGTGCGCTGTTGTGAATAGTACCGGAATAAACATGGGCATACAAGTATTTTTTTTTTTTTATTGAATTAATTTCCTTTGGATATCTACCCAGAAGTGGGCTTGCTAGATCACATAGTGGTTCTAGTTTTAATTTTGTTGTTTTGTTTTTACCACATTGGGGATTGAACCTAGGGCCTTCACACTGGGCTACATCCCCTTTCTAACTTTATATTTTAAAACAGGGTCTTGCTAAGTCCCCAAATTGCCAAGGCTGGGCTCACACTTGCAATCCTCCTGCCTCAGCCTTTCAGAGTGTAGAAATGTAAAAGTAAAGATTTTTGTGGGAACCAGCT
>NW_004955468.1:4117724-4125596 GCF_000276665.1 Chinchilla lanigera | reverse complement strand
CTTCCACAGGCTCAGGATGTATACAAAGTAAGCATTCTGGCTTCCTGCTGAGTCACTTAGCCAAACCTCTAGACTCCCCAAGTTGACACAATGTATCAACCATAACACATTCCTCCGGTGACAAGACATGTTGGAGCCCTGATACCATGTGACAAGAACCCTTGACTTCTGTGGTATCTTCATAAAAACTGTAACCTAGTGTCAATGATGAGAAAAACACCAACTGGTTGCTGAGAGCTTCCCTCAGTGGTAAAACTCTTGCCTAGAATACAAGAAGCCCTGGGTTCCATGCCCAGCACGACACAGAGAAACACAAAAGAGAAAACACTCATCTTGAGGCACAATCTATATTTCATTAATCTTTCTCAAGACTCCAAGGTTGCCAGGGATGTAGCTCAGCGGCACAAGCTCCTGACTGGCAAGTGCAAGGTCCTGAGTTCAATTCCCAGTACCAAAAAAAAAGACCCCAAGATCATCAACACAAAAAAGCCTCATATTACCTCTCACCAGAGCACATGGTGGATATCTGACAACTGGAGCTCAGCACCTGGCACCTCTTACCAAGACAGTTACTGGATGTGAATCTTGTTTGGCACAAGGTTCTAATCAGCATCAAAATGTTTGTGTCGTGTCCTATCATTGCTCTGAGATGTCACTAATTCTGTCACTGTTGACTTGCAGAAAAGGACAGTCAATGCCTCTAGCAAAATACTGCTTGATTCCAACTTATCCAAACATTTATAGTCTCACATTTTAAAACTGATAAGTCAATTTCAAAAACATATGGGAAGGAAGTATAGCTAAAAATGTTATTTATAGACTCCGGAGAGGTGGATACCATCTCAATTCATAAAACAGGTTTTTCTTTTGCTCTTTCTTTATCCTTGTTTTTCTTTCATCTAAATAAAATCTTGTCTTTATCTTTACTTTTCTCTTGGTAAATTCAAATTCAAGAGTAAATTCAGTCGCCAGCCTCAGCAATGCTGTCTTACATGACATTTTGGTCCCTGTATGGGGACTTTCTCCTTTTCCTTCCTTGGCCTACCTCCTAGCTCATCCAAGGCACATCCGCAAATACTATGAAGATTCCCCACCCTTTCTCCTCTCTCCACTCACTCCCCTTCCTCTCTGATGTTTGCTCCCACTGCTGCTCTACTAGCAGGACTTCCTAAACTGAGAGATTTATGGCCAACCACAGTTTTGCTTCTCCAGGACAGTTTTGATTCCCCTACTGCCTATCAGCCAACTATTGGTAAATTCTGAGTCTTCTGCAAGAAAATTCTGAGTCTTCTGCAAGAAAAATAAAGATCTAGCCAGTCTGATCTAGCCTGTCAGTGGCCCATGTGCCACAACTGGCCCCAATGCCATTGGCTCCAGAGCAAAACCGCTTTCCCCCTCATGGGTCAGCCGTGCTGTTTTCTCTGGAGACACCCCAGATAAGAGCACACCTCCAATGCCCCCAGACTGGGAGGTCTGTCACTCTTCAGGGGCGCCTTCTGGGTAGGGGCAAGGTGTCCTTGACTCCGTCTGCTCACCTTGGGCTGTATTCTTAAGGATTAGTCTAAATTTGATCTTCAAACTCTCAAGAACATCTCATTTTCCTATGCAGTATTGCTCAGTCTCAATGTGAGCTCCTGGATCAGGAACATTTAGAACTCTAAATCATAACACCACATTACTACTGGAGCTCTTTTGTGGCTCTCAAGTCAAAGATTCTGAGGTTCCTTATGTTAAAGCCTTCCTGGTCTTGTCACAGGATCCCCAGTGACGGTAAGTTTACAGCAGACGAAAAATGATGAATTCCATTGAATTTTCAGGTGCTCTCAATGCTTTGAGTGGCAAGACAGTCAAAGACAACTAGTTTCTTAAAGACAAATCGTTTGCTTTAAAGACAACTAGGACTCTGGGCCAGGGAGTGGAGGCAAAAAGTCAGGGCTCCTGAAATAGCCCCAGGAGGTCAGCTCCAAAGAGACCACAGAGCAGATGCGATGAAAGCAGGGAAGGCCAGGAGCTGTGTTATGAGGGCTCCTTCCCACTGTCCTGCCTTCATACTCGCTAGTTGCGAAGCTTTTAGTTCAGCTCTGGGTTATCTGAAAAACTCCATCAAGTTAGCCAGGCACTGTGGTGCATGCTGGTAATCCCAGCACTCAGGGAGGCTGAGACAGGAGGATCACCAGTTCAAACGCAGCCTGGGCAACTTAGCAACTTAGAGAAAAACTTTCTCAAGATAAAATTTTTCAAAGGGGCTAGAGATGTAGCTCAGTGCAAAGCCTCTGGTCAATACCCAGTCCTCCACCCCCCCACAAAAAAAAATCCATAAAGTCACAACGAGGCTACCACTAAGGTCATACCAGGTGTCAGAAGCTGACATGAACCATCACTCTGGGATCTAATTTTGGTGGCGGTGGTTTTTTGGTTTGGTTTGGTTTGGTTTGGTTTTTTGTTAGTTCATTTGTGTTTCTTTTTTAACACAGGGTCACACTATGTCATTCATACTGAACTTGAACTCACTGCCCAGGGTAGCCTCCAACTCATGGCAATGTTTCTGCCTCAGCCTCCCAAGTGCTAGGATTACAGAAGTGTGCTACCACTCCCGTCTCCAATGGGGTCTAGTTTTGCAGACTTTTGGTCCTTTCTGCAGTCCGGGTTCCCTTTACTTCTCTCTCTTCAGCTGCTCAGGTCCCCTGACCTTGGGCAGAGCCTTAAGAAGAGGAAAAGGAAGAGCCAGAGCCTTTGTTGACTCTGCAGCTTACCTTCTTGCCTCCCCTCCCAAACACACCTGCCTTCCCCCAGCTCCAGACTGCCCGCCTTTCCCGGCCCTGTCGGACCCCAGAGCAGGTATCAAAGGACAGCAAGCTGGGTAGGGAGCACCTGCCACTGCATCATGAAGCCAGCTACTGCTCTTGCGCTGCTTGGGCCTTGGTCCTCATCTCTGGCACAAGTGGGTGCTTGGGACATGGCTGTGTGGGGTGTGGGTTTTCCGGGGGCTTCTGACCCCTTTCCAGGGCAGGTCTGATCATGCTGGATGGGAGCACTCTGAGAAGCTGGGGCAGCAGGATCAGAAGTTCCAGCCGAGCATGGACAACTGAGCCAGACCCTCTCTCAAAAAAAGGAGGGGGAGAGAAGGAAAAGGCAATATTTGGGACAAAGCATGGGGTAACATGGGAAGTACTACACAAGGTTATTTTCAAAGGTTGAAGAGAAACATAAAGTAAACTGAGACTAAATATCATGACTGTATAGAGGAGCCGTTCAAACCAATTTTCTGACTCTATCCAGTAAGGTACCAGCTGAACCAGAATGGTAGGATTCATCACCAAATGTGGATTGTCCAAGCAGCTATACTGAGTGCCCAAAGCGTTGGCCTGAATTCATGGCTTATGAAATAACACAGGATGGCTAGGAATATAGGTGAAGTCAACAAGGATGTGATTGTGTACAAACACACCGATAGGTTTCTACAAGAGCTGACATCCAGCTAGTTCACTCCAGTACATCTACTTTGGTTCTCAGAATATTGTATTGATTCACTCTTCCAACATTTCCAAGCTCTCACCACCACCACTATCCTGTTTCATGGCCTCACACCTGCCAGGTCAACTTTTGACTTAACTCAGCTTTGACAACTGCAACATCAAGGTGTTCCAAGGACCCTACAACAGGCTTATTGGGGTTCCACTTTATCATGACTCGGTCTGCTAAATCATTTAAAAGAGGCCCATCTCCACTGCTAAGTTCTCTGGATGCCCAGGGTAAGAGCTAAGGCTCCAACCAGGCAACCCCACTCAATCATGAGTGAAAGACCTCAATCCAAGAATTGCCGAGGACTTCTAGGCAACTTCCTGGGAGCTCACCATTATCTCCAAAAATAGTAACACTAAGGAAAATGTTAGAAAATACATTCCAGTTACCATCAGTGTAACCTCGACCTTTAGGCTGTCGTGAAATTGAATAATTCATTAAAATGACTATCCTATGAGAGTATGTTTTAACTACAATGGTTATTACTCTGTTATTCTTTTTTTTTTTCTTTTTTTCACTCTGTTATTCTTAATGATGTTTGGTGTTTATTATAGTTATTGGTATAGAGAAAAATTTTACTCCTTACAGGTATTATACAAAGTTGAGTTTAAGCAAGAACTTTATAGTATTAGCCCACTACTATCTAGAGCACCTGTGGGATAAATAGAAATGCTTCACCCATATCCCTCTCATCCCTCTCATGAGCGGTCTTTTGCTCTGGAGAAGGGTGGAGACAGAAAGCCTTCATTCGTCAACAGCTTCAGAATAACAGGTAGCCTCCTCGCCCAAGGTCACCACAGTCCTTTGGTGGATAACCCACTTTAACAACAGACCATGCCAGGGATATAGCTCAGCAGCACAGTGCCTGCCTGGTAAGCACAAGGTCCTGAGTTCGATTCCCGGTACTCAAAAAAAAAAAAAAAAAGACTATGGCAAGGTACAAAGGCTATGCCACTTGGGTCCAAAGCAGAACTCTGCCAGGTCGTTTCAGCTCTAGGGCCTCCTGACTGGGTGAAATAATGTCTACCTTGCAACTTCTCCCTCTCTTCAATCCTGTTTTCCACCCCTCACTTCTCAAGGTGTGCACAAGGACACTCCCTAATAAATCCTTTGAACACTAAGTTCTCTCATATCCTGCATTTCAGGGTTCCCAGCCTTCAACAGCTGATGCCAGCCAGTCAGATAGACTTGTGGTGCTGGAATGCCACCTGACAGGGCAGGTGGAGTAAAAATAACCCCTAGCACAACTGTTGAAACTTTCACCATTGGTGGATTGGGATGGTATGCCAATAGAAGAGAATGCATTAGCTCATGCCAAGTATCAATAGTTTCTAAATCCTGGGGGAAATAGGTGGAATTGGGTGACTATTGCTAAGCTCTTTTGAATATAAGAAAGAGATGAGGAGGGCCAGGGATATAGCTCAGGGGCACAGTGCCTTGCTTGGCAACTGCAAGGTCCTGAGTTCGATTCCTGGTACCAAAAAAAAAAAGGAGAGATAAGGAAGAACCGAGGTTGATTAAAACAGCTTAATACCAAATGTGAAAGCTGGAGGCCCTCTTTGGTAGTACACAGTACAGGAGGGAAAAGACGAACTGATCACGAGCTCCAAAATGAAATCAGAGTGGCCAAGCTCCAAAGAAGGAAAAATCCCAACCAAGCAGATCTGCTATGCCTCAGAATCTGGTTGAGACAGAGAAGAGTCCCTGACCCCTAAAATGATGAAGTCATTTAGGTTAAGACACTCCAAAATATCTAATTCTCAGGATTTCCTGGCCCCGCAGAACCTAGAGAGTGGGACATCGCCCTCTATTATGAGCTGCCGCTTGTGGAAGACAACTCAGGGGCCTCTTCTCTGCAAAATAATGTGTCTGTCAGACACAACGCTTCTGGTCTCCAGGCATAACAATGCTTATGTTGCAGCATAATCTAGCCATGGGCGTGCTGTGCTTGATAATTTATGGCAAGAGCTATACCTTGAAGAACTCAGCAGGCAGAGGTGGCACATACTGACAAGAACCACAGAGTCAGCCGGGGGTGGTGGCGCACGCCTGTAATCCAGGCACTTGGGAGGCTGAGGCAGGAGGATCATTGCGAGTTCAAGACCAGCTTGGGCTACAAAGTGAGCTCAAGGTCAGCCTAAACTGCCTTGCAAGACCTTGTCTCAAAAAGACAAAAAAAGACAAAAAGAACTGCAAAGTCCAGGTGGCACTGGATTCTGAGTGTAGATGATCAAAGAACAAATAATTAGATGATCTCCCCTGAGATACAGAATTAGAGAAACTAACAAACCCACTACCAGGACAACTCTCAGAAGTATGGAAAACGTTGTGGTCCAAGCTTAATGACATATAAAAGTGCCATAACTGTCATGGAAGATGGGTGAGGAAGGGATTAAGGGACTTGGGAAAGTAGATATGTGCGGTGGGTATACCATGTAAGACTCGCAAATGCATCAGATGATCGTGTTCCACAGAGGGGTAGAGGCTTCATCATTTAACAAGGCCACAGAAATGAGCTGGTAAGGGAACATTCTGAGACATTTCAGTGGTGTCTATTCTCTACTGAATCTCTTATCTGACAACAGGAAGAACCTTTACCTAATGACATTCACTGATAGTTTTGACAGAATCCTTAGACAAAAGAGACCAGGCAAATTACCAGTAGCCGGGGAGATGCAATGACCCTAATCAGCTGCAAGGTTGTAAAGACTGCGGTTGGGTCCTAAGCACAACAAGGTCCAGAGATGGCAAATAGGACAGAGCACTTCTAAGGGGAAAGTATATGTGCAGGCAACAAGGGTGCTGCTCAACTTGCACCAGCAGATGTGAAGGTAGATGTTCCAGAGGCTGCAAGCAGTCACCTCGATTTAAATTTAAATCAGAACAAAACAAAAAGCCCATTACTCCCTGCCCTGTTTTCCAGTCTGAGCCAGTTTTCTGACGCAAGCTCCCAAGAAGATGTGTATTCCTGCCCAAGAGGAGAGACGGTTACAATAGCACAGGAATTATATATGGTCGTAATTCTCCAACTTCTTCCCCCAAAGAGACATTTGGTGTTTACTCTGGTAACGGAACCCTGGAAACAGTGACTGCCCAAG
The DNA here is from genome assembly GCF_000276665.1 of Chinchilla lanigera. Taxonomy (NCBI): domain Eukaryota; kingdom Metazoa; phylum Chordata; class Mammalia; order Rodentia; family Chinchillidae; genus Chinchilla; species Chinchilla lanigera. Next base: position 4,118,976 of record NW_004955468.1, on the reverse strand, counting down.
GACTGCCCAAATATTGCAAGGACTGTTATACATAGGATCTGAGTTGACAGTGATACTTCAGACCAAGAGTGTCTGGTGGCTCCTTTGTCAGAATGTGGGCATACGGCAAACAAGGAATAAAGAAAGTCCTGGCTCTAGTCCAGCCCACAGCAGGACTACTGGATCTATAAATCCAGCTGGTAGATATTTACTCATCCCAGAGTGTATCATTAAGATAGAGACTTTCGGGCCGGGGATATAGCTCAGTGGCATAAGCGCCTGCCTGGTAAGCACAAGGTCCTGAGTTCAATTTCCGGTTTAAAAAAAAAAAAGATAGAGACTCTCATTAGTTGCTACAACCTTCAGACTGGGAATGTCTGCAGGGATGACTGTCATGAAAGCAGACAAACTGAGGGAGAAAGACCCACTCCAATTATGGGTGGCACCAACCAATAGGCTTATAGCCTAGGTGGAATAAGGGAGAGAGAAGGAAGAAGCTGGCACATATTTTGAAGAGCTCCGTTCTGCTTAAGCAGGTATGTCTTTTGCTGTCAACACCCGTGAACGTCCAGCTCCAGTTTCTTCAGGTTTCCAATGCAGACTCGCACCACAACTCTCTAGGGAGCACCCAAGTCTTCAGTCCGACTGATGCTGTATCTTTGATCCTTCTCCAGCCTCTTAGACTAAATAGTTACTGGATACTCCAGCTCTACAGCATGCAGGTGGCCCTTGTGGACCCACCAGCTGCTGGTCCTGTAAGTTCCCTTGCATATATATAGTAAAACCCTGGTTGGAAACATAATTTGTTCTGGAGGCATGCTTGCAATCCAAAGTACGTGTATATCAAAGTGAATTTCCCCATAAGAAATCATAGAAACTCAGATGATTTGTTCCACAACCCAAAAATATTAATATAAAAATGATAACAACATTGTAATATAATATAAAATATACGAAAAGTGAACAAATTAGCCGGCACTTACCTTTGAAAACCTTCATAGCTGGTGCGAGGGAGACAAGAGAGGATAGAGTTACTGTGTAGGAGGACTTTCACTATCGCTAACAGAATCACTGCTATCTTTTGGATCAATGAAATCGTTTTCTTTTCATGCAACTTTAACAAGGAACCTATCCAGTGACATTTGCTCTTCCCTCCTTCTGAGGATTTCATGGAAAAGTAACATTGCATCATCATTAAACAGATTCATCACTCACACTGCTGCAGCATTATCCAGGTGGTGCTTTTCTACAAACTTCTGCACTGTTCCCCACA
>NW_004955468.1:4099694-4116989 GCF_000276665.1 Chinchilla lanigera | reverse complement strand
TGGATCCAGGTGTCCTTGGCTGTGATCTTGTCTTGTCCTTTGAGGCTTTGTGGCTTCATCTGCCATTATACTCCTCAGTAGGGATTAGTGACTCACAGAGGTTCACTTACTATGAGTCCACCGCCCATCTACAGACAAGGGCCTTGGACAGACTCACGAGTAAACATAGAAAGCCAATTGTTAATTTAAGTCCTGCTCAGAGTTGCTTCACAGTGGTCTCCATCACTGTGCTATCTTCCTCTGTGTCCCTGTGAATGAGACTATTTAATGTGTTACATAGATGAGTTTTAAAAGTTCAACCACAGTCTAGGTAACTTAGTGATTCAGCAAAACCCTGTCTCAGAGTGAAAAAATAAAAGGAGTCAGAGAAGTAGTACAAAAGCCTTAGGTTCAATCTCAACTACTACCAAAACAAAACACAAAAGAAGAGAGAGAGATTAAGTTAAAATACTATAGTCTTAAGGAGGTGTAGTTCAAGGCTAGCCTGGCACAGACAAGGCTATAGTCCCTTACCATGACAACGGTGAAGCAAGTGGTGAAGATTTCTGAAGTTCACGCTTTGCTGCACCCAGCCTCCAGAAGGTGGAATCATGGATGCTGCCACTTTCTAGCAGTTTCCCCAAGAGACAATCAAGGTAAATGGAAAGGCTGGAAATCTCAGTAGCAAGGTGCAATCATCAGGAGGAGCAAGAGCAACATTACTCTAATTTTTCCAGTAGGTATTTGAAACATCTCACTAAAAATGGTTAAAGAAGATTGGCTATATGATTGGCTGCACATAGCTGCTAACAAAAAGAGTTATTAAGTTACTTCCAAATTAGCTGGGAGCAAGAAGAGGAGAAAGACAGGGAATAGAAGACATCAATCTGGAATATTATGTATGAAGTCCAGAGTAAGATTTGGGAAACAAGCCGTGCATGGCAACACATCCTTATAATCCTAGCACTCTGAGAGACTGAGGCAGGAAGATCAAAAAGAAGATCAAAAGCTTGAGTCCAAACTAACACCACTTTAGTAATTCAGTGATACCCTGTCTCAAAATAAAAAGACTGAGGATGTAGCTCGGTGTGAAGTCCCTAGTACTGCAAAAGGGGAAAAAACAAAAACAAACTTGAACCAAAATTATGGTTGTTATACTTTGGATCTTAAGTGTCCCCAAATGTCCATGTGCTACAGGGTTGGTTCCCAAGGTGACACCACTGGGAAGCAGTGGAACACTTAAGAATTTTAGAGGTGGGATGCTGGGTGTGGTGGTGCACGCCTGTAATCCCAGCCTCCAAGTGGGGCCTAGAGAGCACTGTTTAGCTCATGGAGAGGGGGTACTCTTGAAGGGGTTAGGAGACTACAGCTTCTTTCTTCTTTCAATGCCTAAAACATGGGCAATTCTGCTGTGACAGCAGCTCCCACCATGATGGGCTACCACAGGCCCGAAGCAATGGGGCCAACCAATCACGGGCTGAAACCTTTACAACTATGAGCCAGAATAAACCTTTCCTTTCTGCAAGTTGTCTCTGTTATTTGTTATAGTAATGGGACGCGAACACAATGGTTTATCCTTGGATCTCTGCTGTGTGGATTGTACAGGAAATTAAAAATCATAGTAAAAGGACTTTCACTTGGGCAGTCACTCACTTATTTGTAGTTATACTTTTCTTCTTGTTTGAATTTTTCAGTTTTCATGGCAGTAATACCAAAACAGGAGAAGCCTACCTAAAGAGAACTGACAGCCATCTGACATTGATGTAAGCTTCAATTAGTCATTATTTTATTTTTTATTATTTATGTGTGGTACTGAGGATTAAACCCAGGAGCACTCTACCACTGAGCTACACCCCCAATCCTTTTTATTTTTTTTTTTACTTCAAGACAGTCTTTCTATGTTGCTCAGGTTGGCGTCAAACTTGTGATCCTCCTGCCTCAGCATCCCAAGTAGCTGAGATTACAGGCATGCACCACTGCACTCAGCTCATTATTTTATTTCTAAAAGTGTGATGTCTAATTGTGTCTGGTGCTTTTCTCAAAGAAAGATTTAGGAATCCAAACATGGAATTCCTCTCATTGGTTAAGTGCAAAACAGTGACTTTATTCTGAGATTCTCTTGTGGGAAAATGGCAGCATCAGTAAGAAGCAGGTTCCTGGAGCATTTGCCTTCATATTCTTTTTTTTTTTTTTTTGTCTTTTACGGACAGGGTCTCGCTATGCAGTTCAGGCTGGCCTTGAGCTCACTTTGTAGCCCAGGGTGGTCTCGAACTTGCAACAATCCTCCTGCCTCAGCCTCCTGAGTGCTGGGACTACAGGCATGCACCACCAAGCCCGGCTTTACCTTCATTTTTATATTACTTTTCTATAATTACATATTACATAAGTGTGGCCTAATTCTGTGTGCCATCCTTTTTCTTCTTATAGAAATAAAATGTGATCCTTTATCACTGCTGCACATTCTACCCTTCATATAGGGGTTTGGAGAGCAATTGTAAAAGTCCTAGGGTCACATTTTTATTTTTCTGCTACTGGAGATTGAACCCAAGGAGCGCTGAGCAAGAACCTCAGTGCTTATTTTTTGAGACAGGTTCTCGCTAAATTGCCTGGGGTGGCCTCAAAATTGCCATCCTCCTGCCTGCACCTCTCATAGGGATTCTAAGCTTACACCACATGCCTAGCTAGTTCCAAGTTTTAAATTAAGTAAATGTGTATAAAAATGAATTTATAATCAAATTCATTAGACGTAATTTGCAAATCTTTGCAAAAACCTCACTTTGGCTTCCAGCAGAGGGAGCTGGAGTCAGTAGCAAAGCTTCCAGATGTGGTAGAATCCTTTCATGCCTGGAGCTCTGGAGTTTGAGCAGACCGTGTGCGTGTGCGCATGCGTGCGTGTGTGTGACTCGCAGTTCATACCCAGCAGTTGGGAATGGTCCAGGAACTAGCTGCTTCCGTGCCACTTAGACCATAACTGGACCTCCATCAAAAGTCCTACAAACACTAACTGCTGTGCAGCAAAATGCCAGCACGTAACACAGGGCCTCATCTTAGCACTTTGTGTCAATGTGTGCAGACGCCACAGATGTCAAAGGCAAGAGTGGGAAGACTGGGATGTCACTGTCATCGAGGTGACTTTGAAAGAGCCTCTGACAACTTGAGGTGCCCTCTTGAAATCCAAACAACTTCGCATGTGTCTGCCTTGTTTTATATTCCTTATAAAACTCATGCTTTTACAGAGCTCGCCTATAGCTGATTTCTGCACCTGACATTTTTGTGCTCTGCAATATAGCACAGCTGGAAATTAAAAGTTCAAGCCCTGACTTGGCTCCAGTTTGGCGCCTCTTGGGTTGAGCATGAGTCTTTATGGCAAAGACTCTAGCACTTTCTATTTCTATGCAAGCTTCTTGAAGCAGAATGTTGGCCTTCACAGAAGACAAGCTTTCCTTCAGACTGAACTGTGGTGTCGGTTATTAGCTTTATGTTCGTGATGTGGTTTTGCAAATTTTACTTGGTTGTTTTATTGTCATTTTAGTTTGGTCTTTAAAAATAGCCCTGGGGGGGGGGAAATAACCTTGGGCTGAAATTAGTAAGTGATTTTTTAAAATCTAGCCCTACATTTTAGAGCTTGTAATAAAATTGAAACTCATGAATTTGTCAATATTCTTTGAACTTTTTTTGTTTTTGTTTTTGTTTTTGTTTGTTTTTTGTTTTTGTTTTTTGAGACAGGGTCTCCTTTTGTAGTGCAAGCTGACCTTGAACTCACTAATTAGCCCGGGCTGCACATGAACTTGTGGCAACCTTCCTGCCTCAGCCTCCCAAATCCTCGGATTAGGTCAGGGATATAGCTCAGCGGCACAAGCGCCTGACTGGCAAGCGCAAGGTCCTGAGTTCAATTCCTGGTACAAAAAAAAAAAACAAGTACTGGGATTACAGGCATGTACCACCACACCTATCTCTTTGAACTCTTGCAATCATTTTATATTAAAGTGGCTAACACTTGGCTCTTAGAAAAAGAATAAAAATTTTAAAATATGACTGGGTACAGAGTCACATACTTGTAACCCCCACTACCCAGAAGGTTGAGGGATTATGATCACAAGTTTAAGGCTAGCCTGGGCAACTTAGTAAAAACCTGGCTCAAAATAAAATTAAAAAGGTTTGGGTATGTTGTTCAGAGTTCCTTGGGCTCAATCCTGAGTCCAACAAAAAAATGGCAACACATAAACATGCTAACATGAATCTCTAAACTGTAAGGCAGTCAATGCACGAGAAAATACACAGGATGATTCAGCCAGGAATGGTGTCCAAACCTGTAATCCCAGAACTTGAGAGGCTGAGGCAAGAGGATTACCAGGAGTTTAAGGCCAGCCTGAACTACACAGATAGACCCTGTCTCAAAAAAAATAAAATAAAATAAAATAAAATAGGCTGGAGATTCAGCTCAATGCAAAGGCCCTGGGTTAAATCCACAGTACCGGGAAAAAAAAAAAAAAGGCTCTATCCCACATTCATTCACCTAAGCAGTAACAGCAATTCGTTTTTACTGAGCATTTGTTTGTTGTTGTTGTTGTTTTTTCTGAGCATTTGTTATACACCTATGTGTCCCATTGGTTTACACAGATAGATCCATTCAGCTAACATTCGCCAGCATGTTAGGTGCCAGACACTGGCCAGGGCTGTGAGTGCTGCAGTCACAGTCTCTGCCCCCACAGAAATGGCTAGTGAGAAGACCACTCTGAGATTACCCCTATGGATGAAATAACAGACATGGGTAGGGAACCTCAAGCAGGCCTCAGCATCTGCTATGGTTTGGAACTGGAATGGCCTCCAAAGGCCCATGTGTCAAGGGCCAGGTCTGCAGCTTGGGGCTATTGTGAGGTGGCGGACCCTTTAAGAGGTGGAGCCTAGTGGGAGGTCTTTGGGTTATTCAGGGCGTGTTCCTGAAGGGAACTAGGGGACCTGCTCTTTCTCTCTTTGTTCTCACACCATGAGGCAAGCAGCTTGGTCACGCACTCCTGCCATGGTGTGTGGCCTTGCTAAGTGCCCAAAAGCAACAGAGCCAATAGACCATGGGCTGAAACCTCCAAATCTGCCAGCCAAAATAAACCCTCTCTTTATAAACTGATTGCCTACAGTATTTGTTACAGTTAACAGAAAACTAACATATCAACTTAAAAGAAGTCTCCCAACCCCCAAACCCCCATCAGCTGCTGTAGCTCCTTCCAGCACATTCAGAAGAGCTGGCTGGTCTCAGGGCCTCTGATCTCTTTCCTCCCTGCTGCACTGAAGCGGCTGTGTCCATTGTCACCAGGAGGTCCATCTTTCCCGAACCACTGCCCATGTCCTCGTCATCCTCTCTTGGTAGCTGCATGGCTGACCACTCTCGTCCTTCTTGAAGCCCTTCCCACCAAGGCGTCTGACCCCTGACCCCTCCCCTGCACTCCCAGCCGCCCTGCCTTCTCCCTGCTCTGTCCCTTTGCCCTCTGAGGTAGCAGTGTTGTAGCACCTCCCCTCCAGTCTCACCCTCTTTCCATGTGATCCCATCCATGACTTCCAATATCTCTCTACATACTGATGGCTCCAAAATGTGCACCCCCGCCCTGGGTTCTCTGAGCTCCAAACCACATCTCACTGCCTACTCCATGTGTCAGAAGTCTCTGTGGGAAAACGGAACTTAGATTCACGCTCCCACACAAACCTGTCCCTCCTGCACTTTCCCCTCTGGGTTCCTAGTGATGCAGCCACTCAGTGACTCAGTCCAAAGGCCAAGAGTTCTTCTTTTCCCCAACAAGGCCAAGTACAAGAATCTCTTTTTATAAGAAAATGAGAAAGAAGCCAGGCTTGGTGGTGCACACCTGTAACCCCAGCACTCTAGGAGGCTGAGGCAGAATGGCATGTTTGAGTTCCACCTGGGTAACGAAGCCAGACAGTGCCTGAAAACGTAAAAGGGCCTGGAGGTGCAGCTCAGTGTGAAGACCTTGGGTTCAATCCTCAGTACCTCAAAAGGAGGCGGGGCAGATGAACAGGGGAAACAGGAGCGGAAGAGTAGGAGAAAGAAAAGAGGAAGGGGGAGGGGAAGAGGAGGGGTAAAAGAAAAGAATATGACAGCAGGGAGGGACCAGTGGGCAGAGAAGCTACCCAAACCCCAGCTCAGCGCCGTTCTTCCCCACTGACTCCTGGCAGCGAGGTTCCCCCCTGCCACCCCCACCCGGAGTTCCTGGGGTCTTCCCTTCCGGCCTCCTGACCCCCACAGGCCGTCAGCAACAGCCCCCTGGCCTGCTGTCCCCTCCCCCGCACCACGCCCCCTGTGCCTGGCTGTCTGCCAGGGCCCCCCTCGTATCTCCCACATCAGTGGGAGGGGTCCCCCCAGCTCCCAGTCACAGTAGACACAGTGGTTGGGGGTGGCAGGAGGGAGCTGAGCTGAGTGATGGGAAGGGGGTGTCAGGGACAGGCTCAAAGCCTCAGTCTGGCCCCAGGGACAAATCCTGGCGGGACCCTCACAGCTCAGCAGTGTGGCAACACCAGGCTGTAGACCGGGCACATGAAGATGCCTGGAAATCCTCATCCACGCCATTAACTCAGCTGCAAGGTGCAGGCGCCCAACTGGGGACTGACGAGGTTAAGCATCAGCTCTGGGAAACGGCCTGCCTGGCCCCAAGCCACGCCCTCCGAACCCAATGGAAAGGGAAGCTCTCGGCTGAGACGCTGTCACAGAAGGGCACAAGCCAGTTGTGTGGGGCAGGCGACTCCAGGCAGGTCGGCAGCTTGTGGGACAGTCGTGCACTGGGTGTGTGGCAGGTACATCTGCACAGCAGAGAGTGCACAGGTGAACGGGTAAGCGACGATCCAGAGTATGTGCCAGGCACACCGACACCCCTGCTGAGCAAGTCCCTCTGACGAGCCAGGTCTTCGCAGCCGATGTGCTCCAGCTCAGACAGGCCCAGAGGGAAGTGACAAGGCCTCCCTTGCAGGATAACCCTCCTTGGAGAACCAGAAAGGGGCCACGTGTGATGCACAACCCCAGGCTTCAGAGGGCAGCCTGGGAGTGGTCCCAGGCAGGGAAGACGACGGGAGGAGGAGCTGCCCACCTGCTCCCACTGCACTGCCAGGTTCTCCAGCACCCGGACATCCTCTGGGTCTGTCTCCAGGAACCTGCCCTTCCCATCCTTGAGCCCCGACCCAGGACTTCTCTGAGTGGTCCTCACATCTCCCACAGCATGTGCACACACAGTAGATGCCAGCCAGGTTCCTCCACGCCCTCTGAGGAGCCCGCACACCTCAGGCCCACATGCCGTGGAGGCAGGTCCTCCCAAGCTGCGCTGGGTCCAGGTCACCCATGCCATCTCAGTGTTCCGCACCCCGCCCCACTGGTGTGTACTCAGCTCCCAACCCACGTCTCCCAGAACCCTCTAAAGCCCCTCTTCCCCAATGGGTACCATAAGCCCCTGCTTGCCTCCTGGCTGGCTGGTAGCTGTCGCTTAAGAGACGTGGCCCAGTTGCTGATCAGGGAAAGCAACTTATCATCGGCTCCCAGGAAGCCAGAGCAGGAGACCAACCTGCAGGCGAGGCTGGGTGAGCACAGCCCCGCACATTCCCCACTCAGCCTGCCTGCCGATGGGGCAGGTGACCCCTGCTCAGTCCCTCGGGGGCCCACACTGCTCTCAGCCTCTACTGTGGTAATTTTGGTGCCCAGCTCCTCCCAGGTCCCATGAACCATTTCCCAACTGCCCGGCCCCTCCGCAGTAAGCCCACGTGAGGAACAGCTCACTTACCATTGGGAGAGGGGCAGGAAGCACTGACCAGGGGCGATCAGGTCAGCACTCCGCTCAGCCACCCTGGGACTGTGAGCACACCCATGCCAAGACCCAGCATGCTCCAAGAACTCCCCTGGTGGCACGCGCTCGTTCGCTCTCTCTCTCTCACACACACACACCTCCAGTCACTCACAGGAGGAGCCTTTCCCTTTGTGGGCCAGGCAGCCGTGCAGGTGGAGAACCCATCCAGGTCTTCCCAACACCCAGCTCTGCAGCACCGGCTTTCAGAAGTGGACAAAGCTCCCAGACTCTGCCGGCCTCGCTCCAGGAGCTTTTTTTTTTTTTTTTTTTTTGGTTTTTCTCCGGTACCGGGAATCGAACTCACGATCGAACTCACGGCCTTGTGCTTGCCAGGCAGGCACTGTGCCGCTGAGCTAAATCCCCAGCCCCTCTCCAGGAGCTTTTCTCCTGCCTCCTCACTGACCGTCCCTCAGGAGCTCTCCCCGCAACATGCTCTCGAATACCCAGTTTTTTTTTTTTTCAGTGCTGAGATCAAACGCTGGGCCACACACTTGCCAGGCGCGTGTTCTGTGCGAGCCGCACACCCAGCGCTCTGCTCCTCCTACACGGGGCGCTCGCACTCTCCCCGTCCCCCCGGCCCTCCCTTCAAACCTCACCCTTCCTCCTCCTTCTCCTCTCCTAACATCTTCCTCGGCGTCTCACGTTCCAGGCTGTGCCTACACCCGGGTGCTGCCCTGAGGCCGCACGCACATGCACACTTGTGAGCTTCGTGTGTCACACATGCACGTCCGGTGTGCACCATGTGTGCGGCGTACGTGTAACTCCTGGGCTTAGGCCTTGGCGTCCCATCCACGGCACCTTCATCAGACAGCTCAGACTGAACTCGGACCTGACAACCGAGAGGGCAGACCCTAATGGCCACGGCAGGGTCAAGCCCCGGATGTAGCACCAACCATATGCCAGGAACTAAGCAACAGAGACAAAACCTGGCCCAGATACCTCACTACGGAGTGGGAAGGACGTCAGGAGAAGTGTTACTGAGACACGTGAGAGGGTAACACCCACCACAGGCACAGCTGGAGGGGACACGAGGCCCCATCAGGAGGGCATGTCCAGGGTCTGGCAGGGCTCAAGGGCCCTGGTCATCTTCCTGGCTTGGAGTTGGGCTCTCACCGTTTCCTCAGTCCCAACCCCACCAGGTCAGCGTAACTCCTAACCCCGGACAGGACGATGTTGCTTCTGGGAAATGGGCTTGGCAAGTAGGAAACACAAGTTCTGGGTGTTTGGTAAAGTGTAATAATTGGGAGCTCGCCTCTGAGAGCTGAAGGATTAGCCAAAGGGTGAGAGCGCCAAGCAGGGAGTGGTCCCAGGGAGAGGGAACTGCCCGTGCAAAGGCTCTGTGGCAGGACAGTCACCAGGCCTGGCGGAAGGCAACACAGGGTCTAGGAGCTTGGGGAAAAAGGGCACAGTATGGCCTGGAACGAGGCCACTACCATACGGTTCATGCCATTCATTCATGACCTCTGAGGAAGTACGGGGGCTCCAGGGTGTGATGACTCAGTCCAGCTGGCTGAGAGGAGGCTGGCAAACACGAGGAACAAGTGTGGAGGGGCGGGATGACACCCATGGCTGGATCAACAGGGACTACCGCCACAGCAGACAGAGGAAGAGGAAAAGCAGGATGAAATTTGCAGTAAGAAAAAAACGACTAGCTAGACATGGTGGCACGCGCCTGTAATCCCAGCACTCAGGAGGCTGAGGCAGGAGGACCACTGCCAGTTTGAGGCCAGCCTGGGCTACATAGTGCGTTCAAGGCCAGCATGAACCATGTATAGAGACCCTGCCTCAAAAAAACAAAATAAGGCGGGGTAGGAGGAAGAAGAGAAAGAGAGGGGGCAAGGGAGGGAAGGAAGAAGAGGAGGAAAAACTACAAAGCGGGAATGACACCGGAAGCAAAAAAGGGGCAACCAGAAGGCTGCAAGCTTTGCAATTAATTGCTAAGAAGGCAAAGCAGCACAGCTCAAAAAGAGCCTCTCACTCCTGAAATGTATTCTCCTGGCCCCACTGGGAGCACTTCCTCCAAGAACCCACGGTGATCTTGAACTCTCTTCTCTAGAGACTTCCCCCATCTCAGTGCATATCACTGTTAAGCACCTCGGTACTTAAGTCATCGCTGAACTCCCCCTGTACTTGCGGCCTCAGTCCACCAGGGGGCCTCCCACCTCCAGGTTCAGCTCCACAGGACCAACGGGCTATCATTTCCAGCCCATCTCCTTGGGTATGACCAGCCTCCTCCGGTTCCCAGCGCCTCACTCCCACAAGAATGAATCCACAAGCAAAGAGATGCCCATTCAACTAGTAAGAGACGGCAAGAATAGCAGCCAGGAAGAGGTGGCTCACAGGAACAGATTTCACTTAAAACAGTCCATGAAAACCAGCTACAGTTTATCGTGACTAGGGCCACCCCCAAGTACAATTCTAACGCAGCCTATCGGTGCAGTCTGTCCCCTCAACGCTCAAAGACCTTTTTTCCTAGCACTGAGGGCTGAACCCTGGGCCTTTACACTAAACTACATCCCTGGCGGGTTGTTTGTTTGTTTTTGTTTTAATTCTTGAAACAGGGTCTCACTGTCACTAAAATGCCTGAGTTGGGTCAAACTCCATATCCTCCTGCCCCAGCCTCCCAAAATTCTGGGATTCCAGGCATACGACACCACACTCAACCCTCCAAAGAAAAACTGTAGGTTACTACATTCCCTGTAACCGTAGCCCATGAGGCCACTGCTCCCAAGACACTGACACACAAAATCTCACACTATTCTGAACTCTAAAGGCAGACACATAGATTTTTAAACGAATTTATACAAAAATAAACTACAACGTCCTTACCACTTGAAACCCAACCACGTGATACACAAATCAGACGTTTGTGACTGGTGCAATGCTAAGAAATAAAACCCTGGTCCAAGCTCTTAGAAGAAAACTATATTCTTTTAAAGAAAATGAAAATATCCTCAAAGGAAAAACTTAATTTAAGTCAAATCATCTCTTTTGTCGTGGAGCCTGATACACAGAGCGCACACGCGCACAGGGGCTTTCCCAGCAAGGCGGGCAGGGCGCCCCCTGGCTGTCCCTCTTCAGCGACACCTGCGGCTGGAACTCGCCAGGCGATCTTTTCCCGGGGCTGAGGATGGCAGGGAGGAAGGGCGATCCCCAAGCCAGGAGCCAGGGGACAGGAAAGTGTGGCTGGAAACACCCTTCAAAGCCCGCACGGCCAAACCCCGCAGTGCTCCCCGAGGGTGTCGTTCCTCCCCCCCGCTGCGGCCCCACGCAAACAAGGCGCCCTCCCCACCCACCAGCGGGCCAGGGCTCCGTCCCGAAGCGCACACCCGCGCGCCCTCTGCCATCCCGCCCTCCAGCCACACCCTGCGCGGGGAGCGCGCTCGGAGGGTCTCGGAACCGAAAGCCAGTGATGGGGCAGGTGGGGGGCAGTAAGGCCGGGGCGGGGGTGACTTGAGGAGGCACAGACGGTGAATAAATAGAAGTAGCTTCAACGCGGGGGTCCGGCCCCTGCGGACAGGACAGGACAGCAGCTCGGTGGGAAGTGTGCGATGGGGGCGGGGTGGAATTTACGAGACCCTGCACACCCTGACACCGACCAGGGCCTCCCACCCGGCCCTCTCCCGCAACACCCGCTCCCACCCGACCCTGCTCAGAGCTCAGTGACGCGCAAAGCGGGCGAGGGAAGCGGGCCCGGCCCGAGGCGCCGCAGGTGGCACCGGCGGCACAGCAGGTGGCCCTCGAGGGGGTAGCAGCGGCGTCCGTCCTCCCCGCTCAGCTGCAGCCCGCAGTCCTAGGGAAGAACACAGAAGCGGCAGTGAGCAAGAGGGCGGGGCGTCCCCGGACACCCGGATGTCAGAGGCGGGGACTGCGCTGTGACGACTGTGGCCGGCAGCCTGCGTGCACAGCGCTTCGCACACCCACTGGGGGAGCCTGTTGGTCACCCAAGACGGAATAGCTGGATATAAGCTTGGCATCTGGAGCCGGGTGTGATGGTGCACGCCTGCAGTCCCAGCACTAGGGAGGCTCAGGCAGGAGGATCCTTTGGAGTTAGAGACCAGCCCAGGCTACAGTGTGAGCTCAAGGCCAGCCTGAACTGCAGAGCGAGACCCCGTCTCCAAGAAAAAAAAAAAAAAAATTAGGAAACAAGCTTGGCATCTGGGAGCAAGGGCTGGGCGGTAAATGTGGGCATCAGCACGACAGTGAGCATTTGTGTGTGTGTGATACTGGGGATTGAGTCCAGGACCTACACACTGTACTACATCCCCAGGCTTTTAATTTTTTTTTTATTTTGAGGCAGGGTCTTGCTAAAATGCCCAAGCTGGGCTCAAACTTGTGATCCTCCTGCTTCAGTCCCCAATAGTACTGGCTTTACAGGTGTGTGCCACCTTTAGGGTTTTTTTTAAAAAAACACAATGGGTTTACTCTCCCAGGGAGCACAGGTAATCAGAACAAAGAAGAGGAAAGAGTTCGCATGGGAGGCTGCAGCACTGAGAGGTGGAGGATATGGGCAGAAGAGATGAAAGAGGCCGGGGATATAGCTCAGCGGCACAAGCGCCTGCCTGCCTGGCAAGCGCAAGGTCCTGAGTTTGATTCCCGGTACCAAAAAAAAAGGAAGAGATGGAAGAAAAATACGCAAAACCAAATACAAGCAGTCACCACAGCAGAGTGAGGACGGCCGGGAGGACAGAGGAGTCAGCACGTGGGAAGCTGTTGCCTGCAAAAAGTCCTCCTGTGACTACCTACATCATGGGGAACAGAGTGCCTAGCCCAAGAGGCCTGAAGAGAATGCTTGCCTAGAACACAGGAGGTCCTGGGTGACAGGGAGGGAGGAGAGTAGAGATAGAAAACGGAGAAACACCAAACAAGGGGTTTGGGGTTGGGCTCTATGCCTTCCATGGTAGCCAGGACTCAATGCCTGGAAGCTCTGACGCTTGTGACCTAAAGCCCCTAAGGCTGGCTCCTGCCTCCGCTCACAGGTAACGGAGCTGGGCTGCTGTTCCGGAGCCACAACCTCAAGTCTCCGCCCTGTCCAGCCACACACCCCGCCTCCGCTGGCCTGGGCCCTGCTGCTTACTCCTGGCCACCAGAATGAGGAGGAGGGGGCCAGGACGGCCAAGTACTGTTCCACCCTCGGCCTTCTGGCAACAGCAGCCTCCTCATGCCCCTCAGAGCCCGCCAGAGAGCAGCTCGCTCCCTGACTCTCAGCTTCAGCCTTGTGCTCAGTGACCCCAGAGGACACCACAGCCCACGGGACAAACAGCGGGGATGCTGTCTAAGCACTGTTTGAGAGCTGTACTCTCTATAAGCTCATCACTCCAGGTACTCACTCACACAGGGTCCGAAGCTGACTAACACTCTCACTCTCCACTGGGGTCCTGTTCAATACTTCCCAACCCCCAAATTCCTGCATCCAGTCACCTGCCAGACCCAGGCCCTTCTCCCGTGCCATGCCCACGCCACTCACCATTTCCCTGAACCCAAGCCCACAGCCCCTCCAGCCCCCTCAGAAGCCCCTGACTCCCATCCCCGCTCCTGCTTCCTCCAGTTCCACACAGCTCAGTGTCTTAAAATCCAAACACAGGCTGGGTATGGTAGTGCAGGCCTGTAATCCCAGCACTTGGGAGGTTGAGGCAGGAGGATAGTTTTGAGTTCAAGACCAGCTTGGTGGGGCTGGGGATTTAGCTCAGCGGCACAGCACCTGCCTGGTAAGCACAAGGTTGAGAATTCAATTCCCATCATCGGGGAAAATAAAAAAAGACCAGTTTGGGGTACAAAATGAGCTACAAAATGAGCCAGCCTGGACTGCATAGCAAGACCCTATCTCAAAAAGACAAAAAAGAAAAAGAAAAAATCCAAACACAACCTTGCCATGTCTTTTTGTCTCCACTCCCTTCAGGGTAAGTCCATGCTCATTAGCTCACATGGCCTTTTATCGCCAGCTCAGGATAAGCCAACTTACCCAGCTACACAAAACGACATACTCCCTATGCACCTAAGGATGTTCTGCTTCCAGTTCAAGACCAGCTTGCGGGGGCTGGGGATTTAGCTCAGCGGCACAGCACCTGCCTGGCAAGCGCAAGGTCATGAGTTCAATTCCAACTCCGGGGGGGGGGGGGGGACACACAAACAAAAAACACCAGCTTGGAGATGTCCTTATCTCTGCCTTCCTATCTCTTATTCATCCTTCTGATCTTAGCTGGGGCATCACCTCCTCCAGAAAGACTTCCATGATTTTCTGAGCCTCCGGTGTGCTCTCCTCAGTAACAATCCGTTTTTGCAGACACTGCCAAACATACATCTCTCCCAAGACAGTAAGGACTATATTCTGTCCAACCACAGCTGACTACACTGTAAACATCGGATTGAATGGACTGGAGGAGAAATGGCCTGAGTAAGAACATGCCCTGAGGAGAAGAGGGGCTCACTGGGGGAAGAGAGACGGGGCACAGGCCGTGGAAGGGGAGATGGACCCACAGAACACCTAAGCAGGAGACCTGTGTGGGACGGCCCAGCTCACCTCACAGTGATAACACTCCACGTGGTAGTCTCTGTCCATGGACACCACACGGATGGTCATCTCACAGCCCTACGGGAAGAGACGCGGTTCACACACTGGGGCTCCAGGCAGACTGTGCGCCAGAGCGCACATCCGCACGAACTGCTCCTGTCATGGCAGGCATACTCCGCCTGTGTGAACACAGACATGGTGCTTCTCTGGGGCCAATCAGAAGATAGCAGGTGACGCTGACGGATGTGCGTGCACCCTGGCCACTGCCAGGCCTGCTCCCCAGGCAGCAGGCTGGGGCGGACCCAGCCCGTGTAAGAGACCCAGGGCGGCCTTCCTCACCCTCTCCCCCGCCCACCCAGCCTCCACCTGCCCCGCTGGACAACCCGGGGGGCAGCCTTTCAGCCAGGGAGAATGGAGCTGAGGGCAGAGTGGGACGGCCAAGCAGCAGGGCCATGTCTTTCCTGTAACTCATGCCAGGGGCACCTGCACGGGCACAACGCTCGCCCCTCCGCTGAGAGATGTGGCGCGGGGGCACCTGCTCCTCTCTACCACTGAGGCCCAGGATGTGCGGCAGACCAGGCAGGAGCAGGCAGGAGCCGGCAGGGGCAGGTACCTGATCGTCTCCAGGTGAGTGGTTCCTACCTGTGCAGGGAGGATGGGACGGGCACAGGAGGCACATTTGGGTGCAAAAACCCTGAAAGAATAAAGGAAACCAGCTGAGTGAGCAGAGGCCAAGGGCACACGGGGAGATCCAGCCTCGGGAGCCCCATCACATGCGCCAAGCACCAGGCCTTGTTTGGACACCTGGAAGGGGAGCACAGCAGTGCCGTATCATCTGACTCCCCAACTCACCCCCACTGCCTCCTGCAGGATGGCACCAGGTTCTGTCCTGCCACCTCCCCCATGCTTCCTGGCAGTCCCTGCCCTTTAACGTCCAAATTTAGGCAACTACTTTCCAATCTCCCTGAGAGCTGCCTGACACCAATCCCAAGACAAGCAGTAGCACAGGAATCTGGAGCAAGGGGAATGGACCAGCAGCCTACAGGTCAGGGAAAAGGCATCCAACAGGTAAAGGAAGGGGAATGCAGTGACCCCAAGCCCCATGTCCATGGCCTGGCTCTGAGAGCAAAGGGCTAGATGAAGTGCAGGGCAGTCAGGAGAGATCCCACTAGGAAGAGACCCCACTAGCAGGAGGAGGGGGTGCATGAGGGCGAAGACAGGCAGAAGCAGGAGATGGATGAACCACCTGAGAGGGGCCATCCATGCCCTGCCCCCACCTCTGAGTGCCCAAGAGGAGGGCAGAGGGGAAAAGACTAAGCAGAGAGCAGAGAGAGGCAGGACAGAAAGCTCTCCCAGGGCAGTGGGGGAGGCAGTATGGGTCACACCTGCTCCATGGCACTATCAACTCACGTGTGGTAGTCCCGGACGCAGTAGATATTGTTCTCCACGTCCACCGTGAAGGGCACCCCATCCAGGCATTCATTGCACACGGAGCACCGGAAGCAGCCTGGGTGGTAGGACTTACCCAGAGCCTGCAGGATCTGGGGGTGGGAGGCACTGAAGGGTCAGTGGGGGTGGGTCTCAGCAGCGCCCCTTAGAGGGGCTCAGGCTCTGAGCACCCCCTGAGGTCTGCAGCAGGTGAGCGGGGTCCTGAGACTCCTCCGTGTCAGAAGGGGTCAGGGGTGTGGGAAGACTCTCACCATCTCCATGATGAGGTGTCCACACACGCTGCACTTGTCAGCTGTCTGCTGGAACCCGGAATACTGGGAGGGGACACAGGATCCAGGACGTCGTGTGACCAAGGGGCACGCCCTGCCCAGCCAGCTCCTGCCTCCTGGCCTCAGGTCTCCAAGTGAGTCAGAAAGAGGGTCCCGCCCCGGCTCCCACCCATGGCACGGCCTGGACTCACCAGGAAGTCCTCCTGGCAGTACACCTTCTCGCCCACGTTATAGAAGGCCTTCCCGCGGAGCCGCCTCCCTGCAAGGACCAGGGCATAGAGTGGGTCCCTGTGATGCTGGACTCAGGGATGGAGTCCAGCTGACATCTCTCAGATGAGATGGTGGATTATGGATGCATGTTTAAATTTCCCTTTAATGTTTTGTTATTATTCTAATAATAAAGACTTCCCCCAAATTAGAATACATCGCCAACAGAACTCTGGCAAGAGGCTGTCAATGCAAATATACGACTATTTTGTGCTGGCTGTAATTCCAACACGCAGAGTCTGAGGGCAGGAGGATCCCAAGTTCAAGCCTAGCTTGTACAACTCAGCCACTTAGAAAAAAACCTCAAAATAAACAATGAAGAAAAAAAGAAACTGGACATATGGTTCAGTGCAAAGATCTAGGTTCAATCCCCAATAGTGGAACCAAAAAAAAAAAAAAAGCTAGAAAGGAAAAAAACTATCTTTAATCACAGATGACACGGTTGTGTCTCATAAGCAATTTATAAGAAACCACTAGGAAAAAAAAGAAAAAAAGAAACCACTAGGATAAACAAGTTTAGCAAGACTGTAAAGAGAAGGCCACTGTAAAAAACAAATGTATTTTTATATACTAACAACAAATGATTGGAAAATAAGCTCAGAATTTTAAAATTACATTTATAATGGCATCAAAACATACAGCAGAAAAAAATTCTAAAGGATTAACTTAGAAGTTTAAATATCTCATGTTTTTTGTTATATGAGACCCAAAATATAATAATGTAATAAGCAAAATAAAAGATAGTAAGAAACAGGGAGATAAATCTTTTCCAAGTGGGAAGAAAACCAAGAAATGGAGGAAGGAGGGAGGGAGAAGTAGGAGAAGTAAAAAGAATTAAGCCGGGCGTGGTGGCGTCTGCCTGTAATCCCAGCACTCGGGAGGCTGAGGCACGAGGATCATTGTCAGCCTGGGCTACAAAGTGAGCTCAAGGCCAGCCTGAACTGCATAGCGAGACCCTGTCTCAAAAAGACAAAAAAAAAAAAGA
>NW_004955468.1:4097383-4098559 GCF_000276665.1 Chinchilla lanigera | reverse complement strand
CACAAAAGATTTATTAATGGCTAAGGAGCAAACAATAAGATATTTACCCCCATTAGACCTCAGGGAAATGCAAATTAAAACCACAGTGAGCTACCACCCATTAGAATGGGTAAAATGAAAGACAAAAATACCAATTGTTGGCAACTATGTAGAATAAACCAATCCCCTACATTTCCAGTGGGAGTATAAAATGGTACAGCCCCTTTGGAAAACAGTCTGGCAGTTTCTTACAAAGTTAAACATACACTTACCCTATGACCCAGAAATTCCACTCCTTGGAATTTACTCAAGAGAAATGAAAACATATGTCCACAAAGTGAACTCTACAAGAACATTCACAGGGCCATGTAGTATCTACCAACAGTAAAGTGGATACGCAAACTGTGGGGTAGTCATCCAATGGATTCCTACTCAGCAGTGAAGAGGCGGGCGCTGGGAGAAGAGCTCAGTGACCCACCACTTGTCTAGCAGCTGCCAGGGCCTGTGTTCCTGCCCTAGAGAGCGCACACACATCAAGACTGCATCGCAATACATCTCATGAACAAAACTCATGAGTGCGGAAGAGAACTCATAAAAGAAAAACATTGACTTCACTCAATTTTTTTAGTGTTTTCCATTTTTTATGAAAACATTCCTTCGTATAAATTTTTATAATCCCTGAGGAAATGCTCCCTCAACACAGACCTCAACAAACTCCCACAGACAGACTTCCATAAACAAAAACTATAAAACACATAGGGAACGAGTTATCATGACCAACAGTGAAGAGAAACCATAAACAGTAGAAGCAAAACTTCAAAAGACGCTTGACATTGGAATTGTTAGGCAGGGAATACAGAACAGGTATGTTTAATATGCTTGTGAAATAAAAGCAGATGTCTAAAACATATGACTACAAAGATTTCTTAGGTCATTTTAATAAGCAGTAACTGCAAGTGGACAAAGATAAAGTAGACTTTATGAAGAATTTTTTTTCGTTGTGCATGGTGGCACATGCCTATAATCCCACTACTCAGGAGGCTGAGGCAGGAGAATTTTAAAAGTTCGACAAGAATCTGGGCAATTTAGTAAGACCCTGTCTCAAAACAAAGTAAAAATAAAAAAAGGGTGGGACATGTAGCAAACAGTGCTTGCCTAGTATATAGGACTTTGGGTTCAATATCCACTACCGGGAAG
>NW_004955468.1:4094110-4096232 GCF_000276665.1 Chinchilla lanigera | reverse complement strand
TTTTTTGGTCGTTTTGAGACAGGGTCTCACTATGCAGTTCAGGCTGGCTGGCCTTGAGCTCACTTTGTAGCTCAGATGGTCTCGAACTCGCAATGATCCTCCTGCCTCAGCCTCCCGAGTACTGGGATTACAGGCGTGCATCAACATGCCCGGCTGGAACTTTTTAATATATTGCCAATGGTATTATAAACAGGTTCCTCCTCTCCAGTAAGCTGTTTCATGTTATATATTAAAGCTATACAAATGTTAGTCCAGGACTCAGAAACTCCACTATTAGAGACGAGAAAATTGTCCATCAACAGACATGTACACTAGTGCTTTTATTTGTAACAGCCAAATTCTGCAAAGCACTTAAAAATCCATTAATAGAGTATAGGTCAGTGGTCCCCCGTACAACAAAAAAAAAGAAAAGAAAAAAAGAGTCCATTAACACTTGACTGGAAAGAGACAGGCTTCTAGAGTGATAGAAATGTTCTGCCTCTTATTGATCTGTGTGGTGACAACAGAGGCCCAGGTATGCATGAAAATGCACCAAGCTGAAATATATGCAAGATTGGCATATGTGGGGCCAGGGATATAGCTCAGTGGCACAGTCCCTGCCTGGCAAGCATGAGGTTGTGAGTTCGATTCCCAGAAAAAGATTGCTATATGTTATACCTTATGTTATTTATTTATTTATTTATTTATTTTTGGCTTTTTGAGACAGGGTCTCACTGTATAGTTCAGGTTGCCCCTGAACTCACTTTGTAGCCCAGGCTGGCCTCAAACTTGCAGCAATCCTCCTGTTTCAGCCTCCTGAGTGCTGGGATTACAGGCATGCGCCACCTCACCCAGATACTGTAATTTATAATCTTTTTTTTTTTTTTTGGTACCAGGAATCAAACTCAGGACCTTGCACTTGCCAAGCAGACGCTGTGCCACTGAGCTATATCCCTGGTTCTGTAATTTAAATCTTGATAATAAAACCAACAGACTATCAAAAATGTTAAGGCAGACTTGAAAAAAAAAGAACGAGAACCAAACGGAACATCAGACTAATATTTTGCATTTGAATTCTAGGAGACAATAATAGAGAATGAGAGACATGCAATTTTGAGAAATAAAATAGCTCAGATTTTTCCCTAAACCAATGAAAGACCAAACTCCTCAGATTCAGGAATCTCCGAGTCCCAAGCAGGAATAAAGACAATTAAGGAAACCCACACCTATTTGTATCACAGCTAAACTACGAGTGCTCTGTATTTATTTTATATTTTATATTTATTAAGTGAGAATGAATATTCTGGAAGACCCTAGAAAGATATATATGTGGCAGTATATGGTTTGTTTTGCCACTTTCTTCTTGGTATAATTTAATGGAATTTTAAAATTCTAATGTAGCTAAATTTATTAATCTCTGGTTTTATGTTCAATGTGATTGAAAATAAAATGCCTATCGGAAGATTGGTAAATGTATGTTTCTGTGCTTACTTCTAGAAGTGTCAAGTTTTGCTTTCACATTTAAACCTTTAACTCACCCAGATTTAATTTCGTTTTTTAAGTATGGATAACCAACTCTTCCAGAACCAACTGCAACACCACCTGTATCGCCTATCAAGTTTCACAGGGACATGGGTCTGCTCCTGGACTCTGTTCTGTTACACTTATCTGTCTGTCCTTGGTACCAAAGTAATGCGACAATATACACTAGTACCTGGTTGTGGGTGGCACCCAAACCTGCTCTGTTTAAAGATCATTTTGGGGCTGGGGATTTAGCTCAGTGGCAAAGCGCCTGCCTGGCAAGTGCAAGGTCGTGAGTTCGGTTCCCGGTACCGGAGAAAAACCAAAAATAAATAAAGAAAGAAAGATCATTTTAAGGGGGCTGGGGATTTAGCTCAGTGGCACACCACCTGCCTGGCAAGTGCAAGGTTGTGAGTTTGATTCCCAGTACTGGAAAAAAAACAAACAAACAAAAAAAAGTGCAGGATCATTTTAAGGCCGGGCTTGGTGGTACACACCTGTAATCCCAGCACTTGGGAGGCTGAGGTAGGAGAACTGCTTCGAGTTAGAAGCCAGCCTGGGCTACAAAGTAAGTTTGAGGCCAGCCTGA
The DNA here is from genome assembly GCF_000276665.1 of Chinchilla lanigera. Classification (NCBI taxonomy): domain Eukaryota; kingdom Metazoa; phylum Chordata; class Mammalia; order Rodentia; family Chinchillidae; genus Chinchilla; species Chinchilla lanigera. The sequence continues at coordinate 4,094,143 of NW_004955468.1, read as the reverse complement.
ACTGCACAGTGAAACCCAGTCTCAGAAAGACCA
>NW_004955468.1:4089323-4091764 GCF_000276665.1 Chinchilla lanigera | reverse complement strand
AGAAAGAATGCATCTGAATGGCATCAGAATTTATCAGCACCCTCACTACTAGAAGAAAAGACTATGACTGCAAAACACTAAGTGAGGTCTGGAGGTGTGGCTCAATGGTGGCACACACCTGTAATCCCAGCACTCGGGAGGCTGAGGCAGGAGGACTGCTATGAGTTCAAGGCCACCTTCCACTACAAAGCAAGTTCAAACCTGCCTGGACTACACAGAAAGACCCTGTTTCCAAAAAATGTTTTTTAATTAGTTTTTTTTTAAAAAGAGCTTATTTGACTTAACACTGTACACATATTATTTTGTAATAAAATATTAAAATGTTTAACACAAATAAATAAAAGATGTCTGCTTAGGGGCAAAATCTGAAAGAACAGTGGGAAAACCAAGACTGCAGATTTAGTTGGGCTATTGAATTATAGTTACTCTTTTCTTTTTATGATATTTATATTTATACTGTGTGTAAACAGAGACAAAAATAAATTGCAGGAAAAAAAAACAACAGTAGCCCTAGGTCCGGATAAGCAGAAGACCCCTCATTGCTCCACACCCCCTTTCCCACCCTCCCTGGCAGACCCCAGTGCCCGGCAGGTGGCAGAGGCTGAAGCTGGGGGGCCCGTTTTCCTATCCGGAAGGGCTCCTCAGCAGCTCCAAGGCTCCTCCCCCAGCCCTAGCACATCTCCCCAGAGGCCTGGGGCTCTCAAACAGGCCAGGCCCAGAGGGCCAGGGGCCATAACCCATCTGCAAGGGAAGACTGGCCAGCCTGGGCCAGAGCTGGGCGAGCCATCTGCCTGGGACTCAGTTGCGGGGGAGCAGAAAGGGTACAGGGAAGAGGTTACCTACCGCAGGAGTCACAGATGAAGCAGTCGGTGTGATACAGGCTCCCCATTGCCTGACACGCCTGCCTTGCTCCATAGATGCCGAGCCCACACTTGATGCAAATGCCTAGGGGAGGAGAGGCAGAGAGAGCAGTGCTTGGCACGACGGACCGGGAGCCAGGAGGACAGGCAGGCAGCTCCCGGTCCTGATGCTGCCCACACACCTGACCTCGGGCAGCTTAACTTCCCCAGGCCAACATCACCAGTCACAAGGGACCAACATGGGGACTATGAGGAGATCCACTACTTGGGGCTTGTTACTGTCGCTTGAGGACTCAAAGGGCTGAGCGGGGCACCTGAAGTCATTCACCATAGTTATGATGATACACTTACACCTGGACACGGGGGTTCTAAGCCCCTCCTCCCATGACCTGAGTGAGAAGCCTTTCTGCTGTCTATGAACCAAATCCTACTCTTCATAATGAACATGGAGGGCTGGGGAATATAGCTCAGTGGCATACCACCTGCCAGGCAAGGGCGAAGTCCTGAGTTCCATTCCCCGTACCAAAAAAACCATGGATTTTCTGACCCAGACACAAAGACAGACACAAAGAAATAAGACCACACAGGCACACGACATGCAGTCATTGACCCTCCCCAGGCACCCTCTCTCCTCTGTACCACGAGGCACCTAGCGTCTTGTCACACACGCACTGATGGCCCACCTCACGCCCCACAGCGCAAAGCTGGAGAAATTCTGCAATACACAAGCCCTACCCCCAAGGAGCCTGTGTTCCAGTGGAGGAGACCAACACCCCCAGTTAAATAATGTCAGGTGGAAACAAGTGCTATGAAAAAAATAAAGCTGGTTAAGACTACGTTTAGGGACTGCGGTGTAACTCAGTCAGTGGTACAGCATTTGCCCAGCATGAATGAGACCCTGGATTCCATCCCCAATCTCCCTCTCCCCCCGCTCTTTCTCACACACACACACACACACACACATACACAAAATATGTTTGATTTCAAACAGATTGGTCGAGGAAGGCCCTGATGGTAAGAAGGTACCTCAGCAAAAGCCTGAAGGAAACAATGGGAGGAGGCAGCTGCTATACCGCTACCTGGGACTGCTGGACACACCTGCGGGCCACTCTTGCCAGGGTGTGTAGGGCAGGGCCACAGGGCAGCAGGGCCGAGGGTGGAAGAGAAGAGTGACCAACAATTCCAGGATGAAGCCTGGCTTCACCCTTGGGGCACTCTGGTCAGCCCTCCTAGAAACCCAGACAGAGGGGGCCAGCAGCCCTGACATCATAAATGCCCCACACAAGGAGATGCGGGTCTCCCCTACCCCACAGAACATGAGGAGGGCTCAATCCGCCCACCTCTTCCGGCTGCTCAAGGACATGCTTCCCCCTACCTCTTCTTCCTCAGAAGGGCTGAGTATCCCTTATCTGAAATTTGTGTAAAACCAGAAGTGTTTCAGATTTCAGAGTTTTTTCAGATTCTGGAATTTCTGCACAGACTTTAAATGCTCCAAAATCTAAGCCAGGGGGGCTGGGGATTTAGCTCAGCGGCACAGTGCCTGCCTGGCCAGCGCAAGGTTGTGAGTTCGATTCCTGGTAC
>NW_004955468.1:4082680-4088843 GCF_000276665.1 Chinchilla lanigera | reverse complement strand
GCCTTGAAAAATCCCTCCCTTCTCCATCAGACTCTCCTCCCCCTTGCCCAGCAAAGAAGACGGCTTGGTGCGCACTGTCATCTCCTAACTGCCCACAGCCGTGCCCTTTCTTTTTTTTTTAGTTTTTTTCCCAGTACCAGGAATTGAACTCACGACCTTCCACTTGCCAGGCAGGCACTGTGCCGCTGAGCTAAATCCCCAGCCCCCAGCCGTGCCCTTCCTGATCCATCTTGCTAAAAGGATGGACCGCCCCTTCCTCTGGTTGCCAAGATACAGCCTGCTTTGACCTTCTGAGTCCACTCAGACCCTTCCCAGCACTCCCCACCCCCGCTCTTGCCCAGAATTAATACCAGAGATCCTAATTTTTCAAGAAAAGCTAAAAAATTGTTCCGTTCTGAAATTAATTGCTAATTTAAACTTTAAAATGCAGCAACCAAGCGAACTCTACCTGCAGGCTTTCGCATGTGGCCATGGCTTTGCCTGGTCGCCCTGGGCTTTCCATCTTCCCTATCACCCAGCCTGCCCAGGGCTCTGGGTGCTCTGCTCCAGCCCAGACTCCCCGTGAATGCTGACCCACTTTCCTGAGGGTCCCAGACATTCTACATCGTGTTCCAGATCCCCCCAAACCGCTCCAGGCTTGGTTTCTCCCTCAGAAGATGGCACTTTTGTATGCCCCGGTGTGCCCCTCTCCCTCACATCCAACTTAGAACCAACATTTTTCTTTTTTTTGTTCCTTTTTTTTGGAGTTGGGGGGGTCTTGCTGTGTTGCCCAGACCAATGTCCACTTCCTGACACAAGCAATCCTCCTGCCTCAGCCTCTTAAGTAGCTGGGATAATAGATGTCCATCACCACGCCCGGCTTGTTCCCTAGTTTTGACTTTACTCCTGCCCCTCATTCACACCAGCCTGATACACACCATGGTTTACAAGCCTCACCCAGAAAACTGCAGCTAACCTCCTCTCTTCAAGATAGAAGAGAATCACTCATAATGGTGTACACCTGTAATCCCAGCACTCACGAGGCTGAAGCAGGAAGACTGCCTTATGCTCCAGGCTACCCTGGGCTACACACTGAGTCCAAGTCCTGCATGAAAATGCAGTGAGACCATATCTCAAAAAAAAAACAAAAAATAAAACCAGGCATGATGGTGTACCTATCTAATCCTGGCACTTTGCAAAGGTGAGGAAGGAGGATTGCTGGAGTCCAGGGTAGGAAACGTAATGATTTAGCAAGATCCTGTAAATAAATAGGGCTGGGCATGTAGCTCAGTGCAAAGGCCCTCTGTTCAATCCCAGCACTGGGAGTGGGGGGACTAAGTGAAAGAGATCTACCCTCCCACCATCAGCTTTCAGACTATGCCCTTTTCATGTCTCTGAATAAATCCCTGGAATAAACAGTGAAAAGGGAAAAACATAAAACTCAGCTATCCCCAGAAATCAGGATGGAAAAGCAGACAAGAGCGGAAACCACTACTTTGCACTAGTTTTGGGGTTCTATGTTATTTTCCTCTCAAGGTGTGGTTGCATCCCTTTAAAAAAATATATATTGCCGCGTGTGGTGGCACATGCCTCTAATCCCAGCACTCGGGAGGCTGAGGTAGGAGAACTGTGCAAGTTCAAGACCAGCCTGGGGGTAGGCTGAGGCAGGAGGATCGCTGCGAGTTCAAGACCAACCTAGGCAACATAAGTGAGTTCAAAGCCAGCCTGGACTGCATATAGAGACCCTATCTCCAAAAAAAAAAAAAAAAAAAAAAACTACCCTGGGCTACAAAGTAAGCTCAAGCAAGGGCAGCCTGACCTGCACAGCAAGATCCTGTCTCAAAAAGACCAAAAAAAAAAAAAAAAAAAAAAAAAAAAATTGAAGAGCTGGGTATGCTGCTGTAATCCCAGCATTCAGGAAGTAGAGACAAGAGGATTTCCCTGATTTCCAGGCCAGTGCAGGCTACATAATGAGTTCAAGGCCAGCCTGCTGGATGGAGTGAGACCCTGTTTCAGACAAACAAAAATAGACTAAAAAGAGAACCAGTTGCATGAGGCTCCTCAGAGATTAGAGGAGAACGCTTCAAGGAGAGCAGACTTCATAAGTGCTGTCAGATGCAGGAGCAAGATGCAGACATTCAGGGCCTAGAAAAAGATGACTACAGCTTGGGCAGGGCTGGGGTGCCGCTGTCATCCTGTACAAGGGCTGGGCCAATCAGGAGAAGACAGAACAGACAGCTGGGACTGGAGGTGAATCAGCAGAGATGATTTCAGCAAGATACAGGGGTGGGAAGGAGGGGAGACGAAAGTGCTGAGGGGACTCTGTGGCCATGGAGGTTGAGTTTTGTTTTTGCCTTTTTAATGTAAGATACCTGTACAACTGGGTAAGATGGCACACACCTGCAATCCTAGCTACCAGGGAGGTTGACGCAGGAGGATTAGAAAGCCAGACCCTGTCTCAGAAGTAAAATAAACAGGGCTGGGGCTGTAGCTCACTGGTAGAGTGCTTGCCTAGCTTCCATGACGCCCTGGCTTTGATTGCCAGCACAGGAAGGACAGAAGGGAGGCAGGGAGAGAGGGAAGGAGGGAGGGAGGGAGAGAGGGAGGGAAGGAGGGAGGAAGGAAGGAAAGGCAAACAAGACCCTTATACAAATTTATAGCCAAAGAAAAATGGCCACTGGAAAGAAAGAAGCTGAAGATGGAAAAGGTGGAGGATGGGGAGGGAGGTCCTTAACTTCTTAGACAGCAGGGAGAACAGCTGCTGGGGGCTGGAGGGAGGTTGAGGATGAGGAGCAAGAAGCTGGTGGAAACACTGTAACCGGTGACCTTGATATTCTGAGCAAGTGGAAAGCAAGGGCAAGCATCGGAGGAGACAGGAAGGGCTGGGTATGGTGGCACAGGCCTGTAATCCCAGCACCCCGGAGGCTGAAGCAGGAGGACCGCAAGTTCCAGCCCAGTCTGACCAACTCGGTGAGACTGCCTCCAAAAGGAAGAGTAAATAAAAAGAAGACATGGGGATGTGGCTCCGTGTGAAGGCCCTGGGTCTGATCTCCAGTGCTGAGAAAAAGGAAGGGGAAGGGGAAGGGAAGGGAAGGGATAGAAAGGAAAGGAAAGGGGAAGGGAAGAGAGGGGAAGGGAAAGAAGGATAAGGGAGGGGAGGGGGAAAGGTGGTGCCAAGAAGACCACCAAAGCTGAAGTCGCTGCCATGGTCCCAGAAGCTTCCTTGGAGGCGCTCAGGGCCTGGCAGAGCAGCAGAGGGGCTGTGCCAGGACTCAGCTGGGACCCTGCAGGGCAGGTAGCTGAGAGGAGTCAGAGGTGCTAGGGAGAAGCCGCTGGAGTTGGAACTGAAGGCTGCAGGGGAAAAGCAAAAACAGGGTGTGGGGCCAGGGGTATAGCTCAGTGGCTTAAGCGCTTGCACGGCAAGCCTGAGGTCATGAGTTCAATTCCCAGTATTAAAAAAAAAAAAAAACAGGGTGTGGCCCGGGGAGTGGGTGGTCCAAGTTCTAAAGGCAGGGAGGCCACCAAGAGGTTCCAGTGGCCTAAGCCTACTGGCTGGCTGAGGGCAGTGGAGGTTGCGGAACAGAGGAGAAAGTTCCACAGACATCCATGAATGACAAAGAAGGACCAAGAGTTCAGCTGGCACCAGGGCATGAAGGGGAAGTCAGAAAGGATCACACAGAGACACAAACTATAACTAAAGTCTTGCAGGGATTCCTGGAGCTCATACCACCTGCACACTTCCTTGATCAAATTTTGTTTTATTCAAGTTGAACTAGTATATGAAACTACCACCTTTGTAGCACAAAAAGTCAAATAGGGCCAGGTGTGGTAGTGCATGCCTGTATTCCCAGCACTGGAGAGGCTGAGGCAGAGGCAGAAGAAGGATCACTGCAAAGTTCAAGGCCAGCCTGGGCTACATAGTAAGTTCAAGGCCAGCCTGAACAGCATATGGAGACCCTGCCTCAAAAAAAAAAAAGATAAAATAGTCAAGTATCTTGAGAACCATATAACTCAAGCAAATAACCAAACAGTTGTGTGTGCGCGCGCGCGCGCGCGCGCGCGTGTGTGTGTGTGTGTGTGTGTGTGTGTGTGTAGTACTAGCAATGGAAGCCAGGGCCTTTGCACTGAGGTACATTCTCTTTTTTTATTTTGAGACAAGGTCTTGCAAAGTCATTAAACTGCCCAGGCTTGGCCCAAACTTGCAATCCTTCTGCCTCAGCCTTCAAAAGTGCTGATAGTACAGGTGTGCCCACCATGTCTGCTGCTGCTCATCTTTTTAACAAACAGAGAACAACTACCTAAATCTTTTTTACTGGCTGCTCTTGGAGTGAAAAAAATCTGTCATCAATCCTCAAAGAACAGAAGCTGAGTCCAATTCCTCTGTAGAAAGGATGAAACAAACACACACACACACACACACACACACACACACACACACACACAATCTTCTACCATCAATCCCTTTGCTTCCAGTATTACCTGCCGGGACCAGGACCATCCTAGCATCACACAAAAATTCTGGAACAGCCATGGAGCCCAACAAATGTATATCTGCCCAGGCTCCGCGATGCACAGGGGGCCAGCAACTGGCTAGCTTTCCCTGAAGAGAGCACAGAAGAGAGCCAGTACTCCTCACTCTTCTTCCGGCACCCAGGCCAGCTGACAGCAGCCTCCAGACCTGCCCGACCAGAGTCTCCCCTGACCTCCCACAGGGAGATGCTCTCCGTGCCCAAGGCAGACCAGCCCCTTAGCCCACACATGCCCTTGACCTCCTCACCGCTCCTGGGCTACAGCTCCTGGGAGGCACAAGCTGAGGCCCTCCCTAGCTTCCTTTTGCTCTGCCTGGAATGCCCCCAACTGGCCTGCAGAATGCAGCCTCCTCATCTCTCAAGATCCAGTTCTGGGCATTCCAGAGTTGTTAGCTCCACTGCACGAAAGACAGAAACCCCAGGACAGCCTCAGTCCCACGCTTGATAACCACTCACCCCTTCCAAAGCCCGGGGCCTCGCCCTTCTGCTTATCAGTGGGGGAGCGGGGAACACTCTGCCCAGGTCCCACAGTACTTCTGCCTGCCCCGAACTTCAGCCTAAGTGTAGTCCAAAGCGATGAGAGGGCCAGGGCAGGTCTGGGAAATGGAGGCTGTCAGAGACTGACGGGCTTTGCAATCACCTTCGAGGCAGGATTCCTCGAAGCAGGAATCCTTTAGGAAAGTCGCCTACATAGGAACAGCCCAGACCAGCCCAGACCAGCCCAGTGAGTCTGGCTTGGTCCTCCTCTCTACCTCTCTCGGTCTTTACCTCTGCTGCTACTAGGACTGGTAATACTACTACTGTCGCCACAGCCTTGGGTGAGCTGGGGTGTGGGGTACCTACAGCCCTCCGGCTCTATTCCTCTGCACAACCCATACAGCGGGGTGAGGGCAGCACTGGGCTGGCAGGCGCCCCTTCTGCTGATCTCAAAACTACAGGTAGGATGAGCAGCAGCAAGCAAGCGCCAAGGGTTAAGACAGAAAGGCCAAGTCAGACGTGGTGGCGCACGCCTGTAATCCCAGCACTCCGAGAGGCTGAGGCAGGAGGCTCTGAAGTTCGAGCCTGGCTCCAGGAACTTAAAGGGACTTCGTCTCAAAAATTTAAAAATTTAAAAAATTAAAAAAAAAAAAGACCTGGGGATGTAGCTCAGTGCCAAGGGTCTGGGTTCAGGTTTCAGTCCCTAGTGGGACTAAGAAATAAAAAGAAGAAACCAGAAAGTAGCTCATTTTACCTATCAACCTGACTTTTAGGGCAGGAACAGCGCGTCAGCTCACTTTGCCCAAACCCCCTCAGTGACGGGAGACCCGGAGAAGAAGCCACTGATGAAAATAAACCCTACACCCTGCAGTTCACAAAACCCCGCCTGCTCCTCGGCCCACAGGAGACCTCCTTCTCGGTCCAGGCGGCCCTTCCGACCCCTAAGCCCCGGCACCCGACCCCGGCCACAGCGGCGCTCGCTCACCGAAGTAGTCCCGCGCCGTGCGCGCCTCCAGCGCCCGCTCCAGCTCCCGGGTGAGCGTGTCCAGCCGCCGCTCGGCCGCGCTCGGGCCGCCTTCCCGGGCTGGAGGAAGCTGCAGCGAAGGCAGCGGGAAAGGGACCGGCCCTGCAGGCTCCGGGGAGCGGGCCGGCGCGGGGCAGGTGCCGGGCAAGGGCAG
>NW_004955468.1:4074069-4081885 GCF_000276665.1 Chinchilla lanigera | reverse complement strand
GGGGGCGGAGGGACTCCTTTGCGGGGGCAGGAATGCGAGGAAGGAGACGGCACTGCGGCCTCTGGAATGTGGCGGGAGTGGCGGCGGCGCAGCCGAGGTGTCCGCGCTGCGCCGGGAGCCCGGAGGGGCGCGGAGGCTGCGCTGGGACGCTGGGGCGGGCGGCTTGGCGCTGCCCCTCCGTGGTGAAGCGAGCAGCCAAGGCACGGCGCACAGTGCTTGGGGCTTGCCCTGGGCCCGAGCCGTCGGGCCTCTGGGAAGATGACGGACTCCCGCGATCTGAGCTGGAGGCTGCTGCCCCAATCCCGGCCGGAGAAATCTGAGCAGTAGGCAGACGCTTCCCACATCCTCCCCCATTTTACTTCTCAGCGGCGCCTCGGTTTCAGGCGCTGGGCCGAGCAAGTTCAGCCTTGTGCAGGCAGCGCAGCGCCAGTACCGACCCTCCAGACTATCTTGCAGATGCCCCTTAGGACCTTGCGTGAACCCACAACCTCCGGGCTGTGGGGAGGGCGCCTAGGACTAGGAGCCATGGTCGGTTGGAGACTGGTCCTCTGGCTGGGGTGCTGCACCCAGCGACCAGACGAGGCTGGAGACAGGCCTCAGGCTCAGGGCCAGCAGGCAGTGAGCCTCAGCTGTGCACACCCACGGGCAGCAGCCTTGAGGTGTGAGGACTCCTCGATTTTCCAGGGCTTCCCCTCTGAATTTTCGGTGTCGCCTGATGTAGATGCGCTTGAAAGCACTGGTGCAGCCTAAGGTGCCACAGTGGAGCCAAGAGGCCACGTGGATGGAGGTGAGCGGTCCCCAAAGGCACAAACTACAGACTTTGCCAGGATCCAGGAAAACAGTCTTGAGTGAAAGAGTTCCCTGTTTTCCAGGCACCTGTTGCTCAGAGAATTCTAAGAAGGCACCTCCAGTATCTCAGGGGGAGGGAGCCTGCTTAGGGAATTGTCCTGGCCCAGAATGACCTGGGCAGCTTGGCCTTAACATGGCTGAGGAGTCCGTTGTGGCCCCAGTTACTACAGAACCTCCCAGGGCAGGACTGCCACGAAACCGCTAACTGTAAGTTGCTTTTGCGGTTTAGAAAGGGCAATTTGGTGTTAATATCCTCACAAAACAACACCGAGGACATTCATAAGCTGTAATTTTTTTTCAGGTATTGGGGATTGCGCCTAGGCCCTTCACACTGAGCTACATCCTCAACCCTTTTTTATTTTTTATTTTTTTAATTTTTAATAAAATTCTATTTTGGGCCGCGGATATAACTTAGCAGCACAAGCGCCTGCCTGGCAATCGCTAGGTCCTGAGTTCGATTCCTGGTACCAAAAAAAAAAAAATCTGTTTATTTATTTATTTATTTATTTTCAGGCACTGTCTCCCTGAGTCACCAAGTTGCTCAGATGGGGCTCAAATTTGTGATCCTCCTGGCTCAGCCTCTTAGAGTGATGGGACTACAGGCATGGCCCACTATGCCTAGCGTGAAGCCTCTCTTTCTACCAGGCTGAGTCAACATACATGCCCTCCTCCTGGTATCTACTTTATGCCTCTCTGAGTAGGACAGAGAAGATTCAAAGCATTGACGGCCAAAGCCTTAAAGATTGATCTCCCAATCAAACAGGGCTGGGATTTGACCCTTACAGTTTGCTTCCTTCATCAAATATCAAGAGACCATCCATCTTTTCTTTCTTTCCCCTTTTTTTTGAGACAGGGTTTCTCTATGCAGTTCAGGGTGGCCTTGAACTCACTTTGTAGCCCAGGCTGGCCTCAGCCTCCCATGTTCTGGGATTACAGACATGCTCCACCACACCTAGCCCATCATCTTTTCTTACCAAGCCTTCAGGATTGAGGACCTCTGACCAAACTTGGCATTGTAATAAGAGCTCCAGTTAGCCTATAGCTCAATGGGAAGGACCTGCTTGGGGGTGCTCAGGTTAGTAGGCTTTTAGTATTGTTTTTGACCATATGGTTGGTGTTTATGACTTTCAGAAAACCTGAAAGCATCCATTGGGATCAACTGGTCCATCTGTGGGTCCTCAGATCCTCAACCCAGCACTTGTTGCTGCCATAATAAAATGAAAAATTGGGTTTCTATGCCCAATAGCTCTTAGCATCCTACTGCTTTCAAAGTTTTCTACCCGTGCTGCTGATGATGACAGTTTTCCAGTGAGTGCATCATAGTGCAGAAGAGAGATGCAATTTATATAGAAAACGTGAATAACTCTCCTGAGACTAATTTTGTGAGCGTTAAACTGTTGGGGAGCCAGGTGTGGTGGAATTCATCTGTAATCCCAGCACTCTGGAAGGTTGAAGCACGATTTTGTAAATTCAAGCCCAGCCTGGGCAATTTAAGAAAACCTTATCTCAAAATAAAACTGTTTTTTAGAAAAAGGATGGAGCCACATCCTACACTCAGGAGGCTGAGAAAGGAGGCTTGCCTCCTGTGAGGCTGTCCTGGGCTACATAGCGAGTTCAAGACCAGCCTGAACTACATAGCAAGACCTTGTCTCAAAAAACAAAAACAAAACAAAAAACTGGGTATGGTGATGCTCACCTATAATCCTAGGATTTCGGAGACTGAGGCAAGAGGATTGCTTCAAGTTCAAGGCCAACCTGGACTACAAAGTGAGTTCAAGTTCAGCCTGAATTGCATAGCAAAACCCTGTCTCAAAAAAACAAGAAAGAAAGAAAAAGAGATGGAGAGGTAGCTCAATGTGAAGGCCCTGCACTTAATCCCCAGTAAATGTTTTTTCTCAGTAAAAATACTGAAGTAAGCTGTTGAATCTGGGGAGGTAGCTGAAAGGTAAAGCAATGGCCTAGCATGGATGTGGCCCTGGGTTTATCCCCAGAACTGTAGGGGTAAAAAAGGAAAAGTAGACTGTTGACAAATTCCAAAAGTATAAAGCCTGAAAATCTTTTTTGCATTGTGTACTCTATTACAACTTTTGCTCCAAATCTTGCCAAGTCTTATGAGTCATCATCGTTGCTAGATTTAAACGTTTTAAAGTTGGAATTAGTGAAAGACATTTAGCAAAATCTCCTAAAGTGTCACTTTACCAAAGATAATTATCTTCAAAATATACACAGCCAGGCGTGGTGGCACATGCCTGTAATCTCAGCACTCAGGAGGCTGAGGCAGGAAGACTGCCATGAGTTAAAGGCCGGACTGAACTATAAAGTGAGACCCTGTTTCAAAAAAAAAAAAAAAAAAAAAAAATCAGAGAAAATATAAGCAAACTGCACAGAGCACTATAGCCCTGTATGTAGTTCAACTCAGTTAATTTATTATTATTATTGTGTTTTCATTTTTTTGGTTGTTTTTTTTTTTTTTTTTTTAGTGAAAGCAGTTAAAATTTCTCAAGCTTTTGGCCAGAATCTCTTTTGAATCGGGTGCAGGGGTAAAGAGGAATGTTCCTTCTATGAGCAGAATGCAAATAATGTATTCCCAGTCTGGAAGTATCTATAAAAATACTTCTCTAAATATATCCACCCTCAAAACAGTCAATTGAAGATTTTGGACCACAAGAATACTGCTTTAAAAATGCAGAAACTGGAGGGTGTCCTCTATCTATAAGTCACAAAGATTAGAAACATCTGCAATTTTTTTTTCTCTGTCTTCTTTGGGTTTGTGTGTGTGTGTGTGTGTTATTAGAGATTCAACTCAGGGCCTTATGTGTGCTAGGCAGGCTCTCTGTCACTGAGTTACATTCCCAGCCTTTTATTTATTTATTACATTTTTATTTTGAGACATCACCTTGTAAGGTTCCCCACACTGGTCTTTCCCCCCCACACACACTGGTCTTGAACTTTCGATCCCCTAGCCTCAGCCTCCAATAGCTGAGATTATAGACGTGTGTCACTAACCACCCAGCTTTTAACTTTTAATGTTTTTATGTCTATTACAAGACTAGTTACATGGCTGGAATCAGCACATGCTCCTGGGCTAGGGGGCAAGGACCCTTCAGACATGTGCCATTGATGGGTAACCTTTAGGCATAGGACATCTGTTATGAACAAAATGCCTCTGGGCAGCTTTCGAGTAGACTATTCTGGTGGGGACAATTCACTCTGTTTTCCCGAGGCTCAATGCCTGGGCATGGTGCACACACCTGTAACTCCAAGAACATTGTCACACCTAAGAAACTAACTTGGTGTGTGTTTTAATGCGACTGAAGTTAGAACCCAGGACCTTTGCACTGAGCTACATCCTCAGGACTCCCCACTTTTTTTTGGACACAAGTTCTTGTTCAGTCACCAAGTTGCCTAGGCTAGGGTCAGATTTAGGATCCTCCTTGCCTCGGCTTCCCCAAGTGCTGGCACTACAGCCGTGTGTCACTATGCTCAGCTTCATTTAATCTCCCTTTGTCACAAAAATTGCTATGTTCATTTATTTTGTAGAATTGGGATATGACTTTACAGTACTGCCATTGTATCCTTTTCTTTTTAGTACCAGGAATTGTACTTAGGACCTTGTGCTTGCCAGACAGGCATTGTGAGCCACTGTATCCTCTTAAATTTCTTTTAATTTAATCGCCATTTTATAAAATGCCAGTGATTGGCTGGCGTGACGTTTCATGCCTGTAATCCCAGCACTTTGGGAGGCTGAAGCAGAAGGACTGAAAATGAGTCCAGCCTAGGCAACTTACTAAGGTCCTGACTCAAAATTAAAAACGAAAAAACAGGGCCCGGGATGTAGCTCAACACAAAGGCTGAAGGTTCAATCCCCAGTACGGCAAAATACAAAAAGCCAACTACGCCTGGTATGGTGGGGCACACTTGTAACCCCAGGACTCAGGAGGCTAAGGCAGGAGGATCATCATGAGTTCAAGGCCAGCCTGAATTATAAAGCAAGACTGTCTCAACAGCCCCCCAGGGCAACAACTTACTGAAAAGCCCAGACAGTTGAGTTAGGAATTAATGGACTATCACACACTTGACTTTTTTTGGTGATAGTGTACTATGGACTGAACCCAGGGCCTTCACACTGAGCTGTAACGCAGCCCTTCTTAGTTTTTAAGAAGGGATCTCACTAAATTGCTAAATTGCCCAGAATGGGCTCAAATGTGCAATCCCTTTGCCTCAGCCTCAAGAATTCTGGGATTACATGCATGTGCCACCACATCTGGCTGTTTCTTCTGTTGTTTAACTTCTTTCTCTACTTTCTGTTGGCTGGAAGTTAAATCTAGATGCTTTAGTAGACTCAGGTTAACAATCTTTTGGCCAGGTACTGCCGTTCTTGGTATCACTAGGAAGCACCGAACATTCCCGATGGTGGTGCTAGGTCTGATCCCTAAATCGTGATGGCAGCCAGAGCCGCACACTGCTGAAACCATTCTCCTTTTCAAGTCATCTGTGCATCAGCTCTGGAGCACTGTGCCGGACGCTGTTCCTCGGCAGCCTTGCATGGAAGGCTTTTGGCATCTATTAGGATCTTTGCCTGATCAGTTGTTTCAAGCCCTACATCAGACTGTTGGGGGTTGGGGATATAGCTCAGCAGCACAATGCCTGCCTGGCAAGTGCAGGTCCTGAGTTTGATTTCCGGTACCAAAAAAAAAATAATAAATAAAAATGTTGGATCCTCTTATAGGACACGCTAAATACATAGATGAGCCTTTGGGATGATGGACTCTAGGTAAACTTGTCACCAGACTGTTTGCTAGGAGGCTGGAAGGTGATCTGACACTGTCAGCCTACAGCAGGACGGCAGCTTTTGGAAGGAATCCTGCTCCCAAGTCCCCACCCAGAAGACCCAGATCTTAAGTCTCTCCACCTCCAGGGATCTGCAGGTGGCTTGGCCTACTGTTGAGTTGGGCCAGACTTCCTTCACCTACTGGTTAGACCAGCCTTGCTGACAAACCTGGAGCTTATCGAAACAGAGGGTGAATGTACAGATACTACTAAAAGAGGTAGTGAAACCTGATATTAAGATAAAATCCTCTGGTCACACTGGGAAATGGGAAGAAAATGTTCAAAGAACAAGGGGGTCAGCAACAAGAAAAAAAAAGGAAAAAATGGAAACGAAGCTTTGGTAAATAACGGGTGGGAGGGCAGGGGAATGGGAAAAAGGCAGCAGCATAACATATACGTACATGTACGAATTTCCTGATGAATGTTACTATGTGTATCTAAAATGTACCAGTAAGCCAGCTATGGTTGCACACCTCTGTAATCCCAGCACTTGGGAGGCTGAGGTAGGAGGATTGTTGCAAGTTTGAGACCAGCCTGGGCTACAAAGTGAGCTCAAGGCCAGCCTGAACGGCATAGCAAAACTCTGTCTCAAAAGACAAAAAAATAAAATACCAATAAAAAACGTACCAATAAAATTTTCTTTAAAAAACCCCCGGTCTGCCTAGACAGATTCCCACTTACAGACTTAACTGGCATTTACCACCACTTACAGACTTAACTGGCATTTACCACTGAAATGAGAAGGAACAAAACAATAGCGTGGCGTGGTGGCACATGCCTGTAATCCCAGCACTTGGGAGGCTGAGGCAGGAGAATGGTTGTGAGTTCAAGGTCAGCCTGGACTACAAAATGAGCTCAAGGCCAGCCTGAACTGCATAACGAGACTCTGTCTCAAAAAGACAAAATAAAATCTTTTTAAATGTAAACAAAATACCTGAAAGAGTGCTGACAATTGCACTTAAAAGGCAGGCTGACAGGGTGTAAAGATGAGGATTTTCAAATTCAAGTTCTGGAGAGCCTTTTAGAGTTCAGACTTCTAAAACTGAAGTGGTATTCCAGTCCTAAGTCTAAAAGTTTCCTGGAGGAAAAAAATTAAACACCTAAAAATGTGAAGGCAGAATGAAAGCAGTCACATACACTGTGGATGAGGAGCCAGCTTGCCAGCAGCAGCAGTCAGGAGGCTGAAGTTACTGCACCCTGGAAAATCGAGCAAGAAACTGCGGGCAGAAACTTACTCAAGGTGACTTTTTTTGGTGTGTGTAGTACTGGGGATCAAATGCCACTGAGCTCTGTTCCCAGCCACTTTTATTTCCTTTTTGAAACAGGGTCTTGCTAAGTTGCCCAGGTAGAATTCAAACCTGTGACCTTCCTTCCTCAGCGTCCCAGAGTACTTGGAGCACTCTGCCTGGTTTCAACATGACTTTTCTGAAGGCTTGAATTACATGCTGAATTCACAAAGGTATAAAACAAGGAGAGTTAATAAGCTGGAAGGTAGTGTAAGAATTA
Source organism: Chinchilla lanigera (assembly GCF_000276665.1). Taxonomy (NCBI): domain Eukaryota; kingdom Metazoa; phylum Chordata; class Mammalia; order Rodentia; family Chinchillidae; genus Chinchilla; species Chinchilla lanigera. The sequence goes on along the minus strand of NW_004955468.1, from coordinate 4,074,700 downwards.
CACGAAGTGGACACCAGATATGGAGGCAGCCTGGACTACACAGTGAGATTACATACTGTATAATCTTATAGTGAGACTATATCCAATTATATACTGTGTATCTGTAATCTCAGCACTCTACGAGACTAAAGCAGGAGAATTTTGAATTCCAGCCCAGCATGAGCGACTAAGCAACCCTGCAACACGGTCTCAAAAATAAAGGCTGAGAATGTAGCTGTATGAAGGTCCTGTATTCAACCTCCCAACACAAAAAAAACTAAGACACCCACAAAGTAGAACTTAACAGTAAGTTATCAATTTGAAAAACAGCTGATATTTAAAAGGATCATCACCAAAAGCACACAAAGGGCACAGATACACAATGGGAAAAGAGCAGGGTTTCCATTTTCGGAGGTCCAGCTCAAGGATGAGTGCTCTTCCAGCCAGCACAGCCCTGGCCACATCTGTAAGTGGGAGCTGGGCTGTGAATGGCACCCTCAAAAAGACACTCTGGCTGGGCACTGTGACACACTCCTGCAATCCTGCAATCCTATGCATGGCTGAGGCAGGACTGCCACAAGTTCAGGTCAGCCTGAATGACATAGCACGACCCCGTCTCAAAGAAAACAAAACACCCAAATATTCAAATGGG
>NW_004955468.1:4045447-4073254 GCF_000276665.1 Chinchilla lanigera | reverse complement strand
GGGCTGGGGATATAGCTCAGGGGTGTAAGTGCCTCCCTGGCAAGTGCAAGGTTGTGAGTTTGACCCCCGGTACCGCCAAAAAAAAAAAAAAAAAAAGAACTCTATTGTAGAAAGTACTAAGGCAAACAATGGAGATCTTTCAAACCTTCATACTCACTATATCTACTCCCACTAGGAGTTCATTATTAATTTTTATGCACTAATAGGGACTGAACCAAAGCCTCACAAATCCTAAGCAAAGACTGTATCACTCAGCATCTCATGGTGGCACACACCTGTAATCCTAGCAGCAGAGAGGCTGAGGCAGGAGGATCACTTCAAGTTCAAAGCCAGCCTGACTACATAGTTGAAACCCTGTGGACTATACCACTGAGCTACACCCCCAGCCCTGAATTAGTATCTTTACATAATAAGATTTCAGCATGCCTGCAGTAACTATAATGCCCAAACTCAGTAAGGCGGCAGAAATGGGAACTATGCAGGCATTATAACAATTATGCAGATGCCATTTATTTGGTCCATAGTACAGTATATTCGTTAATTTGAGTTTTACAAAACATCAAATATAAATAACCTGAAATTGTAACAATACACAAAAATTGGCTTCTTACACAGACATATCAGGCAGTAAAAACTGAAAATCTGAGTAAATTAACATTGTTTTACATTAATATACATAGCGCCATTTAACATTTAAAAACAGGTTTCAATGCATAGCACTTGATATTTCTTTGAATCTGTCTCAGTTAAGAGTATGAAAATGGTTAGATCTAGGCTAAAAATAATTCTTCTTCTAGCCAAAAATAAAGGCATAGTATTTATAACCAGGTATCAACTTTACTAAACCACAATATTTTTAAACTATTAAATGATACCTAAGGGTATTTACATTAAAAAGGCAACATGCATTGTGTTGTTTTATCTCGTAACTGGTTATGCACACAGTTTGTTCAAAGGGTTTAAAAACTATATTCCTACTTTCAATACAGCATACTGCAATGTTTCTAATAGTTCTAGCAAAATGAATGCTTTCAAAGGGAGCAGAATCACTTTCAAGTCACTGGTGTCAGTATCTTCCCTTTGGAACAAAGGACGTAACAAATGATCTGGTTGTGCCCAGATGAGCTGACAGAGCCAGGGTTTTTTGTTCAATCTAATGCTATGACGTCATCAAGCTCTTCCCTCTGTTCCATCCGAGACCTCTTTGCACTGATACTCTCTTTTTCATCTAATTTCCTCTTGCGATTTCTCTCGTCTTCACTGTTGTCAGCATTATTTGAAGGACCTTCTTCATCTGAGTCAACTATGAGCACATCATCTTGCTCTTGTGCTTATTTCAGAAAAAAGGAAAAAAATGGTTAAAAGTGTGGGAGTTATTAGTGGCTCACCAATAATTAATATGTAACTTAAAGGTAACTTTGACTATACACCAAACTTAAGAATGGCTACTGCTACCCTTATGGAACCTTCACACATCACATATTTGGTTCTAAACTATCTTAAATGTTTTCATACAACAAGTATCGGTTTTCTTTCTTTTGCGGGGGAGGGGTTACTGAGAACTGAACCAAGGCCAAGGACCTACCTATTTCTTTTCTAAGCAAAACAAAAAACTACAAGCATTACATAACTCAGAAAATTGTGCTTCACTGATTTTCCAACCTGAAAGTGGAAGATGAATATCCTAATAGCGGTTGAGATAAACATCAACATTAACAATAACCAAGTTTTTACAATGTGCCAGGAATTGTTTGGACACTATGCATACAGCTACTCATTTCATCATGACAACAACTCTATAAAGAAGCGTCACATTATTACCCATTTTCCACCAACGTACAGAGAAAGGTAGAATATATATATACACACACACACACACACACACATACACATACAGTAGCAGAGGGTAAGGCTGGGATTCAAACCCACTGAGTAGGGCGCCAAATTTTATATGCTGAATCTTATACCAAAGGTAGTTTTATTCCCTTGGCCCCAAGTAAAAATCAAAAGCAGAATACTTATTTTATTGCTATATAGCCTCTGAAACCTATGCAGAGCAAAAGACCTGTAAATGTTTATTTTAAATTATGATTAAAAACTACCAGAGCAGCCTCAAAGGAGACTGTTTCAGTGGAGGGAAAGGTCACAAATCAACAGCCCATGGGACGACCATACTCTACAGCCTCCAAGTCCACCCCCCGAACTTTCAGAGAACACTAGAACCAAGAATAAATATATCCCAAAGAATGCCAAAGACAGAAAGGGGAGGGAGGTTAAGGAAATGGAGAGAGAGAAGTTAAAAAGTGGTAGCCTTTAGTTTCCTGAATAAAGAGTGAAGGGGAGGAAAATAAACATCCAAATCAGAGCACAGTAAACAATCAGTTGTTTGGCAAAGCACCAAGTACCAGCACTGAAACTCCACCTTACCAAAGTCACACTGGCTTATAAGAAAACTTTATAGTGCTAGAATTCCATACTTACCAAGCATCTATTCACTCAAAATGGTCAGATGCATTGACTTGTTGCTCCTAAATAAAAGAGGCACAGCCTACTCTGTAGACAGAACTCACTTTATGTACTAGTAAACTCACTGACATTTCGTTATAAAAAGCAACTTTAAAAAAAAGCAACTTAAGAATAACAAAGGGTTTTTATTTCCTCTAAGAATTTCCCTCAGTCTAAATGTGTCCAGGGGTCAAATATTCAAAGCTCCATCACAAAAATCAGTACTAAAGCTGGGTGTGGTGGTGCACGCCTGTAATCCGAGCACTCGGGAGGCTGAGGCAGGAAGATCGTTGCGAGTTCGAGGCCAGCCTGGGCTACAAAGTGAGCTCAAGGCCAGCCTGAACTGCATAGCGAGACCCTGTCTCAAAAAGACAAAAAAAAAAAAAAAAAATCAGTACTAAACCAACATATAACCTTTGTATTTTTTATGGATTTCTATCTCACAATCAGAGTTCACAAATGTAACCAACCACAATTTGTTTCTACATACTTGTGCTTTGCGGGTGATGAATTACCTGCTGGCTAGGCCAGGACTTACCTGTGGAGGTGGAAGGCTGGGCTCCATCATCACTGCCATTGGTTATGCTTTTGGAGGCATCTTCTGCTTGTTTAGGCCCTACTTTATCCGGAGCATCACCAACAACTTCAAATTCAACATCCTTGCCTAAGTCTTCACTGTAAGAGAACCACATACCATAAAACAGGACTACTGCTGTGACTATTTACACAGCAAAGGAGCAATCAGAGACATTACTCTTCAAAACTCAACACAAACACTATGTTCATACCACATATTTGATTTCTGTTTTTTAAAATATTAAAATAAGTCAGGTATAGTAGCCCATGCCTATAATCCCAGCACATGAGAGGCTGAGGCAGGAGGATTGTCGCAAGTTTGAGACAGCCTGGCTACAAAGTGAGCTCAAGGCCAGCATGAACTGCATAGCTGTCTCAAAAAGACAAAACAAAAACAAAGTTAATTTCTCCAACCAACCACACACTACACATTGGAAAACAGATGACAATAACAAAATGAATGGATGCGAAGCAATACCAATCTAACTCTCTGTCAAGCAATACCAATCTAACTCTGTCAGTTTATGGATATCAATGAGAATTTTTAAAAAGGTACCTTGTTCAGTGTATTAATATACAAATAGCCAGCCATCTAGGCACATGCCTGTAATCCCAGTACTCTGGGAGCCTGGGCAATTTAGCAAGACCCAGTTCAGAAAAAGGGGTATCCAAGCACAATGGTACATGCCTATAATCCCAATACTCAGGAGGCTAAGGCAGGAGGATCACCCCAAGTTTGAGGGCAGCCTGGGCTGCACAATGAGTTCTAGGCCAGCTTGACTTATATAGTGAGACCTTGTCTCAACACAACGCGACAAAACAAAACAGGGCTGGGATTGTAGATCAGTGCAAGGGCCTGGGTTCCATGCACAGTACCACCAAAGGGAAGAAAAAGTACAGGACCATTTGTATCATAGGTTGCTGGATACATCTATAACAGAGAGCACTTTGAGTATTTTTTTCAAAAGGAGACAAGAAGTAAAATCAAATAGAAAAAATATATAATGCAGGAATCTGTACAGGATAATTCCTTTTTGTTTTTTGTTTTCTGAGAAAGGGTCTTGATATGTAATGCAGGCTGGCCTCAAATTTGAAATCTTCCTGCCTCATTCTCACAAGTTCTGGGACTATAGGCCTGTAACACCATGTCCAATAGCGTAATTCTTAAGTCTTCTGTTACTGTCACAGAATCACAAATAAAATTATTTGCCTTGTGGGAGAAATATTTCTTCTTTATTCTAGGGAAGTTAAAAAAAAAAAAGCTTAAGATTTCACTGCAGTTTATTTATTGAAATGAATTTACCTGTGATTAAAAAAGTTCAAAGTCCCAGAGCCTGTGTCATTCTATCAGTCACCACTGCTGACAGTTCTGTCTTATTTATTTATTTATTTAGTCAGTAAGTCAGTCAGTCAGTCTTTTTGAGACAGGGTCTCGCTATGCAGTTCAGGCTGGCTTTGAGCTCACTTTGTAGCCCAGGCTGGTCTCAAACTTCCAACAATCCTCCTGCCTCAGCCTCCCGAGTGCTGGGATTACAGGCGTGCACCGCCCCCCCCCACCCCCGGCTGTTGACAGTTCTTTAAACAAGAATTTGTTTTGCTTATCCTTTTTATTTATAAATCTCAAAAATTTTTCTCTAGATTAAACTTCAGGGAACCCAGTGGCCAACTCAAATATACTGTACAGTTTCAAGTGAACAGCAGAGTTGAAGGGTAAGAAAACATTTTTCCTTCACTTTATCTCCAGTTTGCATATTCATAATTTCTTATATTTAAAATATTGATAGTGCCTACCTATGAAGGATGTTGATCAATAAAGTGTAGTCCTGAAGAAAGTCATCTGCTTGAAGCCGGCTGCCATTTCTAATTCCAAATTCTGACAACTTCTTATGATTATTAGCTAGGAAATACGAAAGGAATGTAGATTATTTATGTTCTCATGAAGTCTGGTTAGTTTTTAAAACACTAAACTCATGTTCCTCAGCTTCCTAAGTACTAGGATTATAGGTGTGCACACTATGTCTAGCTTAATGTGGTTTTTGTTTTGTTTTGTTTTGTTTTTTGTCTTTTTGAGACAGGGTCTTGCTATGCAGCTCAGGCTGGCCTTGAGCTCACTTTGTAGCCCAGGCTGGTCTCAAACTCACAACGATCCTCCTACCTCAGGCTCCCGAGTGAGTGCTGGGATTACAGACGTACGCCATCATGCCTGGGCAATGTGGTTTTTTCTCTTCGTGAATTAGCTTCATCTCTGAAGCTAGAGTCCAGGCAACAGTCATGTACAGGCCTAACGATGCTATTTACTTTTCCCTATCTGTCCTCTAAATTCTGACTTTGTGATTCTCAAATCTGTCATCTACCTGTTTCACTAAAATCCCTCATTCCCTTCACTCTTCTCCTTAACTGGCTTCCCTACTCATGTAGAACATACTGAACCACACTGTCGCTCTGTTTAAACCGCGTGGGAGGATCCTGGGCAAATGGGAACTCAAGGGACAGGAGGAAGACCACAATGATATGTATGACACAGGAAGTGCCTAACCGTCACTGCCAACACTGTGACACTTTCATTAGACACTGTAGGCAAATACTAACTGGCGAACCCCAAATCTCTCTTGTACTGTTTTAAGTTTATGACTTTTATATGGTATTTACTCTGTTCAAATGCCAGACTCCCCCTTCTCTGTCCACAGGATCCTTATTTCTTTTTTTGTTTTGTTTTGTTTTTGTTTTTGAGACAGGGTCTCGCTATGCAGTTCAGGCCCGCCTTGCACTCACTTTTTTTTTTTTGGTTTTTGTTTTTTTGTTTTTCTTCTGGTACCAGGAATAGAACTCAGGACATCACACTTGCCAGGCAGGCGCTGTGCCGCTGAGCTAAATCCCCAGCCCCTCTTGAGCTCACTTTGTAGCCCAGGCTGGTCTTGAACTCACGATGATCCTCCTCCCTCAGCCTCCCAAGTGCTGGGATTACAGGCGTGCGCCACCACGCCTAGCAAGATCCTTATTTCTTGAAGAAGCTAACTCTCTCTTCACAAAATACTCAAAAATTCTTTCAACTCATACTCTGTATACTATCCTTCTAGGTAATTTCCTTGTAAATTAAATCCATTTGTCAATAATCTCTTCAATCTGTCCAAGCTATAAAGTACTTAAAGCCAAGGACCACTGTCTTGCCCATCTTTGTTATGAACAGGCCTTTAACACAAGATTGCAAACACATCTGAGTAACTGCTGTCTCACTCAGTAGCATGGAAAATGACAACATTTAAGGAACTGAGATTCTTGACCAGTTTCCATTTTTAAGTACCATTTTAAAGAGCTGATGAAAACTAAGGGGACAGCGTATGATTACAGGTGCTTGGGAGGAGTGGGATGAAGACAGATGGTTAAAATGGGGCTTAAATATTTAACTAGACTCCTAAAATAGACTAGCACCCAGCCAATACATGATCTCCAATTACAAATGACCTAATATCCCAAACAATTTTCTCAACCAGCAACTATCAAGAATTCCAATATTAAATCTTAATTTAAAGACAATATTTAAATTCCCCATCAGGATCTAACGAAGTATAATGAATACCGGCCCCCTGGACAAATAAGTAAACACAAGGGAAAAGTACACCTAACCTCTGAAAATAATGGTACAGGACTAAAAAAATGAGGGTATGTTAAAAATACCTTCTAACCCAAGAAATGAGCTACGGAAGTGCAGAGGAAGTATGAGAACTTTTAAATCCATTCAGACAATCTAGTACAATCTGAAGGAGATAGTACAAGAAAATTCTCACTAAGGAAGTTCAGCAAAACCAAATGCATTCTGCCTTATGTAACAAATACATTAACAAAAGGCTGACCTGCTCTTTCTGGGAGGAGGGCAGTTCTGAGTATTGAACCAGGGTCTAGGGTACACAAGGCAAGTGCTCTACTCTTGAACTGAACCCCCAGCTCCTGCTTGGAGTTTTGAAAGGAAAGCTCAGAAAATAGAAACCGGGCACTGATTTTTCAGCAGTATTTTCTGCTATGGAGAAGCAGACTATCAAAGATTTCTTACTCCTGGACAAAACACCCCAGAAATTCAGACTGCCCTTTCCACTCTGAATTAACAGCCAAATAGTCTTCTCATCACCAACTTACCTACCCGCACCCATGATACAGGAAGTGAGTGCCTTGGAAGTGGACAAGCCTACTGCAGTTACTATAAATAACATCTGCACATTGGTTACTGAGAAACTGTCCCTAAGGCACCAGAATAGCACAGAACTCTCAAATCTGGAATCGTGCTGACCCCAGCAAGGTCAACACCACCAAGGGGGAGCACCTCCTTGACTAAACATCACCTCCATTGTGGTGAAACTGAGTCATATACAGTGAACGGATAAACTACTGTTCCCTCCACCCAAATGAGGACAAAAAAAGATGCAATGATAGTACCTTCTGTCTCTCCTTCTTCTGAAGATATTAGGATTGTTCCTTTTCCATCTTCAATTTGAACATCTGGTGCAACCATAGCAAATTTCTCTTTCACTATCTATAAGGAAAAAAAGATTCAAAATGTTAACATAGGTAATTACAGATCATAAAAAGCCTACACACCTTTTCCATAAAGGCACTTATATTCCTGTTCCACTTGAAAGAGTTAGGGCAAGCAGGAAAACTGGTAATTTACTCATGTTCCTTCCATCCCTGTATCTGACCACAGATACAGATCATATCAAAATTCCTCCAAACGGGACCCAGAACTCCTTGACTGGCTCTTGCTATTTTATCTTTTCCTACAGACTGGGAAGTGGCCTACACACTTGAAATATTTCATCTCAGTCTCTGTGCCAACCCTGTAATGGAAAATGTTAGATGTAAAAACTTACCTTGACTCTCAGATAACTATGTCCTTCCCAAATGCCATCTCTCTTTAAATTCCAAGATGCATTTAGAGGTGGTAATATTCTATTAATTTCTACCTGCTTCTATAAAATAATGACAAATCTCTCTATATATAGGTCTAATTACTCTACAAAAAGAGGAACTACTGTTAATCTCAACAGTCAACACATAACAATAATTATTTCCTAGAAAGTGAGACAGCCATTCTCCTCAGCTTACCAAGACCCGCTTTTTCCCTGACTAAAATGTGAGTGCAAGTCAGTCTGCCCTGTGTAAGCAGTTCTGAGAACGTCTGTCGCTACCAAGCCTCCTTTCCCAAAGAGCAAAGGCTTATCCCCACAGCTCAGGAGGTATGTAAGCACGCGGCACACTGATGAAGACAACAGAGGAACAATCTGAAGTGACCATCAAGTGAAGTGACACTCTGCAGGCATTAAATATTTTTTTCAATAACAAAGGAAGTAATTTAGCCAACTTAGAAGAAACCTATGGACTAGACTATAATACGAATCCTTATTTCCCATACTCTAGCTCTGCAAGAGAATGCAAGTGTACAAATGCTGTTATCTCTTCAGGGACTAATGTAGCACATCATAATCAGGTTGTATGAGAAAAGCTACGTTCCACCATCCCATCTGAGAGGGACTGGGCATTGTCCAACACCCAGGGCACCCAAAACTCTGCAAAGTACCCACGCCCTTTAATATGAAGATACTAAGTGGGGTCTTGATCTGCTGGAAACACAAAACTTTCCACAATGCGTGTCAATACTCTGCTCACTGTCACAGACAGGACTCTTCAAGGGTATCTGTTTGAGTATTCAAAACTATGAAATTTACCCATTATCTGGTAACAAAGAGCAAAAATTCCTGTTTTCCACAATACTGTGCCATCTCAGTACTGCATGGAGTATGCATCCCAGCCAAATACACCTGTATCATTCTAGGATAGGAGTACATATTCTGGAAATACACACAAAAAAGCCAGCAGAAATCCAACTAGTGAAGTAATCTAAGAAATTAGACTGACTCACTTTAGCAGTCAGAGCTTTTCAAAGTAATTAATTGGTATTTAGTTTATTATCAAAGTAGTAATGTAAAGGTCAAAAGGAAGCTGGATTCCCCACTCCCTCAAGAGAAGAGAAACAGCCCTGCACTCACCTTATCTTGTAAAGTGAGAACAGTCACTTTATGGACATTAAGCCGTACAGTCACCTCTGGCTTGCTGGCACATACATAACAATTGGGGTTGGGAGGATCCAGTGCACAAGGTACAAGAAGCTTCTTTCTAGGGTTTGGTTGCTTATTTAAAAAAATCTTTGGGGAAAAAACACAAGCAGGAATCAGAAATGTGAGATACAATTCTGCAAACCTATCTAAAAATCTTACTATATATCCAACTTAAAACATGACTTCAATATTCCCCTTACATTATATGTCAAAATGATTTAAAAAAAAAAAATCAATCTTGAGAGTCTGATTTTTCCAACCTTCTTTCCTAATCAGCTATCACGAAGAAGGCTGTTTATTATAAAGGCACTTTCTTTGAGTTATATAAAATTCTACATTCCTTTGCTACCTAACATAACATAAAAGACAGAGTCATAAAGGTCTCTGGTGTTATTAACTCAGCTTGTGAGTTGCCTTGCTAGTATGTATTCGTATCAAGTTTAAGCTCTTAACAAAATCAACACTCATTTCCATAATTTAATAATGCTTTCACTGATGTCTGGAACCAAACAGATTGCATTTTCTAATTTTCTGTGATAACAATAGTTAACATATAATTATGTTAAAAAGATAACGTATGCCGACAGTAATAGTATTTCTTTAATAACACCCGAAAGAACCAAAGCAACTAAAGTATACTGAAATTAAGACAGGTCTCAACTTCTGTAGCTCAACTGTATATAGGGCTTGCCTAGCATGTGCAAGGCTTTGGATTCAGTCTCTAGCACCACAAACCAGTATGTGCATGTGTGCATGTTTTGTTTCCAGAGTTGAAAAAACAAGGATGTTGTTCATAATTAATTTCTCTAAGAATTCAGTAAAGGTGCAAAGGTTAGAAGCAAATTAGCTTCTGTATCCATTTATCAGATAAAATAAAAATATGATTTCTTTACCACTGCAACTTCCAGAAAGGTTAAACAGAGTATAAGGTGACCGGAAAAGTTATTTTCCATCACTCATTACAAATTTTTTGGTACCAGGAATCAAATTTGCAACCTCGCACTTGCCAGGCAGATGCTGTGCTGCTGAGCTATACCCTCGGTCCTATTTTCCATCACTTTAAAACAATTTTGTTGTTTAATTTTAAAAGTTGTCCATTTAAGGTGCTTTTTATAAATTTTACTTTTTGGTGGTGCTCAGGATCAAACCCACAGCCCTGCACTGAAATATTCTCCCAACCACTATAAATTACTTTTAAAAAGAGGCTGAATTTTAAAAAAGCAAATAGAAATACTCACTGTTCTACATTGATCTATTTTTCCTGATAAAATCTTTAATCCTTCCAATACTATCAACCCGGCAATCACTGCATTAGTAGTAGCAATAGCAGGAATAATGTTCCCTGCCATTGCTGGGGGGAAAAAAATGGACATGTTTGGCTGTTAAAAAAAACAAAATACAATTCTGAGGTTTCAATGATACAAATAAAGTACAGAACAACTTACATTTTATATCGAATCTGCTCTTCATATTCATACTGAAAATATGCATCCTGAGGTTTGCCGCAGAGGTGACAAAATCCATCGCAGATGGGTCATCCTGCCAGTAACAAATAATGTAACAAGTCTTCCACAACTTGACAGTGTGACCAGTAGTGCTTTCCAAGCAGTGCTCTCACATGTTCATGAGATTGCAGACAACCAGAATGAGGGACGGTACTGAAGGAGATGCTCATCAGCAAAGTCATAATGTAGCAAAAAGGTTTGAGTTATAGCCTAGATTCTAGAGGTCTTTTGCTTTGAGAAGATTTTTTCCCAGTGTAGAATTCAGAAGCAACACTGGACCAAAGGAAGTGTTGTAGTGCCCCCTTCACCATGTGATTCCTTGTGCAAAACTCTTCATTATACACAGCTAAAGCTGAAGGAAACCACACTTTGCTCCATGAGATCTGCTCCTAAAGCTCCTACACCAAGCACTATTACTACTTTATTCATGGTTTGGGTCATTTTTCAGCAAATAAAGATGGTTACCAAAAAAGATGAATGACTACCATGTTGTATATGACACACCCTAATGATGTAGCAAAGGTTGAGCGTCTGACATAAGCTCATCATATGCCTGGTTCAACCCTAAATCCAAAATTGCTGCCACGCATGGTGGCACATGCCTATAACCCCAGCACTCAGGAGGCTGAGGCAAAAGGATCACAGTTGAGTTCTGGCCTGGGATACAAACTGAGTTCAAGGCCAGCCTGGGTGCACAGAGAGGACCTATCTCTAAGTTCAGTGCAAAGACCCACTACCAAAAAGAAAAATTAACAATTCTCAGTTCCAAGGGTTTTTTATTCAGTTCCTATGAACTGATAAATTTTCAAAGTCATTATAGTAGCAAAAATATTGAAAAAGCTACCTTTAGTATCACGTAAACACAAGACTAATGTTTATAAGGATCTCAAGAATTTAATTTATGCTAGGCATGGTAGCGTACACCTGTAATCCCAGCACTCAGGAGGCTGAGGCAGGAGGATCACTGTGAGTTGAGACCAGCCTGGAATACAAAGTGAGCTCAAGGCCAGCCTGTCTCAAAAAGACCAAAAAAAAAAAATCTAATTTACTATCATATCTGATCCAATTAAAGCCTGTGTACACATAGCTATCTCAGGTTTCTAAAAATGCCCAAACTCTTTCCTTTGCATTAAAATCCACAGTAAATCTTTACCACTGTAAGAAGATATAAACCTTATTACATAACTCATGTACTATAATTAACATCAAGTAAAATTTTCAGGATTGGCGGCACAGGCCTATAATCCTCACACTATAAAAGCCTGAGGCAGGATACTAGCATATTTGAGCCCAGCCTGCTCAACTTAGCAAGAACTTGTCTCAAAATATAAATGGGCTGGGATGCAGTTCAAAGGGGAGGCCCTGAGTTCAATCCCCTCTTTAAAGGAAAAAAAAAAAAAACACAAAAACACTCCTCAATATAGTATGTACTACAAGCCAGGCACGGTGGCTCAGGAGGACCCAGGACCCGGGAGGCCAAGGCAGAAAGCTAGCTGCAAGTCTGCAAGTTCAAAACCCACTTGGGCTACATAGTGACTACAAGGCCAGGCTGAATTACAGAGCAAGATCCCATCTCAAGAAAAAGAGGGCCGGGATATAGCTCAGTGGCACAAGCACCTGCCTAGCAAGTGCAAGGTCCTAAGTTCAATTCCCGGTACCAAGGATAAAACAAAACAGTTGCCCTAGCACCCTTAGAAGTTTAAGATGGGATTTTTAGGGCCGCGGATATAGCTCAGCAGCACATGCACCTGCCTGCCAAGCACAAGGTCCTGAGTTCAATCCCCAGTACCAAAAAAGAAAAAAAGGGAAGAAAACAAACATGTAACATTACATCGTACTGTTAAATATTATTTGAAACTGAAGTGTAAATCTATCTCATTTTTATAGTGAAGTTTTTAGGTCAGACCTCCTGAACAGTTGTAATTATTTCAACAGAAAGGCAATTTTAATCACTTCTGAGGTCAAATGAAGCCAGTGAGCTGTTGTCTCCAAAAAGATTTCATGACTTTCATTAATACATCTATATTGCATTTAAAGGCTATTTCTTAAGTCAGGGGAACATTCTACCCTAATAAATTCACATTATTTTTCTGTCATCACCATAAACCATGAATCCGTTATTAGAATCCAAAATGAAGTTTTATGATACTGCTTAAATTCATGTACAGAAAATTCATACTGCAAATACAGTAAGAAGAGATTGAGGCTGGGGATTTAGCTCAGCGGCATAACGCCTGCCTGGCAAGCGCAAGGTCATGAGTTCGATTCCTGGTACCGGAAAAAAAAACAAAAAAACCAACCCCAAGCAAAAGAGATTAAAACATACAAACCAAAGTGAAGATCTGATAAATGATACCTCAAAATTCTTAACTTCTATTACAGCTCACAAACTAAGATATACACATGATACAGACACAATTAACACACATTTTCAAAACAAACCTTATCCCATATGAGCTCAGCTCCATCGCCTTTTTCAGCTAAATGAACTCTCAAAGTCTCAATACTCTTTGAAAACAGACGTGCATAGCTCTTCACATCTAGAACCTGCTGGTCTTTCAGACCTAACTGGGGTTCATTTTGTTGGTCTGATGTGTTGGTGTCCTCTCCTAAAAGAAAAAGAAAATTAGAAATTTGAAAAAAAAAATTAGAAATTTCTCCATTGGGTTTCATTTAACAAATTCAATCCTTCACCAGTAATGAAAAAAAAAACCTTGACACAGTGGAGAATACCTATAATCTAAGCTACTGAGGAGGCCAGGGCAGAAGAAGTCCCAATTTGTAAATGAGGAGAAGAGAGGATGAAGGGAGGGAAGGGAAATGGGAAAAAAAGAATCAAGATATATCAAGAGGGGTTGGGGATTTAGCTCAGCAGCAAAAGCGCCTGCCTGGCAAGCGCAAGGTCGTGAGTTCGGTTCCCGGTACTGGAGAAAAACCAAAAAAAAAAAAAAAAAAAAAAAAAAAGATATATCAAGAACATACAAATTCCATATGATGAAGTTTATCATTATGTAAATCTAAAATGTACCAATAAAGTTAATTAAAAGAAAAAACACATCGCCAAGTTTGAGGCCAGCCTAAACAACTTAGTGAGACCCTGTCTCAAACAAAAAATGAAAGAAGGACTAGGGATACAGCTCTCTTAGAGCCCTAGGTTTAATCTCCAGCACTGCAAAAAAAGGGGAGGGAAGCCTCCATTAAAATTATCCATTATCACATACAAATACCAGTAGAAGAGAACTGTTAAAAAAGAGCTGAGATGGCAAAGGGCTAAGACCATGTCAGGTCCTCACATGGTTATTGGGGAGTTCAAGAATATAATACAGGTAAGATGGTAAGCATTAGTTAACACTAAGTGGAAGCTCTCTGCCCTGCAAGTTAAGTATTCCATGTTGTTGAAAACAGCTTCCAAGTAACATCTCATATCTTGGGTCCAGGCGTGGGGGCACACGCCTGTAATCCCAGCACTTGGGAGGCTGAGACAGGAGGATCACTGAGAGTTCGAGACCAGCCTGGGCTACGAAGTGAGCTCAAGCCCAGCCTGAACTGCACAGTGAGACCCTGTCTCAAAAAGACAACCCCCCGCAAAAAAATCTCATGTCTCTAGGAACCTTTGAAGTTCCAATGTGCTCTGTACTGCCTTGCCTAAACAATTCAGATAAAGGAGATACAAAAAAAAAAAAAAAATGTATCAACAAAAAGTGGGGTGGAGAAGTACTCACTGCCCTTAACATTTAAAAATAAACTGCTAGGGGCTGGGGATTTAGCTCAGTGGCACAGCACCTGCCTGGCAAGTGCAAGGTCGTGAGTTCGATTTCTGGTACCAAGAAAAAAAAAAGAAAAAAAATTTAAAAAAATAAATAAAAACAAACTGCTAAATTAAATCTTGAAGAAATAATCGTAAGAATACAAAGATGGATTCACATATATACTCATCACAACTCTGTTATAAACTACTTGTTAATCAATAAATGAGTAAATAGGGGGCTGGGGATTTAGCTCAGTGGCAAAGCGCCTGCCTGGCAAGTGCAAGGTCGTGAGTTCGGTTCCCAGTACCAGGAAAAAGAAACCAAAAACAAACAAACAAAAAAACCAAAAAAAAAAAAAAACAACAAATAAATGAGTAAATAAATAATACTGATTGAAAAAATCAGTATAGTACTCCAGACACTGCAAATCTAAAACTGACAAAACAAAAAAACTTCAGTCAGTCATGTGGCACACACCCCAACACTGAGGAGGCTGAAGCATAAGGATTGTCATCTAAAGGACAATCTAGGCTACACAGTGGATCCTGTCTTGGACAAGACAAAACAGTACAAAACAGAAAAGGAGGAAGGGGAGGGGAGAAAGGAGGGAAAAAAGGAAAGGATACTCATACTACTCAAAATATTATGATTCCATTTACGTAACATATATGCAACAGCCTGTGTCTACACACATTAAATGGGTGAAAACATTGCCTAAACTGTTAATGTGGCTATCCTTGTAAATGATGGTAAGTCTGACTGACTTCTGACACTTTTGAATTTTTCAACCTATGAACACATACCATTTTCAAGAAACAATAGGATATTTAAAGACTAGGTGAGGGATTTCAGTTTAGGTATCCCCAAAACTAAATGTGTTCTTTACCTTGACTTTGTACTTCAGCCCAGTCCAATGGGACTGGAGGTTTCCTTTTCCGCCACAGTTTGTCCATTGTCAATAGGTACCTGATATCATCCTTAAAAAGCTTTAAAAAAAAAGGAAAAAGATAAAATTCTATGAACTCTTTAAGCCCCAAGCTGAAAATCACACTGCTGGTTTATTATAAATATTATACTGTGAAATCATATTTAAAGATATATTTCACATTTTCAAAAGCCAAAAGGTAAAAGTTCAAACTTTTTATAAATGAAAATTTTACACAGAATCCCCACATATAAGAAAGTTAGTCTATTGTCATACCACCCGAATGCGCGTGATCTCGGAAACTAAGCAGGGTCGGGCCTGGTTAGTACTTAGATGGGAAGAAAGTTAAAAGCAGGACTGTTCTAAAAAAAACAGAGAGAGAAGTTCTAAACTGCACTGACTTCCCTGGCCTCGTGAACACATCCCCAAAAGTTCTCCTAAAACTCCAAAAATCACTATGAAGTATCACAACAAATTAAGGCACTCATGGCGCTGGAAAAACTGGCTTTCCACATGCCAAGGACTAAAACTAAACCTGTGTCTATCACCATGCACTAAACTAAAGTCAAACTGGATCAAAGATCTAAACATTGCCGGGGATATAGCTCAGTGGCACAAGCACCTGCCTGGCAAGTGCAAGGTCCCGAGTTCGATTCCCAGTACCAAAAATTTAAAAAAAAAAAAAAAGATCTAAACATTAAAACAGAAACACTAAATCTACTGAAAGAGAAAGTGGGTAGAAATCTTGAAAACACAGGGGTAGGCAGAGAGTCCACAAACAAAACCCAAATTGCACGGGAAATAATTCAAAGAATCAACAAATGGGATCTCATCTTATTAAAATGTTTTTGCAAATCAAAAGAAATCACTAACAGAGTGAAAAGAAAACCTACAAATTGGGAAAAAAAATTTTAGTTAACTGTCCCCCAGACAAAAGACTTTTCTACTAGAACACATAAACAACTTAAAAAAATCAGACCCCCTAAATTCAAAGACCCAATCCATAAATGGGCATTTGAGATGAATACACACATCTCAGATGAAGAACTACAAATGGCAAATAAATATATGAAAAAACATTCAACATCACTGGTCATTCAAGAAATGCAAATTAAAACAATACAGATTCTATCTCACCCCAAAAAGAATGGCTATCATCAAGAAATCAACCAATAACAAATCCTGGTGGGATGGAGAGGGAAAAGGAACCCTTTTCCACTGTTGGTGCAACCACTGTGGAAATCAGTGTGGAGATTCATCAAAAAAATTGGATTACAGGTCCCACTTGACCCAGCTATTCCCTGTCTGGGTATTTTCCCAGAAGAAATGAAAACATCACACCACAGCTATATATGTGCACTTATAGCAGCACAATTTATAATAGCTAAATTGTGGAAACAACCCAAATGTCCATCAATCAAGGAATGGATAAAGAAGATGTGGTATTTTTATACCATGGAGTACTACTCAGCTATAAAGGGAGATAAACTGGAGGCTTTTACAGGTAAATGGATGCAATTCAAGAGCATATTCATAAGTGAAATAAGTGAGACTCACATATGTGAACACTGTATTGTCTCCCTTGTGTAAGAAACTGAAAGAGTAAATAAGTTCCAAAAGGTACAATAGATATTGTGAAAGGGAAAGAAACTGTTTAAAAGGAAAGAACAACTGGGATGGGGGAACACAGAAAAGAAGGGGGGAAAAAAAAAATTTTATATATATATATATATATACACATACACACACAAGATAGCTAAGATAACTGTACTATTAATTTCTATTAGTTCACTGAAAGGAACAGTTAGTGCTTATATTGTCTGATCAATTTTACCTGCCTATATGTAGTAATCTGAGCAACTACTTTGAAGATAACAATATGTAATATAATAACCATTGTTAATATCCTATCATCTTGTTTTGAAATTCTATATCATTTATAGTTCTTTATTCTCTTTAAAATAAAATAAAAAATAAGAAAAAAAAGCAAATTAAAGCATTCAAATAGATATGCATCAACTCTACAAGAACAGAATACAATCACTGAGTCTAGAGATACCAGTAACAGCATCTCCAAGTTTGTGAGTACACGCCAGTTGGGCATATTCATCCTACAAGAGCTCAACAGAAATTCTTAATTATCTGTAACCTTCAAAATGTGATCCCAATACCCGCTCCCTTTCCACACACATAAAGCTTTTGAAAAACACACACAAAAAAAACTGCCATGCAAACAAATTATTAAAAAACCACTAACACACACAAACTAAGAAACCAGCACATAAAAATATGTAGTAGGACTTCAGGTGACTTTAATATTTTTATTTTTTCTCTACCTGCATTTTCTATTATTAATTTTTTTCAACATATTTACACCAAGTGCTACTTAAGAATGTACATCTGGCTTAATTTTGGTCTCTTGAGACAAGGTCTCCGCCTGCAGTTCTGGCCAGCCTTTAACTCTCAGCCATGCATCACCACCCAGCCAGGCTAAATTTAAGTAACTACTTCTTTCAAAATATTCAATTCCTATTTTTTGGAAAACAAGTAAATATACAAATAAATAGAACACAATTTGGTGTAAAAATTTTAAGTTTTTTTTTAAAGTCACAAAACAGTAGTATAAAGATTTTTGTTTTATCTAAGGAATAAGGAAGGACTACAAGGGGATGGTAAAATCTGCAATGGGTGAATAGGCAAAGGGATGATGAGTCTATTACAATTTGGGTAACAGATGTAGCTGAATACAATTTTTAGAGGACACTGAATGCTTGGCCAAGAAAAGTCTGCCAGACAAGGGAGAATTAGTGGTTTTCCAAGGAAAAACTCTATGTCCTTCTTCTCCTTTCCCCAGCAATCACTAAATACTAAGCATTCCTAAGAGTCCTGGACAGATCCCTCTGCTCTATGCTATCCCTAACATATCAAGTACATTCCCATAGGGCTAGGGATTTAGCTCAGCCGCAAAGCGCCTGCCTGGCAAGCGCAAGGTCGCGAGTTCGGTTCCTGGTACCAGAGAAAAACCAAAAAAAAAAAAAAAAAAAAGTACATTCCCATAAATTAAATAATTAAATTACATCTATTTTTTTTTTCCCTTTTTGAGACAGGGTACTGCTATGCAGTTTAGGTTGGTCTTGAGCTCACTTTGTAGCCCAGGCTGGCCTTGAACTCCCAACAATCCTCCTGCCTCATCCTCCTAAGTGCTGGGATTATAGGCATGTGCCACCAGCCCTGGCTTAAATTACACCTAGACACTTGAGTCCCAATCATATCCTTAAGACTAAATTCTTACTTATCTACAGAATCATTTATCAAGGATCTAATGCTCTAGAGCAATCTAAAGTTTGAAACTAATTGCATTACTTTCTCCTACTCCTCTAAACCCCTTGATTCGCTTACTTCCCACCTCACCTGTCTCAGAAAATGGTACCTGTTTTATCTAAGTGCCCAAAAAGAAACTAGGCGTCATTCCTGATTCTTCTCTGCTCCTCATACAAACTCAAGTCCTGGTGAGGTTACTTCTCCTCCCTGACCTAGTAGGAATGCAGATGGCACTGCACACTTCCAGAAGCAACGTTCCATACTGGTTACAATACGAACATCAGATCCTAGAATGGTACAGTACATCCCCCTTGATGCCGTTAAAGTGGTCCTGAAAGACTCCCTTGCAATAGAATTGCACTGGTGTAGGAACAAAAATAGGCACTGACAGTAACAGTTTGAAAATTATTGCTGTTATCCACATTATAATTTAGTCATTTTAGGTATAACAGAAACACAAACTAGGGGGCTGGGATTTAGCTCAGTGGCACAGCCCCTGTCTGGCAAGCGTGAGGTTGAGAGTTCGATTCCCGGTACCGGAAAAACAACAACAACAAAAAAGAAACACAGACCATTTTCCCAATTAAAAAAAAAAAAGACTGTGTGAGGAAATAAATACAACATGTTTAAAAGAGGCAATCTATAAAATCTTACTGTTACTGATGAGGAAAAGGAAAAAATATAAGCTGCTGTTAAGACAATATTTATATATACATACAAAGCTTAATTTAATTTTATACATATTTAATTTAAGGATGCTAGAGATTGATTGCCAGAGCCTCAGGTATGCCAGCTAAGTGCTCTAACACTGAGCTACCCCTGCAGCCCTTTTATAAATTTTGGGGTCTTGCTAAATTGCCCAGGCTAGTACTGAGTAGCTGGGATTACAGGTGTACCCTGCCCAATTTTACATACTACTTTAATACAAACAGAAGTAGAAATAGTAGATCTATCCAAAATTGTAAACAAAGTAAACCTAACCTTAGTAAAAAGTTTAACTGGATCATATCCAGTTGATTTAGCCCACTCCTTCGTGGAAATACGTTTGATGTCACCATCTTCATTAGATGCTCGGGCTCTGGCCTCAGCTTCTGTTGGTTCCCCTACAAAACAAATAATTGGGGTTTTTTTTGTTGTTGTTTTTTAATATGTGTATATATTACTGGGGATTGAACCCAGGGTGTTCACTCTACAAGCCTTTTTCTTTTCTTTCCTTTTCTTTTCTTTTCTTTTCTTTTCTTTTCTTTTCTTTTCTTTTCTTTCTTTTTTGAGACATCTTGCTAAATTACGTAAGTTATACAACTGGGCTTGAACCTGCAACCTTCCTGCCTCAGTCTGCTAGAGTGCTGAGACTATAGGAATGTACCACAATGCCCGATCTTATCTTACTTTCAATGTAGAACTTAGCGCTCGCTCACTAATTTGTGGGGGTCACTCATGGAAGAGTGGAGTCACTCATGGAAGTCATCTGCATGTTAAGACATCGAGTTCCAGGAAAAAAGAAAATAACACACTCATCAGCATTTTTTGTGCCTCAGTTTCTAAAAGCCAAATGCTTAAGTGTTCAAAAGCACCATCCTGTCATCAGTTCTAAGAATGACTCCCAGCTCTAATTATTAGATTTGTGAAATTTCTCTTCACCAATAAGATGGATCTACTTCCCTGGTACAATGCTTTAAAAATGAAACAACATATGTGAAGAACATAACAATAAATATTACTCTTAACCCGCCAATATTAAATTAGTAAAATAAATGTAATAGTCACTAATATAAAAACATACTAAATATGTTTACTTACAGGCAGCTTCAGGGTCAGCCCTGTCAGGGGATACTTCTTGATCAGCATCTTCTTCCCCAAACAACTGGCTACAATTTTAAAAGTAGAGAGCATTTGTAAATAAGGTATTTAAATAAATGTGGTAATTTTTCCTACTTTCCTCACAAACACCAGAGTATTCCACATTTAATAGGGATAAAGAGCAAACAATTCATAAATTTTATTTTAGTTTTTGTACCAGGAATTGAACTCAGGACCTTGCACTTGCCAGGGAGGCTCTGTGCCACTGAGCCAATCCCCAGCCCCAATAATTCACAGATTACATTACATAAAAGTAAGAGAATTAAAGCAGAATGTTCAGATAGCTTTCAAGCTAACATCAGCTACAACAGAAGATCTACATGCATTTTTTTTTTTCCGGTACTGGGGATCGAATTCACAAGCTTGCGCTTGCCGAGCAGGCTCTGTGCCGCTAAGCTAACTCCCCAGCCCCAGCATTTCTATCGGCTAGGCTCTGTACACAATGATGTCAAAATCTGTGATCAACCCAGTTTGCCTTTAGAAGCCTTCTTGAGATGTCCAACTTCAGAGTAACATTTGTGAAATACACCTACAGCTAGGTGTTCTTATTACATACCTGCTATACGCAAGGTCCTATGAAAGGTTGGGATAACCAGCAGTGAACAAGATACTTTTATTTTAACAGTAGTACATATCTTAACTACTGCACAGTCTTAGAAAACAGACTGGAACTTGCAGTCCTCCAGTCTCAGCAACCCACAGTGCCGAGATTGCATGAGATTACAGATGTGTGCCACCAAAACTGGCACTTGGACAGGGGTGGCATTGCAGTTCGAAGCTAGAGCCTCGTAGATGCTAAGCCCTCTATGTCATAGCTACATCTTAACCAATTCTTTTTAAACAGTAGTGGGGATCAAACCCAGGGAATGCTGACCTAAACCCCCAGCCATTTTCATTTTCATTTTTATTAGTACATGTTTGCAAAACATAATTACAGTCATTGGCACAAGTATGTAACACCTAATTTTACTTCCCTTTCCTTTTTCTTCCAGCCCCTTTTATAACTGTTTTTTTTTTTTTTTTTCTCCGGTACCGGGAACCGAACTCACGACCTTGCGCTTGCCAGGCAGGCGCTTTTGCCGCTGAGCTAAATCCCCAGCCCCTATTCCAGCCCCTTTTAAAAAATTTGTTTTGAGCCAAGCGTGGTGGCACACACCGTAATTCCAGAACTTGGAAGACTGAAGCAGGAGGACACTGAGCTCGAGGCCAACTTGGGCTACACAATGAGTTCAAGGCCAGACTGAACTGAAAAGCAAGACCCTCTTTTAAAAAAGGAAACAATTAGAGAAAATTTCTCACTAACATGCCCAGGATGGCCTCAAACTTTCAACTTCCTGCCTCAGCCTCCCAAGTAGCTGGAATTAGAGGTGTGCACTTGCACAGCCAACATTCATGTCTTTCGTTGATTAAAGGAACATTTTATGGATTATGATCTTTTCTCCTACATATTATTTATACATCAATTAATGTCTTCCGATAGCTCCCTAATAGATCTGAACATATCAATCTTTTCCTGTTACTATGACTTGTACCTTAAGAAATTGTTCCCTAGAGCTGGGGATTTAGCTCAGAGGCATAGCACCTGCCTGGCAAGTACAAGGTCGTGAGTTTGATTCCCAGTACCAGGAAAAAAGAAAGAAATTGTTCCCTAACCCTGAGGATAAGAACTTCCTCTTATAAGGTGTGTATTTTTGTCTGTTACAGCTCAACCTTAATCCACTTAGACTTAATTTTTATTTTTCTATTATCCATGCTGGGGACTGAACCCAGGGCCTTTACACTTAACTATATATATATATATATCCCCAGCCTTTTTTTTATTTTTCATCTTGGGTCTCACTAACCAATTCAATTGCCAGGGTTGAGAATGAATTTATGATCCTTCTGCCTCAGCCTCCAGAGTGCTGGAATCACACAAATGTACGACTATACCAGGCTTAGACTTAATTTTAATACATTCTTTAAATTTGGGAGGTTGGGCAAGGTGGTGGCCCCTGCCTGTAATTCCAGCACTCGAGAGGCTGAGGCAGGAGGATCACTCCAAGTTTGAGGTCAGCCTGAACGACACAGCAAAGAGCAGCTTTTCCAGTCCCCCTTTTTGAAAATATTATCTTGACATAAACTCTTGATAAGTTACTGAAGATGGGCTTGGCCTTTCCA
This sequence comes from Chinchilla lanigera, assembly GCF_000276665.1. Taxonomy (NCBI): domain Eukaryota; kingdom Metazoa; phylum Chordata; class Mammalia; order Rodentia; family Chinchillidae; genus Chinchilla; species Chinchilla lanigera. The sequence continues at coordinate 4,050,546 of NW_004955468.1, read as the reverse complement.
ATAGCTAGGATTACCAGATTACCAGTATGCACCAACATGTCCTAACTCCTTTCCCAACTCATAGCGTTGTATTTTTCTTTCCTGTTCTGTTTTGTTTCTGTCTTTGAGACAGGGCTTCACTATGCAGTACAGGCTGGCCTTGAACTCACTTTGTAGCCCAGGCTGGCCTCTATCTAACTCATAGTGATCCTCCTAGCTCAGGGTCCCCAGTGCTAGGATTACAGGCCTGAGCCACCACACCCAACTATTTTTCTTTTCTTATTTTTATTTTTTGGCATCATTGTGCTGCCTAGCCAGTAGAACACCAGAATATCAAACAGAAGCAACAATAATGAACATCCTCATCTTGTCTCTCATTTCAAACCGAAGTCTTAAAAATTTAATCACTTAAAGTAATGTATGTACTAAGTATATGGATGGCACGTGATAAGAACAAAGATTCTGACCATCAAAATGGAGTTTACACATAAGGAGAAAATACTAAAATGATCTTTGTACTAATAGACAGTTTAGAGCTGGAGAGGTATTTTTCAAAGGGTGGGTACTGGGAACCGAATTCAGGGCTGGCACTTGCCAGGCAAGCATTGCACCACTGAGCTATATATCCCTGGACCCAAGAGTTTAGATAGATACACAATTTATAGATATGGGCAGAGGTTAGCATAAACATTTTTTGCTGTGTTTAACTACAAAAGGCCTAAAATGATACTCTAGTGGTAGTCCTATACACCATTCTAGATCTTGATTTCTAATGCCATTCTTCAATAAAAGGAGCCAGACTTCCTTGAAGCAATAAAGCAGTACTGAGAGGTCCGGGGATATAGCTCAGTGGCATAAGCGCCCGTCTGGTAAGCACAAGGTCCTGAGTTCAATTCCTGGTATCAAAAAAAAAAGCAGTATTGAGAGACTTCGGGAATACTGCTTGAGCTGCATAGTGAGTTCAAAATGCATTCACCATTCTGAACCACACAGCAAGACCATGTCTCAAGAAAAGATTTCTGCATTTTTATTTTTGAGGAAGACTATCTTGCAATTTTCTTACACCAAAAACAGCTTTACCCGATTCTGGTATTTTGTTTTGTTTTGTTTTTGGTTTTTTCTCCGGTACCGGGAACCGAACTCACGACCTTGCGCTTGCCAGGCAGGCGCTTTTGCCGCTGAGCTAAATCCCCAGCCCCCCGATTCTGGTATTAAAGACATGCTGGCTCTGTAACATAAAGTAAGCATGCTTTTTTAAAAATTTCTCTGGGCAGCTGGGTGTGATGGTGCACACCTGTAATCCCAGCACTCGGGAGGCTGAGGCACTACGATTACTATGAGTTGGAGGTCAGCCTGAGCTAAACAGTGAGTTCAAGGCCAGCCTGAACTGCATAGTGAAAACCTGTCTCAAAAAGACCAAAAAAAAAACCCACAACCACATTTTTTTTTTCAATGTACTGCATGGCTTCCTCTTATTATCTGTTTTTCTTACCATCAATCCATTCAGTGATGAAATTATGTTGGTTAGCACTCACGTATCACATCTCTCTCACTGGATAATAAATCCTGCCAGGATTTTTTTTCTCATATTTCAACCATCTCTTCTATTTTGTTGTTCTTTTAAGGTTTTTTATGATTCATTTTCTCACATAAATTGGACTCTTAGATCACTAACATTCAGCTTTTCTTTCTGTCTGAAAACTTTTCTTCCAACTACCACATTTAATGCATCCTATGTGTTTCAAGGAAACATTTTTTCACTATTACTATGAAGCTATTCCCCACCATGCACACAGGGCCCTCGGTGTTGAACCCAGAGCCTCCCGCTAAGCTACATTCCCAGCCCTCTTTTTTTTTTTTTTTTGAGACAAGGTCTCACTAAGTCTAATTTCTCAGGCTCAGGCTGGACTTAACCTTGGCAATCCTTCCACCTGAGCTTCCTGGAGTGCTACAATGAAAGGCATGTGCCACTATGTCCAGCTGGGACTTCTTCTTTCTTTCTTTCTTTCTTTCTTTCTTTCGAGTCAGGGTCTCACTATGTAGTTCGGGCTAGCTGTGAACTCACTATGTAGCCCAGGCTGGCCTTGAACTCACATTGACCCTCCTACCTCAGCCTCCTGAGTGCTGCTGGGATTACAGGCATGTGTCACCACGCCTGGCCTGTGATTTCTTTTAGAACCTATGAGGTGATTTCTTTTAGAACCTATGAATTGTTTAAGTACATTTTTAAATTTCCAAATATATATATTGTATTTAGTTATGTGCCTGTCTCTAATATCAGACTAAGCTTCCTATACCATCTGTGGCATGCAATGAATGTTATCTGATTTAAATTAACACAAAAAGTATCACAAAAAAGCTACCAAAGTGTCCCTTCACCATATTTAAACACTGTAAATACAATTTCTGTATTTAAATAAAAATGACATCATTTCCCATCAGCAGTATTGAAATGTCCGAAAACATGTACTCTTACTTGAACAAATACTTTGCCCACACGATGCAATGAATGGGTTCTGAAGGTGTGTTACGTATTGTACAGCCAGGAAAAGTTCTCTGGGTTGGCTTAGGGTGACATTCATAACACTCAGTCACACCCTACAAAGTCAAGACACAAAAGAAGAAATTTACTCCATGATGGTAATTTTACAACCTTGTATTTCCTTCATCTACAGTGCAATCAAGTTTCACGCGATCAAGGATGTTTTAAGATTTTACTGCCTTCAAAATCCTTATTTTACTGCCTCCAAAATCCTTGTTTTACATGCAAATAATCTCTTAATACAAAACAGCCATAAAAATCAACCATAATCATAGCTAAGACAGTTCTCTGACTCCTGGGCCAGTGAACAGTACTTACAGCAACACAAATAAAAATTACTGCACTTGAATGTGAAAAAAAATGTTTATTGTTCTTAAGTACCAGAAATACAATTTTCCAATAAACTTTCTCAAACGTGAAAATCTGTTCACTATTATTCATAGCAATAACCTTAGAAGTCTCACAAAAAATAAATGCATTCAAAGTAATCATTAATTTCAAGCATATCTAGATACATGGGAAATCCTAGCTCTCACCAAACTTTACCTGATTGTTTTTGTTGGTACTCAAGTTTCAAATTAAATGTATGGAATCTAGCCAGGGATATGGCTCAGTGGCACAAGTGCCTGCCTGGCAAGCACAAGGTCCTGAGTTCAATTTCTGGTACCAAAAAAAAAAAAGTATGGAATCTAAATCCTGAGAGAAGTCTGTGAGTCTTTAGATAATTTTTTAAAACCATCAAATGAACCATCTTTTTCTGGTCAACTGTTCTCAACATCAGCTGTTTTGTTTTAAATTGTTATTTGATCACACCTTTTTTTTGGGGAGGAAGAGCAGACAGGGACTCACACTGGCCTTGAACTCACTATGTAGTCCAACCTGGCCTCCAACTAGCAATCCTTCAGCCTCAGCTCCTGGGTCCTGGAGTTACAGGTATGCACCACCAGGCTCAGCTTTTCAGTATAAATTTTAACACAGTGTCTCAAAATCACAAGTAAAAAACAACGTCTTTCTAATAATCCTTAAAGAACCAACATCTGTAAACACTACTGCAAGAGTTTCAGAGTTTTCGCCATCATCTTGTTTTTTATTTGGTACAAGGAAGTGAACTCATGACCTCATGCTTGCCAGGCAGGTGCTGGACCACTGAGCTGAATCCCTGGCCCTCACCATCATCTTGTGCCCTTAACCTATTTTCTTGGGGCTAGCCACCCGGCAAGCAGTTATGTCTTACATCAATGGAAAAAAGAAAACTACTCATTTGATCTGTCAACACATATAAGGACTCAACTAAATGTAATACACACTGTCATGTACAACAGGCTTTGTAGAATGATTCTAAAAAACCCTCCAAGAGCAACATTTAACAGTTCAAACAAATGGGCCAGGCGTGGTGGCGCGCGCCTATCATCTCAGCACTCGGGAGTTTGAGGCAGGAAGATCATGGCAAGTTTGAAACCAGCCTGGGCTACAATGTGAGCTCAAGGCCAGCCTGACCTGCATAGCGAGACTGTCTCAAAAAGCCCAAAAAACAACAAAAAAAAACAGTTCAAACAAACACGGGCCAGGGATATATGGTTCAGCAGCATAAGTACTTGCCTGGCAAGCTTGAGGTCATGAGTTTCATTCCCAGTACCAAACAAACAAACAAACAAAACAGCCACAATTTTTAACATAGATAAACTGCCAAAAACTATCAAACAAAACCAGCAAATTTTACGTATAGTATATTTTTTAATAAGGTCCTAAGGTTTTACAACCTGTGCAACAATTCTTCAAATGTATTTGTAATGTTTAATTTCTTAAAAGACCTAAAAGAGAAAATATTTGAACTGCATATAAAGCACAATGTTGGGATTTTATAAAACAAGGTTATGAGTATACAGGCATTTGTCCTATTATTCCTTAGTTTTAAATGTTTGAAAATAGCTGGGTGTGGTGGTGCACACCTATAATCCCAACACTTGGGAAGACCAGCCAAAACTACCTAGGTGAGACTGTCTCAAAAAAAACTGAAGTATTTGACAAATACACCCAAAGAAGTTTTCGAAGTTCTTTTCAGGTCCATACACCTAGATTCCTTCAGACAAGAATTAATTTATTTCTTTATTTAGTGCTGAGGATTGACAGTAAGCATGTACTCTAATACTCTACCTCCCAGACCAAAAAACTCAAAAGCCTGGTTTAGCACAGATCAACCACAACATGGCAGGTAGTCTCACGCTATGAAGAATTTTTCATGGTAAGTTTATTATACTTACCAATCTAAGGCAATACTAGGGAATGAACCCTTAGCCTTCACACTGAGCCATATGCCAAGCCCTGTTTTATTTTGAGGCAGTCTCACTATTGTCCAGGCCAGGCTCAAATTTACAATCCTCACCTCAACACTGCAGAGTGCTGAGATTATAGGCATGCAGCACAATGCTCAGTTTTGGATTTTAACATTTAAATAAATGAAACAAAGTACAACAGAGCCAAGAGATCTCGGCCCATAGTGTATTATTTTTAATTTTTTATTTTTTTTGGTATCAGGAATCAAACTCAGGACCTTGCACTTGCCAGGCAGGCGCTCTGA
>NW_004955468.1:4043103-4044422 GCF_000276665.1 Chinchilla lanigera | reverse complement strand
CAAAACAACAACAAAAAACCCCAACCTGCTACTTTTCTACTGCCATACTTTGGCCAAAACAATGTGCTCCTTAACTTGCTACTATTCTACTATAATTATCAAGTAATACATGGAAGTGAGTAAAAAATGTGGTATAACAACTTGATACTATCAAGGCAGTTTAAAGCCATAGAAAAAAGATTAGTCAGGTTAAAGAGTCATTCAGAGTCCAGTGTTGTGGCAAATACCTGTACTTCTAGCACTGTCTCCAAATAAAAATTAAAAAATGGCTGGAATGTAGCACCTCAGGGCAAAGGTCTGGATTTAATCCTTAGTACTACCCCTACAGCCCTGAAAAAAATTTACTCAGGTTTTCAATTTTTGTTATTTCTTCCCTTTTCTTTTTTTCTTTTTTGTTGTTCTGGAGACAGGGTCTCACTATGCAGTTCAGGCTGGCCTCAAACTCACTACGTAGCCCAGGCTGGCCTCAAACTCACATTGATCCTCCTGCCTCAGCCACCTGAGTGCTGGGATCATAGGTGTGGGCCACTATGCCTGGGAAGCTCTCTTCATTATTTCTAAACCAAAATTATTACAAACCTACTTGACAGAAGTAATTTCAGGGGCTGGGGATTTAGCTCAGTGGCAAAAGCGCCTGCCTGGCAAGCGCAAGGTTGTGAGTTCAATTCCTGGTACCAGAAGAAAAACAAAAGCAACAACAACAAAAAAGAAGTAATTTTACATGAGAAAGTAATGACAAGCAAGGACTATTACTGAAATATCTTCACCTCACATTCCAGGCAAATTTCTAAGTCATTTGCCTATACCAGTGGTGGCGAACCTATGGCACACATGCCAAAGCGGGCATGCAGAGCCCTCTCTGCCGGCACCTGAGCCAAGCTGCAGCAGCATCTGAGTACTGAACAACTGCGCATACCAAATACACCAAATACAAACATTCAATAAAAAGCTGTTTACATCACTGAAAGCTGTGTTCCTGGGTTTTTCTTTTAAAAGACGTTTAGTGTTTAAGTTGTTTTTTCGAAGCTAACTCCTCAGTCTACAGGTGTGTAACCCACTATGCCCAGCATTCAGAACATCTTCATTACGCTTGGCTAAGAACTGGACACTTGAAGTCAATCTATTTACACGCCCCAGGGATCTGAAACAAATACCTCCAAATACCTAACTTTTTGTCACTTTTAGGACATGGCTGTCCAACTTTCTGGCTGGCCTGGGCTGCACTGAACGAAGAAGAATTCTCCTGGGTTGCAAGTAACATATATAATATAGTTGATATATCCAAAAAAATAAACTTGATTTTTTACTTATACTTATTG
>NW_004955468.1:4024953-4041913 GCF_000276665.1 Chinchilla lanigera | reverse complement strand
ACAGGCACACACCTACGAGCATATATTAAAATATAATTATCGGGGCTGGGGATTTAGCTCAGTGGCAAAGCGCCTGCCTGGCAAGCACAAGGTCAAGAGTTTGATTCCTGGTACCGGAAGAAAAACAAAAATCAAAAAAAAAAATAAATAAATAAATAAATAAATAAAATATAATTATCAATTGTCACTGTGTGTTCCCTGCCAAGTCACACAAGCATATGTAGTGTCTGATACATGAGGGTTTTGATGCACAGTGTATGACAGGCACAAGGAGAGAGTGAGCACTGCACTCTGCCCTCCTCTATAGAGCATCTCACTGTTGTCTACACAGTGCATGCTTGAGCACCAATCAATTTAGTCAAGAAAAACAGACAAAGCATGGTAGTTTCTTTTTTGTCTTTTTGAGACAGTGTCTTGCCATGTAGCCCAGGCTGGTCTCAAACTCATGGCAATTCTCCTGCCTCAGCCTCCCAAGTGCTGGGATCACAAGCACATACCAATATACCTAGCATGACAGCTGTATTTCTGCCTAGAAAAAAAAAATCAGTTCTGGATAAAATTGCAATAAATTGCCAAGCTTTAAACCTGGTCTTATTTGCCTTTAGGTCTTTGAATTTCTACCTCATAAGGAAATAGTTATACTAATACTAAAATTTTAAAGAGCTTCAATATGGGGAAGGGGAAAAGCTGAGTTTAAAGTTTTAAAATAATCTTACCAGGGGGGGCTGGGGATTTAGCTCAGCGGCACAGCGCCTGCCTGGCAAGCACGAGGTTGTGAGTTTGATTCCCAGGTACCGGAAAAAAAAAAAAATAATAATAATAATAATAATAATAATCTTACCAGGGCCGGGGACATAGCTCAGTGCTACAAGCAAGAACAAGGTCCTGAGTTCAATTCCCAGTACCTTCCACCCAAAAAATAAAAAAAAATAAAATAATAAAATAATCTCACCTCTGTTATCTAATGCATTCATAACCAATATAAACTGTCGAAAAAATTCCACATTGTAGTCAGGGCTGCAAAGCAAAAAGGTTACCAAAATTAGCCTTATACATAACATTCACAGTATAATTCAGGGTCCTTAAAGCACAAAAATAACTACTGTTAGGGTTATATACAATATACACAGTGAGGTTTGACTTTTTCCAAACAAAAGCAGATGTCAAAGAAATTACTTCCCTCAAATTTCTCTCCTTTTTGGCCAGCTACCCAGGGTACAAGAACAAGATCTCAAACCGACAGAAAGATGGCATGACCTCACTAGTCCCTCCAGGCCTTCTCAAGGCAGCGAGCCTGGGAACACACAAAGAACACATTCCCAGGACCGACATGGCCTACAGCTTTACCTCGCATGGTCAGGATCAGGCAGGGTTCAGGCCCCTAGGGTCTCTGCTTTTAGCAGTACTGGGAAAGTAACACAGGGTAAGAGGGTACAGGGCCATAGGCAGGTCTGGAGAACAAACAATCAGAATAAAAAATAAGTTGGAGATAAAAATGCCCTGAGAAAGGATAAGACTTTTTCTAGTCCTAGTACTGCAAATAAGAACTATTTTTAATAGTACTACTTTTAATAGTAATGTTCTTGTGAGCTAGGGAACAACTATAGATAATGGGTAATTTAGGGACTAGTGCTACATAGTTCTGGGGTACAGCACTTGCCAGAAGCCCTAGGTTTAATCCCTATCACTGGCAGGGAAATGAACAGTTCTTCTGTTCCAACACCTCCAAAATTATGTATATACTCTATTTTTACTGAGACAAGTGTACCCCAACCAAAATGGTGCAGCACATCTGTAATCCTAGCACTCCAGGTTATTGTGGTAGGAGGATCTCAAGTTTAAGACCAGCCTGGAAAATTTAGGAAGAATATGTCTAAAAGTGAAAAAATGGGTTGGGGATGTAGCTCAGTACTAAGGCCCTGGGTTCAATTCCGGGGACAGTGGTTCGCTGGCGGGGTTGAGGGGTGGTTTGTTACTGCCCTAGAACAATCCCCAGTGTCGTATTACAGAAGTCAGAGTCCTAATAAATATATCACTTTGGAAGGGAAATTTTTAAGCTGAAATCAGTCAGAATAAAATATATTTAGAAGTTTGAATCATCATATACAAGAACAGTTTAAAATACCTTCTTAATGTGGAACAAAAATGTAATGTTCACTTAAGTTTCTAAGCAACTCACTTATGAAAAACACTGTATCATTTAAATGTACATAAACTGGTTAAAAAGACGGCAACCTAACTTATGTGGGCACAAATAATCACATTTTAATTATTCTATAAAAGTCTTTTTTTAAAAAAAAAGAGTATTTTTGGCTTATATTTTGGCTAAGAAAAATACCTTATAGTTCAAAAGTTTAATTAAAAATTCATAGCAAACACAACTACTCAAAATAATTATAACATACTTCATGATGCTGTCATGATAAGCTACAATATTAGCTTTCGGGTAAAACTGTAGTACACTTTCTTTGGCAACCTGGAAAAACAAACAATAGTATAAACAAACGAACTATAACATTTGTATTTAAAATCTGCTTCTAACAGGACATAAGCACTATTATCTCACTTACTTAGTAACCCTGCATAAAATACTAAAAAAATACACAAATGTGATGAAATTTCATTAAGATTTAGCTACATATATATTTATAAAAAAAAGGAAAGCCTTCAACCCCACCACATATACCAGATGCATTTCTATATGAAAATTAAAATAAAAATAGCCAAACATACTATCATAGGTGTGTGCCTATCCTCCCAGCTATTCACAAGGCTGGAGCAGAAAGAGCAAAAGCTCAAGGCCAAGCCTGATGATTTAGTGATATCTTGTTTTAAAAATAAAGAGCTGGAACTGGTGGCCCATGCCTGTAATCCAGGCACTTCAAAAGGCTGAGGCAGGAATATCAAGGCCAACCTGCACTACAAAGTGAGTTTAAATCACTTTAAGACCATGTCTCAAAAAAAAAAGTGGGGGGACCCTGAGGCCACTGCTGAAACTGTAGCTGGATGGTTTAATGGTAGAGTGCCTCATAGGTCCCCAGCACCCCTGATAAATATATATAAAAATAAAAATAATAAAACATAAAACACAATAGCCCAAGTGTTATTCATTCACTGAAGAGCCTGAGCAAAAGACAGTAATTATAAAACCATCCAGGTAAGTGTAATTGCAAACCATGAGGATCCACGTTGTTATAGAAGACCTGACTGTATCTAAAAGGATGAGCAAAGTACTCCTGGATAAAGGAGCCAAAATATAAAAAAAGGAACAGGGAGAAACAAGTGGGAGTCAGACAAAATAGCTGGTAACAGCTAAAGGGAAAGAAAGATGCTGTGAGACCCCAAATCAGCCAGATGTGGTGGTGCACACCTATAATCCCACCATTCGGGAAGCCAAGGCAGGAGGGTCACTGTGAGTTCCAGGTCAGTCTGGAATATGCTAAAAACAAAGCCCAAATCATAAAGCTTGAAGCTTCTCATAGAGAAGTTACTCTTCATGGGGTATAGGAAAACAAGGCTCATCCTAAGTAAACCATCAAAGATTTAAATATGAAAGCCACACAACAAATCACCACAGTTACAGACTTAGATAGAGCACTTCTATTTCCTTTGTAAACCAAAAATGCAGAGCTCTGTACTTTGGTCCTTTACTTAATGTATCTTTTTACTCTTAACAATCCTTCACCTAAAGAGATAGCTGCACCCCTTTTCTCTCTCTTACAGAAGAGACAGAATTATTTTGCTATCATAAATAAAAGATCCATCAAGGGGTTATAGAAACAGTATGAGAAATACTTACTTGTGCCTTTGATCTTCCAACATGTTTCTTTTGAAATAAAAACTGCCTGTTGAGGTTGCTGACATCAATAGTATCCAAATCAATCTACAAATGCACAAATCTCAGATAAATCACAAAAAGTCTGGCTTGTTTGAGTAGCACTCCTCAGCACCCAGAACCCAGAACTTTTTTTTTTTTTTGAGACAGGGTCTCACTATATAGTTCCTGCTGGCCTCGAACTAGCAGTAATCCTCCTGCCTCAACCTGCCTAGTCCAGGGATTACAGGAATGTATACCATGCCCAGCTGGAACTTCTGTTATTTGCTGTATTAGCAAAGGAATACTTGGGCCAGTCAGACAAACTTTGTTAAATTGATAAAAATAACATGAAAAGAACTAAGACAGTATCAAAGATATCTTCTCAAAAATACATTTAAAAAGGACCGTCAGGCATGGTGGCACACACTTGTGATCCCAGCACCTGGGAGGCTGAGGCAGGAGCATCACAATGAGTTCCAAGTAAGCCTGAGCTACACAGTGAGTTTAAGGCCAGTCTGAACTACATAGTGTGACCTTGTCTCAAAAAAAAAAAAAAGCTCTTTCTTTAATCACCCATGCAAATATTTGAAGAAAACCCTTAGATGGAATAAAGCATGTGAATTTACTGAAAAAATAACATTCCTCTAACAATCTAATTCTTCTTTCAAATCTAATATAAACTTTAATGCACCCTGTTCTTACTACATAATACACGGCAAAAAAGTAAGTAGTATACGGCAAAGAGATTTACTAAAGTTTTGCAGTATTCTCAAATTTGTCCTTTTATAAATACAATTCATTTACAATTATTACCTAAGTAAATGAAGGAACTTTTCTACAGGCAGTTTTTTTAAAAAAGGTCGGGCATATAGCTTGGTGGCAAAGCACCTGCCTGCAAGTGAGAGGTCCTGAGTTTGATTCCCAGTACCCAAAATAAAGAAATAAATAAATAATTTTTTTTTTTTTAAAGAAAAAAGTTTTTTTTGTTTTTTTGTAGGTACTGGAGATTGACTCCAGACAGCACTCTGCTACACTCCAGCCCTTTTCAAAAATTCTTATTTTGAGATAGGATCTCCCTAACTAGCCCGGGATAACCTAGAATTTGAGATGGTCCTGCCTCAGCCTCCCAAATAGCTGGAATTATGAGCCAGCCTACCCAGCCATTAAGTGTCATAATTTAAATTACCTACTACTGCTTCAAAGTAAATATAAGCAGTTGGGCATGGTGACACATGCCTGTAATCCCAACACTCAAGAGGCTGAGGCAGGGGCTGGGGATTTAGCTCAGCAGCACAGCGCCTGCCTGGCAAGCGCAAGGTCCTGAGTTCGATTCCCCATACCGGAAAAAAAACAAAAACAAAAACAAAAAAATTTTCATTCCATTTCAGTAAGTTTATATAAACAGCAATCAAATGTTAACTGTGAAACATACTAATAGTTTTGGCTATAGTTCATGAAAATCATCAAAACATAGAATCACCTAAACATTTATTTTTACTTCCTCAACTTACCACAAAAATTAACTCAACTCTGGCCTGGTATCTCATACCCGTAATCCCAGCTACTCCTAAGGCTGAAGCAGAACTATTTCAAGTTCCAGACTAGCCTGGGGAGTTTAGTGACACTGTCTCACAATAAAATATCTCAATGAAAGGGGCTGGCAGCCCCGCATAAGGGCGCATACCTGTAAACCCAGCACTCAGGAGGCTGACCATCGAGAGTTCCAAACCAGCCTCAACTACAAGGTGGTAAGGGCAGGGAGTGTAGCTCAGGGCTCCCGGGTTTGAATCCCCACTACCATAAAAATGAAATAAAACCAAACAAAAATATATAAAAAAGTATAACCATTTACTTTTCATGTGCTTAAGCTCACTACCTCATCTATTACAAAACAGTTCCTTTAACATGTATCACCAATTATCAGCACATCAGGTGTCTGACAGAGAATCGGACAGGACATGAAGACTAGCCAAAGGAAGAGTGTGTAAATACTTTCCTTCCAGTTATTCATTAGTTCAGTTTGCCACCTATGGTTTTTCATTCCGTGTTTACACTACACACTTTAAACTCCCCAAGTGTGCTTTAAAAAAAATAATAAACTTACACCCAAGTTCCAGCCAATGTCCCCAGTCTCTTAAAAAAAAAAAAAAGTGATTTAAAATTATAGTGGCTGGGGCCGGGGATTTAGCTCAGTGGCACAGCGCCTGCCTGGCAAGCGCAAGGTTGTGAGTTCGATTCCCGTACCGGGGAAAAAAAAAAAACTAAAATCATAAAGGCTTTCTTCATGTCACTGTTTTTTAAAGATAGGGTCTTGCTATGTAGTTGAGGCTGGCCTCGAATTCTCCGCGATGGTTCTGCCTCAGCCTCCAAAATTTACAGGCTCCAGCTAACACCACGCCCGGCTCTGGCACTGTCAATAATGCCAAAAGTTAAAATCGTAACGGTTTTAATGAAGCTGCCCGGTGGAGAGGAGCGCGAATCCAACAGTTCTGCCGCTTGGTTCATGACCCTGGGTAAGTTTCTAAACCTCATTGCATCTCACTTCCCTCACGTGTTAAAAATAAAATGGAATGAAAATGTTTGCACCCACACGGTGGCAGTTAAGATTAAATGAGTTAATGCGTGTACACCGCTCGGGACAAGCGCTCAGACGCGTCGGTTGCTATCACCTCTGTTGGCGGATCTGCGTGATTATTGCTGAATTGGGGAAACCTCCAAATTTAAGGCGCAACATCCACGAGGGATTCAAACAATCCCCTCCTACATCCCACTGCAGCTGCGAAACAGTTTTGAAGGAAAAGCCAAAAACAAACACGAAGCCGCTTGCACGCCCTGGACGCGCCACAACTGGCGGGGTCCGAGGCGCGGGAGGCGCCCCCGCGGCAGAGCGCTCGGAGGACCCCGGCAGCGGCCTCGGGGTCCCGGGTACGCAGGACGGCCGGGACGGCGGCCCTGGCCCTGTACACAGTTCCCCCTCCGCCCGCCGCCGCGACCCGGGCCTCGTGGGCCGCGCCCGCCCCGCAACTCTGCTCCGAACTCCGGGCCCCAAGCCCCCCGGCTCCTGCACCCCAGCCCGCCATTCAGCAGCGCGCGCCTGGCCCTCACCAGGTCGATGTGGGAAAAGCCAGTGAGCACGAGGTTCTTCAGGAGTTCGCAGCCGATGCCACCCGCGCCCACTACCAGCACCCGGCCCCCGGCCACGGCCTCAGCTAGCTCCCGGGGCAGCCCCCGTGACAGAGCCATGGCGGGACTTCCACAAGCAGCGGCGGAGGCGGAGGCGGGAGAACTGAGCCGCGGGCGGAAGCGGGTGGGGGAAGGGCGGTCCAACTTCCGCTACTGCGCACTGCGGTCGCCGCGCGGCGCCTGGCGGGCGTTGCCTGACGTCTGGGCTCCTGGCCGGCTTTGGGCCACCGGTTACTTCTTGGCTGAAGGTGTCGGAGACATCCAGGACCTGCGGTGTTTTTTATAGCAGTACAGGCACCTGCTATCCGGCCTGAGAAGCCTACGGTCGCCTTTAGGCTGGAGTTTGAACTCCAAACCAAGGATTTCCTTACTAATGGCCCTATATGTAAAGAGCTCTTACTCTTTTTATTTTTTATTTTATTTATTTATTTATTTATCTTTGTCCTTTTAAGACAAGGTCTGGCTATGCAGTTCAGGCTGGCCTTGAGGTCACTTTGTAGCCCAGGCTGGCCTCGAACTCGCAACGATCCTCCTGCCTCAGCTTCCCAAGTGCTGGGGTTACATTTGTGGGTCACCAGGCCCGGCAAAGAGCTCTTACAAATTAACAAGCGAACGGTCTGCTCCTTCAAAAAATTCTGGCAAACCGGGTATCATGGCGCCCAACTGTAATCCCAGCACTCTGGGAGGCTAAAACAGGAAGATTAAAGAGTTCAAACCCAAGCTGAGCGAGGTGCTACATGCTGGGCTCAGGCAGGTCGAGTATCATGAGTTCTAGTCCACCCTGGGTTACATACATAAAGCTGAGAATGTAGCTTAGTGGGAAAGCCCTGGGTTCAATCCCTAAAATCACAAAAATAAATAAATTTAAAAATACTGGCAAACATTTAAAGTTTAAAAGAATAAAAAATACTGGCAAAGTAAAAGGCTTTAAAGGTGCATATGCAAAGAAAATGTACAATGTGGATTTGAACACATGCTTAGCATGCATGAGGCTCTAAATTTAATTTTGAGCACTGCAAAACTCAAACCAACCTTCCAAAAAATAGTACTCCTAGCTTCCTGTGTGTGTGTTATGTGTGTGTGTGTGTGTGTGTGTGTGTATGTGTGTGTGTATGGTATCTGGGGTTGAACCCAGGGCTTTTGCACTGAGCTACATCCACAACCATGCTTTTGTTTTTAAAACAGGGTCTCACTAAATCCTATGTTGTTGCCAGGTGTGGTGGCACACACCTGTAATCCCAGCACTGGGGAGGCTGAGGCAGGAGGATGGTTTGCAAGTTTGAGACCAGCCTGGGCTACAAAGTGATCTCAAGGCTGGCCTGAACTGCATAGTGAGACCCTGTCTCAAAAAAGACAAAAAGAAAAAAAAACCTTATGTTGCTGTGCTCAAACTTGTCATTCTCCTGCCTCAGCCTGGAAGAATGCTGGGATTATAGGTATGTTCCACCATGCCCAACTATTTCTACCTATTAAACTGGCAAAAAGAAAAAATACTGTAACATTCAGTTCTCAAAGAATAAGAAAACAAAACTCACATTTTGGGTTTTGACTGATGTTCCTGGCTTATAACTCCCTCCCAAAGGCAGGTCATAGAAACTAGAATGTATCTTCCCAAGGTGAATCATAGAAACTAATCTCCCCATCTTTCTGTGAGGGAGCTTAAAGAATTGTCTGACCAGCTCTAATAGTAGGTCATGAGATTCTCCTCATGCCAGAGGCCCTTCCTATACCTTGAGGAAAAATGCTGCAGAGCAGCCAGATTGCCTTGCCAGGTTTCCTCCACCAAATCTATCACGGTAGCATTAGATTATACGTTTATTTATTTATTTATTTATTTTTATTTTTTGTTTTTTTTTCTGGTACTGGGAATTGAACTCACAACCTCGCACTTGCTAGGCAGGCGCTATGCCGTTGAGCTAAATCCCCAGCCCCCAGATTATATGCTTTTTGTCCTTTTTTTTTTTTTCCCCCAGTACTGGGGATTGAATCTAGTATCTTCCCACTGACTGAACTACATCCCCAGCCCCTTTTTAAATTTTTTGAGACAGGGTCTTGTTAAATTGCTAAATTCCCTGGCTCAAACACAATCCTCTGGTCTCAGCCTCCCAGAGTGCTGGAATTACAGGTGTGCACTACCATGCTCAGCACCCAGTCACATTTCTACAAGGTAACCTATGTTTCAGTCACACCTACGCGATGATGTCTCCATTGAATTCATGGCCCACACCTGTAATTCCAGCACTTGGGAGCATGAGGTAGGAGGACTGCAAGTTTGAGGACAGCGTGAGCAACACAATGAGTTCAAGGGTGGCCTGTACTAGCAACTCTTTATCTCAAAACAAACCACAAAAGAACAGGGTTGGAGAACTTCCAGGTAGGTAGACACGTGGACGTTTACTCAGAGAAGGCAAAGAAGCATCACACACATTTCTCCCATACCTTGCCCTGTGCACCTCTACACCTGTAACCTTTGTAAGACCCTTTATAATAAACCAGTTCCCTGAGTGCTGTGAGACTTTCAGATGAATTAGCCTGACCTGAAGAAAAGGGTTGTGAGAACCCCAATTTATAGCTGCTTGTTCAGAAGCAATGTATTTTTTTCCCCAACACATTCCCATACACCCCAGGTAAGAATTCTAAAGCACAGCTTTTTAAGAGGGGAATTTAGCAATGCTTAAAAATTGTTACAATTATGCACAGCCTCTCTCTGTCTCTCTCTGTCTCTCTGTCTCTCCCTCTCTCTCTCTCTCTGTCTCTCTCTCTCACACACACACACACACACACACACACACACAATTTTGGTTTTTTTTTTGATACAGAATCTGGCTATGTAGTCCAGGCTAGCCTCAAACTTAGGGTGATTCTCCTCCCTCCGCCTATGGTAGGAGGATGCACCACCACACTTGGCCTTCACCCCCTTTTTGAGATATGGTTTTGCAATGTTTCCAAGGACAGCTTCAAACTGCTAGACTTAAGTGATCCTCCCTAGAAGCTTTTGTATAGCCCTATCACCTCATACACAAGGATAAATTTATTTTTTCTAGTGCTGGGAAACCAAGCTAGGGCTTACTGCGTGCTGGGCAAGCACTCCACCACTAATCTACATCTCTGGCCCTGGTGCACAGCTTTTGACTAGTTCATTCAAATTGGAGAGCTTTGTCCTTCTTTGAGCTGGGAATGTAGGCTCAATGGTAGAGCACTGCTGGCATACACGTAGACACACCTGCATACAGAACTAAAAAAAAAAATAAATTTTTAAAAACAGAAAAAGATTTAGTCTTTTCATGGATGGTTACCATGAGAACAAAAATTATTAAAAATAGCTAAAAATTGCACAATTTTTTTTTTTTTTTTGCTTTTTGAGACAGGGAGGGTCTCGCTATGCAGTTCAGGCCAGTCTTGAGCTCACTTTGTAGCCCAGGCTGGTCTCGAACTCACAACAATCCTCCTGCCTCAGCCTCCCGAGTGCTGGGATTACAGGCGTGCACCACCACACTTGGCTCCAGTGCACAAAGTTTTGATGCATATTTTAAAAGATATTTTGCAGCAATTATGGGAAAATATTTACTGATAGGAACATGCTCAAAATATAATGTTAAGTGAAAAACACAAAACCATTTACACATGTAGGGATCCAGCTTGAGCTGACAGTAGCCACCTCATGTTGTAAGCACTGTGATTGCCCTTAGACTAACCCGGGCTCACCCACACCACCACCATGGCTTTCCAATGTACTAGAAACAAAACAGTTCGAGTGGTGCATGGAGCTGTGGGACCCACTGGATTCTGGTGCTGTCAGCACCAGGAATGTGCCTGACATCCTTGATGGCAGCCTGAGATAAGGCAGGTACACTCCAGTTTGGATGAAGTCATTTCATCCTGGCCACCATATAAGCCCTCTCCCTGTGACCCAAATATCAGGGACCCACAATTATATCAAAAGGCAGGAAGAAAAAAATAGTTGATATTTTTGTACATTAGCAGGTGGTAGAATTGTGGATAATTTTTATTCTTTAAACTTTTTTTTTTTTTTTCTTTTTGAGACAGGGTCTCACTATGCAGTTCAGGCTGGCCTTGAGCTCACTTTGTAGCCCAGGCTGGCCTCGAACTCGCACCAATCCTCCTGCCTCAGCCTCCCGAGTGCTGGGATTACAGGCGTGCACCAGCACACCCAGCTTCTTTCAACTTTTCTATGGGCTGCAGATATAGCTCAGTGGCACAGCACCTGTCCGGCAAGTGTGAGGTCCTGAGCTCAATCCCTGTGACCAAAAATAAATAAATAAATAACCTTACTTTCCTGTTCCCCAAATGCTCATGCTCTTTGAATTTTTTTGGGGGGGTAGGTGGGGGTGGGTGAGGGACTTGCTATGCAGTTTAGCCTGGCCTTGAGCTCACTTTGTAGCCAACCTGGCCTCAGTACACCAACCACAGAGCTGGTTTTTGAGGAATACGTAGGCTGTGCTGCTGATGCCTGAAGGGCAGGGAGGGCTGGAGAGCCTGACTCAGGTTGGGGACAACCCTCAGAACGGGCTTCTGAGTCCCTCCCCACCAATGGCCCAGCTCTCCGAAGGACCCTGCTGTGCAATAAACCTAACAGATGGCCTCTATGGGAGGATAACCTTCCCTCTCTCAGTACACTGCACACAGGCACCATTTTCCTTGTGTTCTCTCCTGCCTGTCCTATCTTCCCTTTGGCATGAGCTGGGCTTGGTGCCTAATTCTCATAGCTTTTGCTTTTCTTTCTGGGTCTGTTGGGTGTGTGTTTGCATATGTGTGTATGGAGTATAGAATGCTTGCCCAGTTTACTAAGTTCTAATAGGATTCAAATGCAGGAAGTAAAAAGCTGAAAGTCTCACCTACACCACAAGCCCAGCCTGTTCATCAGGACCTTTGTGGTATAGGTGTCCTCCTAGACTTAGGTCTTTCACAGAGCAGTACACACAATTTTACTGCGTGTAGGTGGGTGGTATTGGGGATTTACCCCAGGGCCTTTGCACATTCCCAGCCCTTTTAAAATTTTTTATTCTGAAACAGGATTTCACTAAGTTGCCCAGACTGGGCTCCAACTTGCAATCCTCCCGCCTCAGACTTCCATAGAAAAGGGTTTATACTGGACTTCTTTACTTATGCCTTGCTTTCCTCATAATATGTCACACATTTGCTTTTACAGGATCATGGTGCTCCTGATAATCTCTATTCTATTTACCTAGGTAAGACTCAACCCAAATGCATATAACTAGATCCAAGGATGTGTTTGATCACCATAAGTGTCTTCATCTAAAAATCAAAAACAAATCAGGTATGGTGGTGCCTGCCTATAATTCCAGGACTCTGGGAGGCTGAGGCAGTAGGACCACAAACTCAAACCTAGCCTGGGTAATTTAGTGACCTAGTGACACTTAGTGAGGCCCTATTTCAAAATAAAAAGAGCTGGAGTTATAACTTAGTATAAAGGCCTTTTGTATAATCCTCAAAAAAAAAAAAAAATCAGAAACATAACACCTACTTAGGATATGTGAAAATATCTGTATCAACTTTTGATTTTTTTTTTCTTTTTCCTGAGACAAGGTATTACTATGCAGTTCAGGCTGGTTTTGAGCTCACTTTGTAGCCCAGGCTGGCTCGAACTCACAGTGATCCTCCTGCCTCAGCCTGCCAAGTTCTGGGATTACAGGAGTGCACCACCACCCCTGGCTAACTTCTGATTCTTGAAAAAACACTCTCATGCACTCTTCTTCATCCTCTCATCAGATGGGTGGACTCCTTGGCCCATTTAAATAAATCCAAAGTGCTACACCTGTAAATCAGGTAGTCACCTTCTGTTCCAGTTGGTGTAACTGGTCTGACAGGCTGAAGCAGTCTCTCCTACCCCAGAAGTGCCACAGGCAAAAGCAGTCACCACCAGCATGACAGAGAAAGAAGAAATCAGATGTCTGCAAGGCTTTGCTCAGCTTCAGTCCTGCAAATCCAGGCCTCTGGGAGCCTCAGTTCCCACAATCGCCAAGGTTTTGTTTTGTTTTTTTTTTCCTGCTTTTTGAGACAGGGTCTCGCTATGCAGTTCAGGCTGGCCTTGAGCTCATTTTGTAGCCCAGGCTGGCCTTGAACTTGCAATGATCCTCCTGCCACAGCCTCCAAGTGCTGGGATTACAGGTGTGTGCCACCACACCCGGAAGAATCTTCAGTTTGTACACATGCATTTGCTTCTTTCAGGAGCAGGGGCTGGGGCTGGGGCCAGGGGTGGATCCAATACTTTTCTCAGAAGTCGCACTGCATAGAAGAACCCTGCCTCCTGCTCCTCTGAGCCTCATGAACATAGGCAAATGGCATGTTTGCACACAGCTAGCAGGAGTGCGTTTGTTTTGTTTTGTTTCTCTCCTTTTTTGTTGCTTGGTTTTGTCTTTTTGAGACAAGGTCTCACAACACAGTTCAGGCTGGTCTTGAACTTACTTTGTAGCCCAAGCTGGCCTTGAACTTGCAATGATCCTCCTAGTTAGCCTCCCAAGTGCTGGGATTACAGGGGTGTGCCACCACGCCCAGTGGTTCTTTTTTTTTTTTTTTTTTTTTTTTTTTTCTGTACTGCGAATTGAACTCAGGACCTTGCACTTGCCCCAAGCAGGTGCTTGCCAAGCAGGTGCTATGCTGCTGAGTTATATCCCCAGCCCCTTGTTTTGGTTTTCTAGGAATGTTATGCTTTGATGCTGCTCTCAAGAGCAGCAGAAAAGGAGGACTGATAACACTGAAACTGAACAAAGGGCAGACTATAAAGTTTGACAGGGGCCGGGGATGTAGCTCAGTGGCACAAGTGCCTACCTGGGAAGCACAGGTCCTGAGTTCAATTCCCACTACCCCTGCAAAATAAATAAATAAAGGTGGACAGCTGGATAAAGGGACAATGTCCAGAGAGTGAGGGACACTTCCTGTGATGCTGTAGGAGCAAGAGGGGAGGACAAGGAAGGCAGAGGGAGCAATGAAAAGGGAAACAGGGCGAATCTAAGCAGCCAGTGCCCCAGGTCTGGGCCTTGCACAGCTAGATAGAGCAGGTTGACCAGTTTGGTCTGGCAGCGTCCAGAGCTGGCAGCAGGGACATGCATTTTCCTCTTTTTTTTTTTAGTACCAGGAATCAAACTCAGGACCTTATACTTGCCAGGCAGGCACTGTACTGCTGAGCTATATGCCTGGAAACAAGAGTTTTCCAAGCTATGACTGTGTAGAAAGGCCACTGATCTGAAGGATACAGCAGCCCAAGATCCAAAGGTGCTAGCTCCAGGCCCAGCCAAAAAAGTAAGGACAAAGCTTTAAAACAAGAATTCAAGCTAGGGTGTTGCTCAGTGGATCAGTGCTTGCCTAGCATGCACAAGGCCCAGGGCTCCATCCTCAGCACCACAAACAAAACCAAACACTTGAGGGTTAAAATAAGATAAACACACACAGATTTGTATATTAAAATTTGTTTTCATTTCTATAATAAAAGGGAATGCTCTACTTAAATAGTAACTCATCTGGATCTTCTTGTGTAATGCAATATTCTTCCACGGGAGTGTGATGATTTTGAGGCCAGCAACTCTTCTCACATGTGTAAACTAGAATTGTTCCAAATTCCACCAAAAGATCTGAAAGATACAACATATTCTAGATTTAGAAAAGAAAAGGTTAAAAGATATACTAACAATGTCAACATTTATGCAGTGGATAGGGCACAGAATTGGAGCAAGAGAGCTTAGGTTCAAATCCCAGCTCTATCATCTCTGGCAATTTACCCTACCTCTCTGTGATAAAAATAGTATTATCAGCACACCTGTTCTCCCAGCATTGAGAAAGGCTTAGGCAGGGAGACTGCAAGTTCAAATTCTCCTTGAACAACTTAGCAAAACCCTGTCGCAAAATGAGAAATAGAGCTGGTGCTGCACATGGTGGTGCATGCCTGTAATCCCAGTGCTGTGGGAGGGTGTGGCAGGAGGACTGCAAACTGAAGCCCAGCCTGAGCAATTTAGCAAGACCCAGCCTCAAAATCAAGAATATAAAAGGGCTGGGGATGGGGCTCAGTGTGAAGACCCTGGGTTCAATACCCAGCACCCTCCACAAGCACATAAACATGCACGCACATGGACACACACTGAAGAGCTGGAGATGTAACTCAGTAGTACAACACCCTGGGTTAGATCTCTAGTACCTCAAAAAGACAAACAAAAAAACCATAATGATGTATCATCTCAAAATTCAATGGGGTGGCTACCATTAAAAAATAGTCATGTACAACTGTAATCTAGCTACTGTGGGGACTGAGACAGAAGAAACACAAGTCAGAGTTCTTCTTGGGCAACTTAGCAAGCCTCTGTTACAAAATAAGAAATAAAAAGGGCTGGAGGTATAGCTCTGTGACAGAGCACTTCCCTAGCACGTGTGAGGCCCTAGATTCTATCCCCAGTACAACAAAGGGGATAAAAAAAGCCTGTAGTTCAAGCTACTTGGAAGGGTGAAACAGCAAGATCCCTTAAATCCAGGAGTTTGAGAACAACCTGGGCAGCAAAGCAAGACACTGTCTCATAGTGAAGTAATATAATATAACTACCACAGGAATAAAAAAATATAATCTCAGCAAGACAAAATTACTATACATGATTATAGAGCAAACAAATTCCACTTGAGGATACATCTATGCAAACTGAAAGTAGGATTTTAAAGAGGTATTTGTACATCTATTTCACAGCACCACTGTTTACCATAGATAAAAGCAATGAAGTTAACCAAGTGTCCCCAAATAAATGAAAGGGTAATCCCAGCACACGGGAGGCTGAGGCAGGAGGACAGCTGTGAGTTCGAGACCAGCATAGGCTACAAAGTGAGTTCAAGGCCAGCCTGAACTGCATAGTAAGACACTGTCTCAAAAAGGTCAAAAAAAAAGAAGAAAAAAAAGGTAAACAAAGTGAAGCATATATGTACATACAATAGAGAGAATACTATTCAACATTAGAAATAAGAGAAATTCTGACATAAAACAATATGGTTGAACATTGAAGACACAATACTAAATGAGGGAAACCAGTTCAAAAAGATAAATACTAAGCCTGGTGTGGTAGCACATGCATGTAATCCCAGCACTCAGGAGGCTGAGGCAGGAGGATCGTTGTGAGTTTGAGACCAGCCTGGGCTACAAAGTGAGCTCAAGGCCAGCCTGAACTGCATAGTGAGACCCTGTCTCAAAAAAAGACAAAAAACAAACAAACAAACAAAAACCAAAAAGACAAACACTCTATGCTTCTATATATTTGAAGTATCTATGGTAGCAACCATTCACAGGAACAGAAAGTAGAAGCGTGGTAGCCAGACGCTAGGGGAAAACAAAAATATATTGTTCTTTGCAGTACAGAGGACTGAACCCAGCACCTGCACACTGAGATACATTACCATCCCTTTCCAAATCCTTTTTTTTTTTTTTTTTTTAGCTTTTTGAGACAGGGTCTCACTATGCAGTTCAGGCTGGCCTTGAGCTCACTTTGTAGCCCAGCCTGGCCTCAATCTCACAATGATCCTCCTAACTCAGCCTCCTGAGTGCTGGGAATACAGGAGTGTGCCACCATGCCCAGCTGAAAATGGTAAATTTCATATATTCTTTTGGCTTTGACAGAAGAGGTTGAAACCAGGTCTTATGCACACGAGCATACATTCCACACTGAGCTACACTCCTAGCCCTTATGCTTTTCTTTTCATGGTGCTGAGCTACCCATCCTGTACCAACCATGCCCAGCTACCCTATTCATTTTTAAAAATAATTTTTAAAAAAGTTGAAGAAAATTTCCAGGAAGCAAAACAAATATCAAAGGGAAACAACAAAAAAAGAAATATGTACTGTTACGGTTGATGCACTGTGTCAACTTGAGGAGTCTAGAGGTTTGGCTAAGTGACTCAGCAGGGAGCCAGGGTGCTTACTTTGTATACATCCTGAGCCTGTGGAAGAGGAGG
>NW_004955468.1:4020971-4022328 GCF_000276665.1 Chinchilla lanigera | reverse complement strand
CACATAAAAAGAAAACAAAGAAGAAAGGAAAAAAATAATTTTTAAAAAACTGAGTTTCTGCCAGTCATGCTGGTGCATGCCTGTAATCCCAGTACTCGGAAGGTTGAGGCAAGAGGATTATCAATAATTTCAGGCCAACCTGGGCTACACAGTGAGTTTAGGGCCAGTCTGGAAAGCACAGCAAGACCCTGTTTCAAAAAACCAAAAAATAAAACAATAAAATTTTTAAAAATTACATTAGAGCCAGGCATGGAGGTACACACCTATAATCCCAGTTACTCAGGAAGCTGAGGCTGGAGGATTGTTTAGTTTGAGCCCAGGCTAGACAACATGAGGACACACTACCATAGAAAAACACGAACCGGGCTGGGGATACAGCTCAGCGGTACAAGTGCCGGCCTGGCAAGCACAAGGTCCTGAGTTCGATTGTCAGTACAATAAAAAAAAAAAACACAAAATAAAAACAGCCATGGCGTAGTGCTCTCAATATCAACAATGAATGCTGAAAGAATAGGATAACACCTTAGAAATTCTGTAAAAAAAATTTTCCAGGTTATGATTCCATATCCAATTGTATCATGAATATTATGAAGTAAATATAAAGACAATATAAATATATTTTCTTTTCCTTCCTTTCAGTTCTGGGGACTTAACCCAGGGTCTTCAACACTAAGCTATAACTTCAGCTCTCTTTTATTTTTTATTTTGAGACAGGGTCTAAGTCCCTCAATTTGCCCATCTTTTTTTTGGTTTGTTTGTTTTTTGTCTTTTTGAGGCAGGGTCTCACTAGATAGCCCAGGCTAGTCTCCAATTTGTGGGGATCCTCCTGCCTCAGTCTCCTGAGTGCTGGGCTCAAACTTTTACTCTTCTGCCTCCACCTCCCTAGACTGCTGGGATTACAAGTCAGTGTCACTATGCTCAGAAATATATTTTCAAACTCATATGATGTTTAAAAATGGATCTCCTAGTCAGGCTCAGCGGCTGATGCCTATAATCTCTGCACTCTAGAAGCCTAAGGCAAGAGGATCACCAATTCAAGCCCCCCCAAAACAACAACAAAAACCACAAATTCAAGCCCAGACTCAACAACTAAAATTAATTAACTGAAAAAGGACTGTGGACCAGGTGTGGTGGCACAAGGTTGTAATCCCCGCACTCAGGAGCTAGGAGCCAGGCATGCGGGTACATGCTTGTTATCCCAGCACTTAGGAGGCTGCGGCAGGAGGACAGTTTCAAGTTCAAGGCCAGCCTGGCTATATGTAGTGTGTCCAAGGCCAGCCTGAACTTTTTACAAACCAAGACCCTGTTGCAGGCAGGCACTTATGCCACTGAGCTATATCCCTGGCCCTAAGACCAT
>NW_004955468.1:3990517-4019356 GCF_000276665.1 Chinchilla lanigera | reverse complement strand
TTTTTTTGTCTTTTTGAGACAGGGTCTCACCATGTAGCTCAGGCTGGTCACTCTGTAGCCCAGGCTGGTCTTGAACTAGCAACGATCCTCCTGCCTCAGCCTCCCAAGTGCTGGAATTACAGGTGTGTGCTAGCACACCCGGCTGGGTTATAAATCTCCCTGTCCCTCCACTGATACCAGGAATCGAACTCATGACCTTGTGCTTACCAGGCAAGCGCTGTGCTACTGAGCTAAATCCCCAGCCCCTTGGGTTATAAATCTTAAAAAAAAATTTTAATTTCCCAAATTTTCTATAATATGCTACAGTATTTTATAATTAAACAAAAGTTTTTCATTTTAATATAATTCCAAAATAATACCAGAAATCTACAAACTAAAATTACTAAAGGGCTTCTTACCCGAACTAGCACTTCTGAGCATGCTGACCAGTGCTGGCATAAGCTGAAACTCAAATGTTCTTTGGCCACCACAGTGACTGCAGGCTGGAACCACGGAGACTTCTGGGGTAGGGCAGGTCAGAAAGAGGGGCTCTCCGCTCCAGGAATACCTAGGACGGGGAAATGAAAAACTGGAGCAAAGCCACACATGCTTAAGACACATGCCAACAACGAAGCTGTCCCCTGCAAACTTACTCTCTTGTAGAATTATTATGAGCAAATCAAGACAGCAAATCAAAATCCCCCGAGGTCAAAAAACTACTAGCAAGTCTGTAAACTACAGCAAGATCCCTGCAGTCTCTCAATGCTTGCCTTGGTCTCAATAAAGGCACTGAAGCCAATGCAGAACTGAATAAAAAAAAAGCCACACCAAAACGCACACCCAAGAGCCAGGGATTAGCTCAGCGGCACAAGTGCCTTCCTGGCAAGCGCAACATCCTGAGTTTGATTCCGGGTACCAAAAAAAAGCAGACCCAGTTCAAGGGCAGTGTAGGTGGACTGAGAACTCCACACTACTGACTTTCAGAGGAGCATGTTTTTTAGTGAGTAAATGTTTATTCCAGGTTCTACAGTTCTTAAACACATAGTTTCTGGCAAATAACAAAAGAACAAAGTTACCAGATATGCAGAGGAGGAGAAAAATTTAACACATGAAGAAAAGTAAGAAATGGAGATTGATGGCACTCCCCGCCACCTAATCCCAGCACCTGGGAGGCTGAGTCAGGAGGATTGCTGTGAGTTTGAGGTCAGCTTCAGCCATAAAGTGAGCTCAAGGCCAGCCAGAACTGCATAGTGAGACCCTGTCTCAAAAAGTTAAAAAAAACAAACCCAAAAAACAAAAAACAGAGCACTCGAGCTATGGTTCAAACCAGGAATGGTGGATCACGTCTGTAAATGCAGCACTGCGGGAAGCTGAGGCAAGATTGCAAATTCAAGCCCAGCCTGGGCAGTTTAGTGAGATCCTGTCTCAAAACAAAAAATCAGGCTAGAATGTAGCTCAGTACAAAGGCCCTGGGTTCAATACCTAATACCACAATACAAACAAAAGAAAAAAAAGAACTCTAGTATTTATTTTAAAAAATGTTAAAGATAGGGTCTCACTATACAGTTCAGGCTAGCCTTCAACTTACTATATAAACCCAGGCTAGCCTCAACTTCACTACGATCCTCCTGCCTCAGCCACCTAAGTACTGGGATCACAGGCATGCGCCACTATGCCCAGTTAAAAAAAGAAATACGGTACAAGTGGGCAGTGTATCATTTTTTTGGTCATTTTATGTTTAGAGATGAAAGTAAAAGACGCAAAGTAAAAGCATGGATAGGGGATGGAGGTGTAAGCTCAGTGGGAGATTACTAGCTAGCTCAGCATGTGTGAGGCACTGTGTTCCACCTCAACACCACCACCACCACTATCACCAAAAAAAAAAAAGGTCCGGATAAACATTAATCATAGAAAAACTAAACCAAAGAAACCTTGTGTGGCCATATTAATATCAGGCAAAATACATCCCAAGGAAGGAGTATGAACAGAAATAAGAATGTGTCATAACAGGGTGAACTTGTCAGATAAATAGAATAATTCCAAATATGCATCAAAATATCTTAAAACACCATCAAACTTCACAAGGCAGAAACTGACAGAATTAAAAGTCGAAAAAAATATATCTGCAGTTACAGGAGTTTCTTGTTTTGGTGGTGCTGGAAACTGCATCTAGAGCCTTGTGCATGAGAATTTCGGGGTTTAATATTCCTCTCTAACAATAATTGATAAACTAAAGTAATCAGTAACAAAACCTAGTTGCAACAACTGTATATTTTTTTTTCTTTTTGAGACAGGGTTTTGCTATGCACTTCAGGCTGGCCTTGAACTCATTTTGTAGCTAAGGCTGGGCTTGAACAGCGATCCTCCTGCCTCAGCCTCCTGAGTGCTGGGATTGATTACAGGGGTGAGTCACCACACCCAGCTCTTTGAGTTTATTCTCCTTCATCTCCTTATATTTGTGTTATTAAATTTCAGAAAAGAAAAAAAAAAGTTTTTCTATTACCTTAAAATCTGCTCCTGACAAACAGCAATTCTCTTCATGAATCTGTAAAACATCTGATCTCCACTTTTAATCTTGGTCTTCTCATACTTCTCATCACCACCACTTGAAAAACTAAAAAGAAAAGCACAAATCACTTGTGAGTGTGACTATCCAGATAGCTACAGTATTTAGAAAAGGAAACAAAATAATTTTCTTTTAAAAAGAAGTTTAAGGGGGCTGGGGATTTAGCTCAGCGGCACAGCGCTTGTCAGGCAAGTGCAAGGTCATTAGTTTGATTCCCAATACTGGGGAAAAAAAAAAGGTCTTAAAAAAAAAATAGTTTAAAAATTTAAAGCCAGGTGTGCTGGTGCACATCTGTAAATCACAGAGGCAGCAAAATCATCTTGAGTTCAAGCCCAGCTATAAACCAGGCATTGTGGCACACGTCTGTAATTCCAGCACTTACGAGACTAAGGCAGGAGGATCGCCATGTATTGAGGCCAGTCTGGGTTACATAGCAAGACCCTGTCTCAAGAAGAAAGAAGAGCCAGCTATAACAAGACCCTGTCTCACAAAGTCATTATGTCCACGGACCCTCTCTACACGATTACTTTCAAACATTAACATGTGTTCAGGTAATCCCCCTTGTTTTGTTTTGTTTTCTGAGACAGGTCTCACTATGTAGCCCAGGCTGGCCTCAAACTCATGAAGATCCTTCTACCTCAGCCTCCCGAGTGCTGGGATCACAGGTGTACACCACCACACCTGGCCAATCAGGCAGTCTCTTTTATTTTATTTTATTTTATTTATTTATTTATTTATTTTTTTAATTTAATTTTATTTTTTTCCAGGCAGTCTCTTTTAAATTATTCTGGTTTTTGTTTGTTTGGTTGGTTTTTAAATTATTCTGAAAAAGCCTACAAGTGAGAGAGCTCTAATAAGGAAACCAAGTCATCATTCCCAATATCATGTTTTAATTCTATCACTGTAACAATAAAAGTGATCATTCTTGCATTTTAATGCTTCGATTTATAAAGCCTTGGGCCAGGGTTATAGTTTGGCAGCACAAGCACCTGCCTGGCAAGCGCAAGGTCCTGAGTTTGATTCCCAGTACCAAATAAATAAATAAATAAATAAATTTATAAAGTCTTTCAAGATCTATTTCTCACCTGACTCCCAAAACTGATAAAATGGGAAGAGACATTTCATTATCCCTACCATTTTATAGGTGAGAATTAAGAATGTGGAAGGGCCTCAAAGGTCTTCAGCCACCTGTGAAGCCTCAGCCAAGAGTGAAGAAATAAACAGCGCAGGGCACAGTGGCACATGCCTGTACCAGCACTCAGGAGGCTGAGGCAGGAGGTTCACTGCGAGTTCAAGACCAGTCTGTGCTACAAAGTGAGCTCAAGGCCAGCCTGAACTGCATAGTGAGACCCTGTCTCAAAAAGACCAAAAAAAAAAAAAGAAGAAAGAAAGAAAGAAAGAAAGAAAGAAAGAAAGAAAGAAAGAAAGAAACAGCATTTTTCTAATTCACCTATCTCTCTCATAAAAATATTTAAAAACAGAGCAAGGAATGGTGGCACAGGCATGAAATTCCAGCTACTCAGGAGGGTGAGGCAGAAGATTACAGTTCCAGGTCAGCCTGGACAACTTAGTAAGATCCTGTCTCAAAAAAGAAAAAAGGGCTTCAGATATAGCTCAGTGTGCAGATCCTAGCTTCAATTCTTAGTACCTCAATCAATCAATCAACTAATCAATTAAGGCAGGCTGGAAATGTAGTTTAGCACTCTCCAGGTTCAATCTCTGATAAAACAAACAAACAGACAAAAAGATATTTAAAGTAGAAAATGGGGAAAAAATAAAATAGAAAAGGGAATGGTGGGCCGGGGATACAGCTCAGCAGGCACAAGGTCCTGTGTTCGATTCCCAGTACCAAAAAAAAGAGAAGGGAAGGGGGATGTAGCTCAGTGGCAGAGTGCTTGTCTATTACATGTATAAAGCCATAAATCTTGGCATCTTTAACTTTCTGCTTACCTTGGTTCTTTTTCTTGGGGGCATTTATGCACACAGTCAGGTGTTTTGAAGTTCCCTAAGGCTGGCTGACAAGGAGTGTGTGTCTGCTTTTCTTAGCCAACAGGAGTGAGGCAGAAAGGTCCTAGCACAGGAATTCTTCCTGAAAATTTCCCCAGGCAAAACCAGCGGGTACCTGGGGGGGGGCGCTTCCTGAACCAAGTCATCTCTCAGCCTCAGCACATACTTCCTCACCTCTGGGAAAGCAACTGCTCCATATCAACCCCTTCTCTTTGCTGGTAGTCCTTCAGAAGGGTGTGGGCATGCTCTAGACTAGCAAAGTCTCTGTAGTCATCCTCATCTACGACACAGATGTAGTAGGGCAGGAACTGCAGCATCACAGCAGAGGCGGCCATCCCTTCCGCTGGAGGCGCAGAATGAGCAGCAGACAGGAAGGTGTCCTGCAGATGGAGGTCTTGGAGCTGGGCAGTCCAGTCTACATCTCTGGCACTGTTAGAATCATTTCCAAAACCCAAAGTAAGGTGTGGCGGAGGCATCTCCTCACTGTCACTTCCCCAGTCATCTGTACCTTCACACCAGTTCTCAGCGGCAAGGTCATTTTCCTGGTTCTGGAAGAATATCCAAAGCATAAGGTCTAAGCATTTAGGTAATTTCACCTATTCCTTTGGTTCTACTCACACATCCCTTCACCTTCCTGAGGGAGCTTTCACGCCAGCCCTTTCCCCTCTGCACACTCCCATTCCACTTCCTGCACGCATATCTACTCAAAAGCCTGTCGGAGGGAACTTCAATTCTTGTCTTTTCAGGGGCAGCATGGCAGATGCAATACATGGTTTCTTCAACCATGAAATTCAGAATCTTTTTTATGTGTTTCATGTATTGCACAGAAGAATATTTTCCAGACTTCTTGACAACTAAGGTTTCAGATTTGATCAGGGGATTGCTAAGCAAGTCCACCAGGAGGAAACAATCTTGAGACAGAATGAAGTGGAAAGAAATGCCATGAAGCAAAATTGAGGCAGCAGACCAAGGCTCAACAACCAACAGTTCTGCTGTCAAGGGCAGCTTCCAGTTCACAAGATTGCACTTAAGCTTCCTGACTGCACAAGACGTAGTCTGGAAGATGGGTTGGTTCTGAGGCGTTCTGGAGGTCATCCCTGGAATAGCCTCCTTCAGCCTATTTAAGCAGTTAATAATCACTTAAATACTTGTGTTACATTTCTCAGATGAAGAGTGAAAGTGTTTTCCTACTACCTGCAATTGAACTCTGAATCCTTGTTATTCCTTGTACTGCTAATATGATGCCCAAAACATATACTCAATGTACAGATAAAGAGACCTTGACAGCCTAAAGGAGGCTGAATTTTTTTTTTTTTTTTTTTTTTACCTGTATCAGTAATCGAACTGACGACCTTGCGCTTTGCCAGGCAGGTGCTGTGCCGCTAAACTAAATCCCCAGCCCCCTTTTTTTTTTTTTAAAGGAGGCTGAATTTTGTTGTGTAGTTACCAACCCCTTGACTTTTCAATTCAATAAACTTGAATTTTGGGGCTTGATATAGCTCAAGGGCACAGTGCCTGCCTGGCCAAAGTGAGGTACTGAGTTCAATTCCCAGTTCCAAAACAAACAAACAAACAAAAACACTTGGATTTCATCTTCTTAAATGTGTTTGTCATAAAGGTACATATGAGCCAGGCACGGGGGAAGCTGAGGCAGGAGGATCACCACGAATTCAAGGCCAGCCTGGGCTACATAGTTCAAAGCTACCCTGAGCTACAGAGGGAGTCCCTGTCTCAAACAAAACAAAACAAAACAAAACAAAAACAAAGGTACATGTGTTCATTTCACATTAACTACATATAACACATATATGAATTACACACAACCATACACATGTACACAGCCATGCATTTTCCCAGCAGAAAAATAATCAGTAAACTACGTGTCTCAAGACGTTCAGGGTGAATGATAAGACCTCAGAAAACCTTTTATGGTTTCGAAGAGAAAAGCCCATTGCTATTGTACTTCAAAAACCAAGGTTTACAGCCTGGCGTGGTGACTCATAGCACTCCTGAGACTGAGGTAAAAGGATGGTGGGGAGTTCGAGGCCAGTCCCGGCTGCATAGTGAATTCAAGGTCAGCCTGAAGTACATATAGCGACACTCTGTCTCAAAAAGTCAAATGAACAAAAACCTGCATCTTAAAAATGTGTCTTACAGCCGGGCGTGGTGGCACATGCCTGTAATCCCAGCACTCCGGAGGCTGAGGCAGGAGGATCTTTGCGAGTTCCAGACCAGCCTGGGCTACAAAGTGAGCTCAAGGCCGGCCTGAACTGCATAGTGAGACCCGGTCTCAAAAAGACAAAAAAAAATTGTCTTAAACGACACTATGGAAAATATCCTCTACTGTATTGCAGCACAACATAACATGCCATCAAACCACTTTACCTGAGCGTCCTGTGTCTCTCTCTCTCGCACCTCCAGACACTGGGAGCGGAACACCTTCCAGCTGCGGAGCACAGACACGGCCGCGAGTGCTTCACCCCGAGAACCCCGGCCCCGCGCGCCTCCCCAGCACCGCCCCCTCGCGGTGACGCCCGGGCGCCTCCCCGGCTTCTCCGCCTACCTGCGCGCCCCGCGGTCGCCGCACCCGGGGCGGGCGCAAGCGAACACGTGCAGCTGCCGATGAAACGGGGAGCCCTCCAGGGGGCAGTACACCTGCACGACCAGGGCGAGCGGCTGCCTGCAGCGTTCGCACTCCGGCTTCGGCGCTGCTACTCCGGGAAGGACGTCCTGAGGAGGGGGTGTGAGACGCTTCGGACTCGACTGTACACCAGGACCCGCCCACTTCCTGCGTACCCTTCACCAGCGCCCGACCCTGGCTGCGGGCCCTGTCCTCACCGGAACGCCGCCCAACTTGCTAGCAGTCCAGGAGCTCGGCCCTGTGGGGTTGCCGCGCACCGCCACGTCCCGAAGCCCTAACAAAACAGGCTTCCGAAAGGCCGCCATGACAGCCAGGAGCGCACGTGAAAAGAAAAACTACGGCAGCCGGGCGGTTGCACCTCTCTGCGCACGCGCACTGTCTGTCGCACAGCGGGGGCCCCGACCCTGCTTAGGATCCGCCAGGGGTGCTGAAGCTTAGGTTTACTGTACAGTGCTTGGACTTGGTTTCCCGAATGTACAAACAGCCGATGTCATGGTTTGGAATCAGAGATCTCCCAGGAATTACGTGCCTTCGAATGTCCTGCGAAAGGAAACACACAACAGGGACTGGGGATTTAGCTCAGCGGCACAGCGCCTGCCTGGCAAGCGCGGGATCGTGAGTTCGATTCCCGGTACCGTAAAAAAAAAAATAAATAAACAAAAAAACCCCAAAACAAACAAACAAAAACCACACACCATGTCCTATGAAATCAGCCTAGCCAAAAAACAAAAATTTTAGGCGAGATAATGGCATCTACAGACAACAAAAGGAAAACAAGAAATTTGAGAGGTAAGCCTGGCGTAGTGGCACACGCCTGTAATTCCAGCACTCAGAAGGCTGAGGTGGGAGGATTAACACGCGTTCGAGGCCGGCCTGGGCTACCTAGTGAGTTCGGGGACAGCCTACTGCTAGCAAGTGGGCTACGTAGCGAGACCCTGTCTCAAAACAACAAAATCCAGCCAGGCGTGGTGGTGCATCCCTGCAATCCCAGCACTCCTGAGGCTGTGGCAGGAGGATCGATGTGAGTTCGAGGCCAGCCTGGGCTACAAAGTGAGCTCAAGGCCAGCCTGAACTGTATAGCGAGGCATGGTCTCAAAAAGACAAAAACAAAAAACCCAAAACCCCAACAAAATCAAGAGGTATACACTTAAATGCATACAGACTATATGTGTGTGTGTATATGTGTGTGTGTGTGTGTGTGTGTGTGTGTGTGTATAAATCTGGGTTTGCTATAACAAAAAGGAGTGTTGTCAGTGCAGTAAAATTTGCCCTGAGTTGGTAATTGTTAACATTTCATGCCAGATATAGGAGGTTTATTTATTATACTCGTCAACTTTTTTTTTGAGGCGGGGTGCTGGGAATCAAACTCAGGACCTCGTGCTTGCCAGGCAGGCTCTGCACCACTGAGCTGTATCATCCCAGTCCCTATTCAACATTTATGTGTTGGTAATTTTCCATAATAATTTTTTGTGTGTGTCTTTTTGAGACAGGGTCTTGCTATGCAGTTCAGGCTGACCTTGAGCTCACTTTGTAGCCCAGGCTGGCCTCGAACTCACATCGATCCTCCTGCCTCAGCCTCCCAAGTGCTGGGATTACAGGTGTGCGCGTGCGCCACCACGCCCGGCTCCATAATAAAGTCTTCACATGCCTGTGGGACAGCATCAATCAATTTGAAAAGCATTATACTAAAGGAAAGAAGCCAGACAAAAGGCTGTGTTCTGGGAAGGGCAAAATTTAAGTATAAGAGAACAGATCAATGGTTCCCAAGATTCAGGGTGTGGAGATTGATCACAAAGGGGTGCCATGAACTTTTGAGGTGAGGGCAGGCTAAATATCCCCGTTGTGATCACTGACTATATACTACATTTAATATTCAGAATTGTTTACCAAAGAAAGGTGAGTTTTACTATATGTAAATTATACAATAAACCTGACATTTAAAGAATTTAGAATTTAAATTGTGGCTGAGTGTGCTAGCACACACCTGTAATCCCAACACTCTAGGAGGCTGAGGCAGGAGAATTGCATGTTCAAGCCCAACCTGGGCAACTTGAGACTCTGCCTCAAAATAAAAAATAAAAAGGGGTGGGGATGTTTCTCAGGGCAAAGGCCCTGGGTTAAATTCCCAATACCACAAATAAATAAGTAAATAAATTTAAAAACATAAATTGCAAAAGCAGTATTTAAAGATTCCTATCATGTCATGTACATGAAACGTGTTATCAAAGACTTACACATCAAAGGAAGAAGCACCAGTCTTGTTATGCTTGGTTCCAGCCCCAGCTACCTGGAGATGAAACCAGCCACCAGACAACCTTAAAAGGCTCTGTCAAGTCCCAATATTAATGTTCACTTGGTTCTAGCCAAAGAGGGATGAATTAACAAATACATATTATTATTTTACCTAATGTGACCCAAGATATAGACAGATAGATCCTGTGATTATATATATGTATATATAAAATAAACAACAAAAAACCCCAAACAAGTAAAAAAAAAAGAAGGGGTATAGCTCAGTGGTAGGGCAGTTTAGCTTGCAAGAGGTCATGGGTTCCACCACCAACACACACAGAAAATGAAGGAGGTGGGTCACTGGAGCCCACAACAGAGCTTGATGGTCAAAGAATGTCTGCTACCTCTACAAAGATCAGGAGGAAAGGGCACTCACATTTGGAACCAAAATATATTAAACATACACAACAAAAAATCAGAAGAAAATCTCCAAAACAAAAAATCACTGCACCCATAGAAAGTGCCAGTATCTGAGTATATTTTTAGTGGACATTCATGAAGGGGTGGTCACTTTCTATAATTAGGGTAACCCTCACTCTGAGTCCTATAGGTGTTTGCCTTCCTCCTCCTAAGAGCAGAAAATACCAATCCTGGCTGTCCCTGTTTTGAGAAAGGCATGTAACCAAGCTAGAATGTAATTCAGAAGTGGGTGGCCCCAGCTGGGCATGGTGATGCACGCTTGTAATCCCAGCACTTGAGAAGCTGAGGCAGGAGGATGGTTGAGAATTCGAGACCAGCCTGGGCTACAAAGTGAGCTCAAGGCCAGCCTGAAATGCATAGGGAGACTGTCTCAAAAAGAGAAGTGGGTGGCCCGGGAGCAGATGGGGCAAAGGCAGTTCTGCTGAGTGTTGGGAGCAGCAGTTTCCCCACCCAGACCATTCTAGACCATGATCTCAGGTGTGGGTGCTGCAGCCTAGCGTCTAGCCTGCCCATCAGTGCTGACTGTTGACCCTTTTTAGGTGGCACTCGAGACTGAACTAGGGCCTCATAAGTGCCGGGGAAGTGCTCTTCTACTGAGCTGTATCTCCAAACGTCCTTTTCTTTTGTTTACGGGGGCTAGGTCTTATTGTAATGCTCAGGCTGGCCTCAAACTTTAGATCCTGTCTCCTCAGCTTTCTAAGTAGATGAGATTATAGGCCTGTGTCACAGTATCCAGCCTGTCCACTGACTCTAAATGAAAGTCAAGGCACCCACTCGGGACCCCCGTCTTGGTGGGGGGATAACAGAATTATAGGCAATCAGACAGGGCTGGGGCTGGGGATTTAGCTCTGCAGCACAGTGCCTGTCTGGCAAGCACAAGGTCATAAGTTTGATTCCTGGTACTGGAAGAAAAACAAAAAAACAAACAATCAGACAGGGCTAGACCCTTGAGAGGTCAGTGCAGAAGATAACTGTGGCTGGAGGCACATTCACTGAAGGTCAGACCTCACCACAGATTAATAACACCCCCCACATATTCCAAACAGGCATCCATCACCTTGGGTAGGGGACAAGCTCCCTGGCCTCTCCCTTCCAGGAAGTTCTTGTTCAATCCATGTACACTTGCTTTGTGACTTCCTTCCCCATGTAATCAATATTACCTAAGCAACTATACTTGTAATCTTGCTGGTTGACCATAGTTTTGCCCCACCTTATAATTTCTCATTGGATCAGTGTTACTTCAGTGACTATACTTGTAATCCTATTAACTACAATTCTGTCCCACCTTATATGTACCTCACCTTTTAGTTTTGCTCTATAAAACTCCCTTGAGAAGTAGGGTCCCATGGCAACCACTTGGGACCCCTTCCGTCCTTCTTAGCAGCTTTCTTTTCCCAAATAAGTACTTCCTACTCTTAAAACCTTTTAACTCTCAGCAATCCTCCTGCCTCAACCCCTAGAGTGCTGGGATTATCCACCACCATACCTATTCATTATCTATTATCTTGAGAAGATATAAAGGCAATTAATTATAAAAGGAAAGAATTAGTGAAGTACCTGGTCAGAAGATGAGACATACCCTTGTCATGACCAAGAATTCATGTGAAATAGTCATAATCTTACTGTGCTTTGAAAAACTATTCAGTGAGCAGAACAGGTGATCTTTCGGAAGTCACAGAGGCAAGGCATGGAAGGAAGTCGAGCTGGTATCTGATTAGAGGCCAAAATGCCCTCCTGACTGCCTGTGTCCCAGCCCACCCTGTTCTCTCGTGTTCCACCCTAGGCCTGCTCACCACTAACAGCCAAGTGTGAGCTGAAGCATACTGTTCCTCCACTGGGCGCTCCGGCTGCCATGTGAGCCCCCTCTTAGGAAACAGTAAGAAGCCGAGCCCACGCCCTCCATTGTGTCATCTTTATTTTTCTACTTGGGATACGAACCATGTGAAACAGGTGAGAAAATACAGCTGCACTGAAGCACTTCAGGTGATCGAAAGGTGATGGAAAACAGGAAGAATGGGCTGGAGAGGGTGGGGTGGTTAATTCCAGACCAACTTTCCCCAAAGGGCTTGTGGTCCAAGCCCGAAACCAGAGGGTGCTCTGGGCAGGGAGGGGCAGGACCATGCAGTGCAGACTACAGCAAGGAGGGACAAGTCACAGCTGGGGTTGCAGCTACGTTTATTCAGTTCTGGCCTCCCGCTGCTGTTTGATGAAGCTGATCAACCCATTGGTGGAAGAATCGTGAGAGGTCACTGCAGCACTGCCGTCAAGCTCAGGCTCGATTTTCTTAGCCAGCTGCTTTCCCAGCTCCACCCTGCCAGGGAGCGGAGGAAGAAGACGGTAAGATTTCAGTGTTGATGCTGAAACCCTCAAGCCTACAGGTTTTCCAGCCTCCCCAGCCACACTCACCCCCACTGGTCAAAGCTGTTGATGTCCCAGATGACGCCCTGAACGAAGATCTTGTGCTCGTACAGAGCTGCAGAGGTGGCAGACAGTGCGCGTTAGGGCCTCCCTAGTCCCATCCCACTGGGCCCAGGCGGGTTATTTCCCCTACCCACCAATCAAGGCTCCAAGGATAAACGGTGTCAGCTTGGTGAACACGATAGAGTTGGTTGGGCGATTTCCTTCAAAGACCTTCAAAAAACAACGAAGAATGTCCTTAAATTAATCCTGAGCCCCAGCTCCCTAAAATGGAATGCCAGAGGCTGGGAGGAGAGAGCTTCCCACTGTATAGGACAGCCAGGCACACCGCAAACCCATGCCCTGCCTCCACATCATCATCCCTCCAGATCAGCGGTGCTGACCTTGTGTGGCAACAGCTTCTCGAGATCCTCTGGACTCTTCCCAGCAGCCTGGAGCTCCTTCCGGGCCTCCTCGGTTGATTTCCCCTTCATCAGGGCCTCTGTCTGGGCTAAGAAGTTGGCCAGGAGGATCTGACAAGAGAGATGTCCAGTAATACCTGAGAACACTGCCGGAGATTCAGGCCAAGGGACAAGACCACCCGGCACTTCCTGAGCCAGGTTAGTTCCTGTGTGGGCACTCACTGCACAGCTCAGCTGAAGTGACAAGGCTGGGAGGGCACGTGCAATGGCACCACAGGGTGGGTAGCAATGCTAATCACTCCTCGGAGGATATGCACTACTTGCCAAGGGCCCTGCCGACAACTGTGCCAACATATACTTTTTAGGAGCCTAAGAGGGGGTTAGGGATAAAGCTCAGAGGTAGAAAGCACCGTCCGAGTATGCACAAGGCCCTGGGTTCCATTACCAGTACTGGGAGGTGAAAAAAAAAAATCCTACAGGAATTGTCACCTCTCTTCTCAGGTCAGCAGCGCTGGATAACAGAAGGAATCAGAATTCAACCCTAGGTCACGGAGTAAAGCCTTCTCTACACAACCCTAAGCTGTTCTACACACCCAAAATAGCCACAGTAAATCCTATTCAGGGACTTAGGCTGGGAATTAGATGGGTCCCCATTTGCTGCTGTGACAGGGAGGACCTTGGCTCCAGGGTCTTTGTCCCTCCCTGTTATGCCCCTGCTTGTTTTTATTTGTTTGGTTTTTTTTTTTTTTTTTTTTCTTCCAGGAATCGAACTCATGACCTTGCGTTTGCCAGGCAGGTGCTTTGTCACTGAGCTAAATCCCCACCCCCTGCCCCTGCATGTTTTTATCATATGGGAAAATGAGTTTTAGATATGCAATTGAAGTTATGGACATTAAACAGAGAGATTATCCTGGATGATCCAGTGAACCCAGTCCAATCATATGGGGAAAAAAAGGGAGAAATAGAATTGGAGAGCAGTCAGTCAGAGAGATACAGGAGAGTTAAAGATTAAAAAACACCTAGATCTGGGGCTAGGGATTTAGCTCAGCAGCACAGCACCTGCCTGGCAAGCATAAGGTCATGAGTTTGATTCCTGGTACCGGAAAAACAAAACAAAACAAAACAAAAAAACCACCTAAGTCTGGTGGCACATGCCTGAAATTCCACTACTCACAAGGCTAAGGTAGGAGAGGTTTATCAGAGTTTGAGGCCAGCCGTGGCTACATAGTGAGTTGAAAGTCAGCTTGAACTACATAGTGAGAACCTGTCTCAAAAATAAACAAAAATAAGCTAGGCATAGCGGTGCATGCATCTCAGCACTTAGGAGGCTGAGGCAGGAGGATTGTTGCAAATTCGAGACCAGCCTGGGCTACAAAGTGAGCTCAAGGCCGGCCTGAACTGCATAGTGAGACCCTATCTCAAAAAGACTAAATAAGTAAGTAAATAAATAATCCCAGCTTTCTGGGAGGCTAAGGCAGGAGGACTGTGAGTGACTTTAAGTCCAATAAGTCTGTGCAATACAGCAACTTAGCAAGACCCTGTCTCAAAATAAAAAATAAAATAAAAAGGGGTGGGATGCAGTTCAGTGTGAAATCCCTGCTTTCAATTCCTAGTACCACAAAAACCAAAAAATATGTGGTCTGCCACTGCTAGTTCCAAGATGAAAGGAGCCACAAGCTAGGGAAAGTAGGTGGCTTCACAGGAAGTCCTTAGGAGATCCAGATGTGGTTGAGCCTGAGAGAGAGTACCAGGGTTAGCACAGGGTCCTTACCTTGTGATGCAGACCCTTCCGTATTGGGTGCTGTGTCTGAACCGGGATGAGGAAGTCACAGGGTATCATCTTGGTGCCTGGGAAGGACAATGGTTACCTATGCAACCCCACCCCATGCGAGCTGCCACACAGCTCACAGTGGGGCACTAACCTAAAGGCCAAGGCCCTGCCATCACACCTGTGTCCTCCTCAGCACCACCCCTGCCCAGGTCGGATGGGCCCTACCTTGGTGGATGAGCTGGTAAAATGCGTGCTGGCCGTTGGTCCCTGGCTCCCCCCACACAATAGGGCCCGTCTGGTGGTCCACACGGACGCCTGGCTTGGTGATGTACTTCCCATTGGACTCCATGTCACCCTGGAATGCGAACAGAAGCTCAGACCCCATCTGCAAGTTTTGCTCCTTCCTGTACTACACTCAGGTGCTACCTACGATGCCCCAGGCCGTAAGATAGACCCTAAACTGTTGTCCACGGGCTCCCAAATGTTCTGACCTAGACTCCTCTACAGGAAGGACCCATGATCAGAAGCTGGGTCTAGAGGTGGGTAGATGACCTCAAAAAAAAAAAACAAAATCTGGGACTCCGTGATGTAATGCTTGACTTGTATATATAAGTCCTAAGCCTAATCCCTAGCACCCAAACAAAAACGAAATAATAAAAGCAACAAAAACAAAGCTGGTAACAAAACCTTCAACTGATTTCTTAAGGGAGGGGCAGGCTCTTCTGAGGAGCAGCTGTGACCTGGGGAATTTAACCCTCTTTCAATCGCAGGATTCACCTGCCGATGTTGGGGATCATCTACCGAGCCTGCCCCAAGGAGCCCAGGGTGCAGGGCGGGGACTAGTCTTACTAAAAAAAGCAGGGACAGATGTGGAAGGGCTTTCTGGGACACAAGGAGGGGCTCCTCATTTTTAAGGATTCTGCAGAGTCTAGGGGGAGTCCAGAGTTCTGGGGGTAGCCCACAGAAGCAGCATCGATGGGGTATGAACCCATTTTTTTAAGGCAGTGCAAGGGCACAGTGGTCTTAGCCCACAGCCTCACCCTATGGCAGACAGGCCAAATGACGTCCAAGAAGGAAGTGACCCCAGCTGAGACCCATGTCTGGAGCCCAGCCAGGGCCCGAGTGGCCAGGGCACCATGACAGCCAGTCATGCCCCAACACAGTGGTCAAACTCAACTGACACTAAGATGCGTCAAGTCTTGGTTGCCAAGCGCACCCCAAGCAGAGCGTACGTGGGATCTGGCCAGGCCCAAGGGCAAGGAGTTTCTGGAGGAGCTGGCACCAGGGCCCGTGGACCTCCCAGGACCCAACAGGCCCTGTCCACTCCAAGGCCTAGCCTGGCAGTTGATACCTGCTGGAAGTAGGCAGGAAAACGGTGCAGGTACTGGTCATAGGGCAGCAAGGCCTGTGTCTCACACCCAAAGCAGTTGATGTACCAGACCCCCAGCAGCGCCAGGAGGACGGGGGCGTTCTTTTCCAGGGGTGCCGTTCGGAAGTGTTGGTCCTGAAACGAGAGCAGGGTGGGCAGGAGCTGAGCAGCTGCTGGGGAGGGCCAGAGGGAGCTGGACTGACATGCACGTCCCCGGCCGCTCAGCACTCACCATCCAGTGAGCTCCTGAAAGCAGCTGCTCGAAGTTGTCAAAACCTGCAACACAAAAGCAGGGTCAACAGAAAGAGCCACAAGCTGTATCCTCCTGGTGGTGGGTACAGCCTCTTCGGGGACCAAGAAAGGCTGGAAGTAGAGCCAGAAGAGACAGCAGCTGGGAGAACTGAGCCCTGCGGAATGAACGCCTTGCTCATCAGAGCTGGCCCTGAGCACAGAGTCAGCTCTAACTTGCCCTAGGCCCGGAGACAACAGAGCTGCAGTCAGGAGAGATGGAGAAAAGCCAGCCTCAACCCAAAAGAGAACTCAGGCTTCCTTTCCTCCCAGACCTGAAAGAAGTGTTCCGGCTAAGAGCAGAGAGGCCAGCAGCCTGTGCGGACAGCAAAGCGTTCAGGGACAGAAGAACCCCCTCCCCTGAGCTGACACTGCAGTATCATCCACCCCCGCTTGGGGGCTGCGAGACTCAAACCCGCACTCACCCACATGCAGCGCGATGGAGAGTCCGATGGCTGACCACAGCGAGTAGCGTCCACCTACCCACTAGGAGAGACAGGAGAAGGTGCTGAGGGAGGGCCAGCGCACCCCGCCCCCCTCCCTCCTGCCATCAGCTTGGGCCTGGAGAGCGCTGCTCTTCCACAGGTGCAGCCCAGGGGACCTGGGCCAAACCCACCTCCGGCAAGCAAGACAGCAGGCCAGGCGCTGGCGACTCTCTGGGCTGACCAGAGCCACAGACTTGAGCAAACACCTACCAGGGCGGATCCTGTCTCCTGGAAGACCCAGAGCCTGGTTCCTGTGTCTAGCTCACCTCCTCAGACACTGACATGCACAGAGTCTTGTGCCTGTGTCAGCTCCTGCCTCCTCAGACACGGGCAGACCTACTGCCTCCTACCTGTGCTTAACCTGCTTCCTCAGACACTGACAGAAAGCCACATACCTGTGCCTACCTCCTCCTCCGACACTGGCAGACCCAGGCTCGTACCTGTGCCTCCCCCACCTCCTCGGACAGTGGCAGACCCAGCCTCGTACCTGTGCCTCACCTTCCTCCTCAGAACCTGGCAGACCCAGTCTCATACCTGTGCTTCATCTTCCTTCCTGGATAGTGGCAGACCTAGTGTCGTACCTGTGCCTCACCTTCCTCCTCGGAACCTGGCAGACCCCGTCTCATACCTGCGCCTCACCATCCTCCTTGGAACTTGGCAGACCCGGTCTCATACCTGGGCCTCACCTTCCTCCTGGGACACTGACAGACCCAGAGCCTCATACCTGTGTCTTACCTGCCCTCACGGTCACTGACAAACCCACAGCCGTATACCTGTACCTACCCTGCCTCCTTAGACACTTACACATCCCTTCTCGGACACCGACTGACTACAGCCCTGTACCTGTGCCTTACTTGCGTCCTGGGACACTGACAGAGCCTCACACCTTCCAGACCTGACCTCCTTAGCATGTGAAAGGCCAAAGCCTCACACCTGTGCCTGTTTGTTGGCCTCCTCAGACACTGACAGGCCCAAGGCCTCACACCCGTGAGAGGCCCCAGGCCCAGTTTTTCACACCTACGCCCAGGTACAGTTCCTTGGACAATGACAGACTCAGCACCCGCTACCTGTGCCTGGTCTTGCCTCCGTGCAAGACCTTATACCCAAGCACCTGGTCTTGGCAGGGCCATTCCCATGACCATGCCCAACTTCCTGAACACTGACCCAATGCCTCCTACCTTTCCCAGGCCCTGTCTCCTCAGATCCTGACAGAACCATAACCTCCTCCCTAAGCCCATTCCTGACTCCCTGGGCAATACTGACACCTTGAAACTCGGGCCTCCTGGGACACAGGCCTAGTGCCTTATACCTGGGCTTCACTGATCTTCTCAGCCTTGGTTCGGAGACACACCTAGGCCTACAGCTCACACTGTGCCTCCTCAAGCCATACCTGCAGACTATATGCTGTATTATCAGGATCTTTGGAGCTCTATAAGTATCTTTGCAGCAACTATTTATGAATTACCTACCACATTCCTAGCACAGGCAACACAAGCAGTTGAATGAGGAAGAGAGATAAATACTTATGCCAGAGGAGGACTGCCCTGAGTTTGAGGGCTGGGTTACACAGTGAGTTTAAGGATAGCCTGGACTACACAGCAAGACCCTGTCTCAAAAAAAAATCAAAACCAACCAAACCAAAACAAAAATAACAAAAGCATGCCAATAAATGTGAACCCATGAACTTGGAAAAAAGTAAATATGGTAGAGATCAATTATAAAGGAAATCTGCCAGGTGAAAAATGAGCGGGTATTATCCACAGGAACACTGAGAAAGCATTCCATCAACCAGAAGAGCATATGCAAAGGTCCTGCAGCAAGAGGAGCCTCTCTCAACAGTGAAAGGATTAAGCCCCAGAGAAAATTACTTGAATAACCTCACTCTCAACTCTTCTATATGCAAAGCATGGCCTTTCGCATGCACATACAATGGGTGGATTGGTGTTAGGACTTAATTATCTCCTAGAAGCCTGCCAAGAAAGGCTGGGCAGGAGGAAGCACAGTACAACATAGAAG
The DNA here is from genome assembly GCF_000276665.1 of Chinchilla lanigera. Taxonomy (NCBI): domain Eukaryota; kingdom Metazoa; phylum Chordata; class Mammalia; order Rodentia; family Chinchillidae; genus Chinchilla; species Chinchilla lanigera. The sequence continues at coordinate 4,000,703 of NW_004955468.1, read as the reverse complement.
ATAAAGCAGGGAGTGAGGCTGGAGAACCAAAGTCTGTGTGTGAGGTGAGACTGAAGCCCAAGATCCACTCCCGAGCCCCAGTGGTTCTCCAGAAAATGGCAAGACTGTGGGCTGGGGCATGCAGAGAACTACGCAGGGACTTCTGTCACATAGGAGGGACTGGGCAAACGAGAAGTGTGGCTCAGAGGTTCTCGGCTTGGACAACAGGATGAATGTCGGGGCCTTGCACCCGAGAGAGGCCAGGTTTTAGGGGAGCCCTACCTGATGGACACAGTCCCACACATCATGCCATCCTTGACCAAGCCTCTGACATCTTACCTAACGGGCTCAGTTCTAGCAACTGGACCTCAGCAGACCACCAGCCCTCAGACTGACAGACCCATGCACTGACCTCGCCTGGGACCGGGTCCTCAGGTTCAGCTTCTAGGACAGCCCAGCAAGGATGATGACCTGAACCATTCACCTTCCATGTGCAGACTTCCATGGGTTTGTAGACCTACCTTCACCTGCAAAGGGCCGCTCTTACCATACCTTAGTCGGGTGGATGTTCTGTGCCTCCTGCCTTGGTCCATCAGGCCTCACCTTACTTAACCAGGTAAGATCCTACCTCTTCCCTCATTCGGACAACTAGGACCCTATGCCAACAAGATAGCAACACTAAAGACCTTCTAGACAGGTTATGGATCCTCAGACCTCTGCACTGTCTGAGCGGTGGCTGTCAACCTGGCGGGGGTGCTGAGAACAGGCAGATGCCCCTGTTCAGGGCATTCTACTTCTCCTACCTGGTCTAGATGCTCCTGGCCCCTCACTGCTCGGATCTAGGTACACATACCTATGATCATCTTGGTTTTCTCACCTACTTGGACCTACCTGTGCTTGACCTTACCGCTGAAGGCCACACCTATATCTGGCTCTCTTTCTCAGCCCTAACCAGTAACAACCAAGTAAGTATTCCTGGGCTAGACCTTGCCCTACCCACTTACCTATCAAACCTGGGGCACTTTTGTGTCAGACCGCAGGTAGCAAGGACCCACCTAAAGACATGCTTATATACCTCTTCCAAACTGACCCTGTCAGACTCACTGACAGAACCAGCACTGGGTATAGATGCCGTGGCTTCCCATGGGCGACTTAGCTCTGCTCACCTGTGTGCAACTCTGATGCCTCCGCTGCAGGCTTACATACCTGGCAGAACCACGTTCCAGACATCACTGCCGATAGCTAGGCTTTCCATTTACTGATAGTCTGTGCCTAACTTGGACCCTTCCCCGTCAAGTGACAGACTCAGGTCCGGCTCCCTGAGCCCAACTCCCATTCCTCACACCTTCCTAGAGCTCCCACTCTATGAACATGGTCCTAATCCCAGCAGTCTCTATCCGGTCTGGCTGAGGATAGAGCCAGATAAATCCAACACTAAAAACTTCAGTTTCCTCTCAGCATCAGCAACCTCACCAGGAGGTAACTGCATGCCTGCACTGCAGAGACCCCTCAGAGGTGTTCTACCAACTTGTGACTAAGCCATGCTCCCCAGGCCTAACCTCTAAGATCTGGGTCAATACACCCAAGCCAGAATCATGCCCCAAGAACTTCATCTGCAAGATCCTAGGTGTACCTAGCCCTACCTGAAGTGTCCGTGCTTGAGAGAGCCCACCCTTACCTGATCATATCTGTACAAAGGGCCTACAGACTTCCTGCAAGATCCACAGCACTCTAGACCCCAGGGCTGTGAGTCTGACCCAAGAGACTGCACCACTCACATAAGCCTCACCGTGAAGAACCTGTGCCTCAGTTAATCTCCACAAAACCGAACTCTACCTACCTGTGTTCAGCCCTCAAGACACTTTTGGCAGACCAGCTCTGCCTACCTGTACATGACTCTGGTTCCTAACTCCACACCTGGATGGTCAGCTCTACTTACCTATATAGGACTTGGGCTCCTGAAACCATACCTGATAAGCCAGCTCTACCCACCTGGGCTTGGCCCTGGCTTCTTGCACTGCATTTGATGGGTCAGCTCTACCTTTAGCTTGACCTTGGTGCCTTTGACCTCACCTGGCAGGCCAGTTCTGTCTACCTATGCTTGACCCACACTCCTCAAACCACTCCTCGGAGGCTACCTCCATTTACTCATGTGTGATTTAGCTCCTCAGATCCACATGAAAGGCCAGTTCATACCTGCGCCTAACTCCAGACCCTGATACTCCACGTGGATAGCCAGCTTTACCTACCTGAGCCTCCACCTGGTTTGGTACGTTTACTACAAAGACCCAGGTTTATATACATTTGCCTAAGTCCACTTTCTAAAACAGCCAACTTCACCTACATGTGTTCAGCCCGAACTCTTCAGGCCTCAAGAACCACCTGGCAGACCAGCTCTATGTGTCTAAGACCCGTCTCCCCAGGAAACACCTGGATGGCAGCTGTGCCTACAAGTACACGAACCTGGCTTTTCAGACCATACCTCACGGGCCAGCTCTGCCTACCTGTATAGAGCTCTGGTTCCTCAGACCACACACGGATGGCCAGCTGTACCTACCCGAGCTTGACTCTGGGTCCGCACACTGCCTTCGGTGGGCCAGCTCTGTCTGCCTGTCAGAGACTGTACCTGTTGGCAAGCATACCCTTCCTGCGCTTCATCATGGCTCCTGAGATAGGGCCCGGATGGCCACTCTGCCTACCCGTACTTCACACCTCAGTTGCTTATTCCTCACCCAGCACATTCATGTCTTCCTACCCAAGCTTGACTATGACTTCTTGGCTCCCTGGACACAGCCAGCTGAGTGAAGCCTCCGCAGACCTTACCTGACAAGCTCTGCTCCGCCTACTGCTCCGCCTCACATTCCTCGGACTGGACAGACCCAAAGATACAAACCTGTGTCAGATACATGCTCCCTAGACCTTACTCAGGAGGCTCCATGCCACGCTGCCCGGCCACAATGCCTCAGCCTCACACAAAAGGCAAAGTTCTTCCTACCAATCTCAACCTACCTAGGAGATTCACAGATACTCATGTGCGCCCGATCGCAGTTCCTCAGATCTCAAACCCGTGAGACCCAGTTCCCTCTCCACATCTTCCCTCCACTTCCCCAGCCATCAACACCACAATCCAGATGACCCCAGTCCTGGTTTCTCAGGTCTCACCTGACAGAGCAGCTCTCTCTACCTATGCCTGACCTCAAATGTGAAACAGAGTTTAATGACTTTAACTCTGGCTTTTCAGACCAACCTACCTTTGCTTACCCTTGGCTTTGCAGACCGAATTACCTGAGAAACTCTACCCACTGTGCTGGAGCCAGCTTCTCAGACTTGGCAAACAAACTAGGGCCTACCTGAGGAGCTCAGACCTTACCTGTGAGGCCCCACAGCACAAAATTGTGTCTCACCTCAACTCTGCAATCCTCTCCTGCCAGACCTGCTTCATAATTTTCCAGATGGCTACAGCTCCACAGCCTCTTACCTGATGCCAGCACATCAGTGTTTTCCCAGAGGGCCCTGGGCCCCCCACCTGGCCATCACCACAGCTGCTTAGACGTTACCTGGCCCCAGTCATGGATTGTTCTCATCCTCACCAGACTGTCTCCCCTGCCCCCGCCTATAGTTCCAATGCCTGTGCAGTTCTATCTGCAGTTCTATCTGCACGTGCCAAACCTGCCTCCTCATATGGACTCTAAAAGCTCATCTCACTGAGAAAGCACCTTTCTCTGACCCCAGCTCTTGAGACCTCAGACACAGCCTACAAACCACACCTGACACACACTTAACCAAACAGACCTAGAGCGCCCTGCTGCTTACCTCCTGCAGGGAACCTGGAGAGAACTTACTCAGTATCTGGCTGACTTGGGCCTCACACGTTTCATCCTATAGACTTCAATCTCCAAATCTTTACCTACTATAAGCCTCTCAAACTGCATTTCAGTTTAGTTTTTTTGTTTGTTTGTTTGTTTTGGCAACAGAGCCTCATATGTTCTAGGTTGGCCTTGAACTTGTTATATAGCCCAGGATGGCCTTGACCTTATGATCCTCCTGCCTCAGCCTCCCAAAGGCTGGCATTCACAGGTGTGCGAGGCCACACCTGACTGCAATGTAGTGGCACAACCCTTCGGTGCCCCCGCCTGTGCCTCTCCTGACCCCGACCCCGAGTCCTTCGCCCTTCATCATCAGGCACATTCCTCCCTCTCCCGCATCTGGGCTGCTCAGCCAGACCTGAGGCCACAGACCACTCCTCGGACTTGTTAGGGATCCTCAGCTGCCTCTGAGGAGCGTGCTCTCCGCCCATCCTACCTGGTCAGTACACAGAGAATCATGGGGCTGATCTGCGTTTGCCCAGTCCTGGTTCTCAACACCTCCCGAGGGATGAGCCAACCACGAGTTAAGCACCTGTACGTGACGCTGGCTCCCCAGACCTCATCGGAGAGAACCACCTCTAAATACCTGTGTCCAGAATTCACAAACCTCACCTGTACCTTTCCTTGTCCTGGTTCCTGCTCTAAACTCACTATACCTTTCCTGGCTCCTCTTCAGATCTCTCCAGCCCAAGTTAGCTCTGCTGCGTGATGCCTCAAGCCAAGTCCTGAGCGACTCCAAGTTACACAGTACCTCTGCCGGACCCAGGACACTGCCCAAGACAGACCCCACAGACGCAGTCTCATTGCGTGCACCTACCTCTACCAGACTGGACTCTTCCGATCGCACCTAAGGGCCAGCGCTGAATCCCTCTGCCTGACCTCATGCCTTTGTCTCGTCGGAGACCCCGGCTCCAGAGACTTCACCTATACCTGTCCTTAGCTTCCTTAGATACCATCTTCTTAACTTTTTTTTTCTTTTTGGTCCCGGGAATTGAACTCAGGACCTTGCACTTGCCAGGCAGGTGCTGTGCCACTGAGCTATCTCCCCGGCCCTGTATCATCATCTTGATTCAGCAGTACCTATCCTAGTCCCTCCTCCAGGTGATGTGCTATGTGGCCCCAGAGGCCTTTGCTGATCCCTCCTGGCCTCATTCACCTGCCCTGGCTCTATGTTCCTGTGCCCTACAGTCATTCCTAGGCCTTCTGTGCAAGACCTACTCCTTCCCTAAGTCACAACCCAGCTTCTCCTCACATGCTGGGCAGTTACGGTCAGTGAGAACCCTGTTCCGCTGTGTTCCTTGGCTGGCAGGGGCACCTATACGTCCTTGCCCACCAGCTGCTCAGGAACCAAATCCCAGGAAGCAAGGGAAAGATGCCTTCTCTTCTTTACCATGCATGCAACATTTGTTAGAAGCTGCACAGGTTCCCCACTGGGGTTCCTTAGCTGAGCCAGGGAAAGCAGAAAATGCTTTGAGTGAGTCTTCTCAATTCTTCCAAGGATGGTACATAACTAGTCCCATTCTAGAAAGAAGTTAACTCATTATACACAACAAATGGCTTTGTGCACTGGGGCTTCTTTCTCTCCCAGACCCCAGCAGCAAAAGGTTTTCCGTTTGTTTTTACAGTACTAAGGATTGATCCCAGGGCCTTTGCACCCAACTATGTGCCTGGCTATATTTTACTGTTTATCTAGGTCTCAGTAAGTAACTAAATTGCCCAGGCTGGGCTCAAACTTAGGATCCTTCTGCCTCAGCCTGGTAGAGTGCTAGGGTTACGGGTGCACACCTCTATACCTGGCATAAAAAGGCTTTTAGATCTTTCTGTTTTACTTTGTTTTGTTTTGTCTTTTTGAGACAGGGTCTCACTATGCAGTTCAGGCTGGCCTTGAGCTCACTTTGTAGCCCAGGTTGGTCTAGAACTTGCCACAATCCTCCTGCCTCAGCCTCCTGAGTGCTGGGATTACAGGTGTGCGCCACTACACCCAGCCTAGAGCTTTCAAATAAGGTTGTGATAGATGCTTCCACCAAGCAAAGTCTCCACACAAAGGCCAGTGGGACAATGCTTGGGTGGGCAAGGCCCGCATGGGTATGCCTGCCACAGCCACGTGTTAGATCACTACACAAATGTCCAGCCAAGCCCCCTTCATCCACAGAGCCCACCCTGCACAGCATCCTTGCACCCCAAGCCCTCCAGCACTGCTGCACTCAGGTAAGCGGCACTTGGCTCCAGCAGAGGTTGAGTCCACATGACCACCTCTCACCGCAGAGCGGGCTGTTACTTGAAGCAAGGTTTGCTGTGCAAGCTGCCCGGGACTGGCACCTCCTCCCCGCCACCCTCCAGCTGTCACTCTTTTCCCAGTCTCCCAGGTCCCACCTCCTGCCTCAACCTGCCCCTTGACCTTTACAGATTGTGGCTGTGGCTTGGAGAAAGGTCATCACTGAGAATAACTCAGCTCAGGGGCGGCTCTGGTTACCCTAGAGTGGGTGTTGCTGGCAGGGTCCAGGGGACTGAAACCTGGCCCTCCACACTCAGCCCTGCTACATGTGACGGCGGAGCCCTCACTCTCGACCTGCAAGCCTCTCTAAGGGCCTCTGTGCCTCTCCAAGTTTGGCATGCAGCAGGAGCTCAATAAACGCTGACCTGACCTCAGGGACCCCTCCATCTGTGGCTCAACAGCCTTAAACTGGCAAAGGACACGCACTGCACCCAGCACAGGAGATGCCTGTACTTACATCCCAGAACTCGAACATGTTTTGAGGGTCAATTCCAAACTCCTTCACTTTGGCCTAAAAAGGGCAACGGGGAAAATGTTAAAAGAAGCATCTACTAGCTAGGCAAGAACAGGTGTCCCAGGAAGCGAGGAACTGTGCCAGACGAGCTGCAGGACCCGCTCACCCTCTTCCTAGCCCCATGTGGGGCAGGGTGGGGCAACCTCTGAGTGGAGGGTAGGGCCCAGGATCCGCTTCCAGCAGAGCTTCCTGTTCTCCCCCTCCCCACCCCCTGTGGTGAGACCCACACAGGGCTCTGTACCACTCAGAACTGCAGGGGTAACAGAGAATGCCCCGCCCAGGACATCGGGGCACCACAGCCTAGGGCTAGAACCTGAGCACAGGCAAAAGCCTCGCCAGGTAGGAAACACAGCCTGGACAGCTGCCTAGCCCTTCCCACACCTGGGAGATGACTACCCAGAGAGCCCTAAAGAGGTAACAATCCCGTTCTTCAGGTGTGTAGGTCCCAGGGCAGGCATGGCCTGCAGCCCCTTACCTATTCCCCAGCAGGAGAAGCCCTAGGCAGTGTAATCATTGTCTACAGAGAACAGACAAGGGTGGTGTGGTGCCCCCCAGTGGACAGGTCTGCAGTGGTGGTGAAGGTGGGGGGCTGGGCTGTCAGGAAGCCCTGGATGGCTTTCTAGCTCTGCTGCAGCCCAGCACAGTGCAGCGCCCCAGTTGGGCTCTGAAAGCTTCTGAGTGCTGTGCACATCTGCCCACAGCACATCTGCCGGGCCTGCCTCAAACCTCCAAACCGTGCACAGGCTCCACACCAGGCAGACTGTGAGAACCGGCAGGTGGGTGCTAATGCCGGCATTACTACCTCACACAAGCACTGGCAGGAAAAAGTCACATCTTTTCCCTGGGGCTTCACTTATGCCCCAAACCTATGAACCACATCTCAGCTCAGCTCATGTTTCCTGAGAGACTATGCCCATGACATGGCCTGGGCTCTCCCAGGGAGGGAGCACGGGAAGCCACACAAACACTTACCGTGTTGGTAGAGAGGGCAACAAAGTGCTTTGCCACTGCAGAAGCCTACAAGAAACAGATGCAAAGTTATACCAACGCCACCCAAGTGGAGCCACCCAAGGGGGAGGATCCTGCAGCTGCAGAAAGCAAGGCCTGCTGGACTGACTCTTCCCAGTCCTTGGTTCTGAGGCTATGGGAAGGGCCCACGTCAAGGTCAAGGTCAAGAAGGCAGAACAGTCATAGGCCAGCCTGCCAGCGCACCTATCTGCCATACAGGGCCCAGGGAGGACAACAGGCCTCTGTGAATGAGCGAAGCCAGGAGCAGAGATGATCTGCCAGGGCCAAGGAGGTGCAGGAAAGGGCCCTTAATCCCAGCACCACCGAAGAGAAAGGAAGGAAGAAAGGGCCCTCAGTCCTAGCATCGTAAAAAATAAAAGGGCGTTTAGCAAGTTAGAGCTCACTCTGACTTGTTTGGTGTGCCTGGGGCGGACAAAGTGAGCATGAAGAATCACAAAAGAAAGGCAGGTGCCAGGAAAGCTACCTTTTGTTCCCAACTTTAGAAGAAATAAGGCCATTCAGCGGGACAAGTGGCTCGCTCTGTTCTTCCCAGCCTACACCCTGCCCACTGTCCACCCACCCTCCAGGGAGGCCCCACTGCCCACTCACATCCTTGGCAGACATGAGAAACCACTCCTTTGCCGTCTCTGCATTGGTGATGGTCTCCTGGGTGGTAAAGGTCTGCAACCAGAGAGCACAGGACTCAGCCACTACTCAGGGTCAGGAGCGGCCCCTAGCCAGGGCTCAGCAGCAGAAGCTGTGCTGGTGCCCGTATGTCACAAGGAGCAAGACACACAGGTCAGCGACATCCCACACACCCACTGACCCAGTCGTCGCAGCTGTGTCTGAGGCAGGGGCTTGGGTGTAGCACGATTACCCTGTGAGCCCAGCACTTTACAACCAGAGGGAGGACCCTAAGAAATGCTACAAACCTGGAATCCCACCGGACAAAGTCCAGGTCACCGCCCTGGAGCTGAGTTAGACTGGGGCGCTCTTCTACCCAGGCCAGCTGTGTCTCAGAATTCAGATAAAATGCATGCATTCATTTGTTTTTTTTTACAAAGGATCTCATTAAGTAGTTCAGGCTGTCTCTGAACTCACTATGTAGCCCAGGCTGGCCTCAAACTTGCAGTGATCCTCCTGTCTCAGCCTCCCAAGTGCTGGGATCACAGGCATGTGCTACCACCCCCTCCGCAAATGGACTGCTTAATCTTATGTGCATTAAAGTGAGTACAGAAGGCATAAATACTAATGATAAAGCCTCTGTATTATTGGGACATGCCTCTGCAATCAGGAAAAAAGCAAAGGTAAGGGACAAATCTGTAAAAAACCACAGTCCCAGACTCAGCAGAGGTTCTACAAAGAAGCGTGAGACTTAGGACAAAGGTTCAAACTGACCAACCATATCTGCTGCCCGATAAGGGAACAACAGTCTGAGAGCCGCTACAGCGATCCTATCCACAAAGCATGGTTCACTCAGAACCAGTCCTGCAGCTCCAACGCCTGGGGCAATGGCAGAGTACCCATCCCTCCATCCCTCCAAGGGCCCATACCTTGGAGGCGATGATAAACAAGGAAGTCTCAGGGTTCAGGTTGGCCAGGGTTTTGGCAATGTGGGTCCCATCAATGTTGGAGACAAACCACACCTGGGGACCTCCTGAAGAGTACGGCTTAAGGGCTTCCGTCACCATGAGGGGTCCCTGTGGAGAGATGCAGCATCAGAGAGCAAGATTCCAGGCCCTATCCCTGGAGAAACCAAAGACCTGGGTGGGACAGGTAGGTTCAACCCCTCACCCATCCCAAAATAACCCTCTCCTCACCAGGTCAGAGCCGCCAATGCCGATGTTGATGACGTCTGTGATGGCTTTGCCTGTGTATCCCTTCCAGTCGCCACTCCGGACACGCTGGTACAGAGCAGGGAGATGCAGTCAGCGCAAACCTCTGCATAAACCACTGCTCAGAGTCACCACGACTTCTTCATCCTTACCTCTCAGTCCCTTCACAGGAACCTCTTAAAACCGCAGTGATAGATCCCCATCACATTCCCCACCCACTGGACTTATTTCCTCCTTAGAAAAGTGGGGCCGCACTCCCACTTCCCAGTAACACTGACGGAATTTGCAAACCAATGATGAACTCTCAGCTGAATGTAGTGTCAGAGACCAAGAGGTAAAATGTCAATTATTGCCACAGGTCTTGACCAGGGATAGGAATATCAGACATGCAGCCAATCTAAGCAGACCTCCAGATGACTCTTGCTTCCTGGTATTCACACCCGTGGCACAGTTCCACCTGTGCTGAGGGTGACTGCGCACCTCAAAAGATATTTTGAAAACAATAATGCACACAAGAAGCTTGGTTATGAAAGGACCTGAAGCTTCCGCCTTGTCCTTGGGGCTGCTCACTTTTGGGGAAGTCATCTATCTACTAGACTGTGAGGCCCCTCAAACAGTTCTATGTAGTAACACATGTAGCAAGGAACTGAGAAACCCCTTCAAAGAGCAGCTGCAGCCTACCATCTCTGTTCAGGATGGCCTGGGAAGA
>NW_004955468.1:3989355-3990417 GCF_000276665.1 Chinchilla lanigera | reverse complement strand
GGCCCAAGGAAGAACTTTTAAATAAAACATAGCCAGGATAACTTAGAACTAATCCCAGCCCTTTCAGGGTGCAATCAGTGCTAAAATTAACAGCTCCTTGACTGATCAAATGCAGGGCAGTCGCATAAGCATAGTATAAGGCAAAGCCAATAGCGTAGCCATAAACCCCTTGTTAGCTCTCAGTAGGGTAGTTACATAGAGTCACTTTTGGTCAAATATAAGGCTTCTAAGAGGCTTATTGTCTCCTTGGGCATGGTGGCATAGGATGTAGCTCAGTGCAAAGGCTCTGAGTTCAATCCTCATTACTAAAAAATAAAAAAAAAAGTGCACATAGGATTCAGTTGGAAGAAATTTGTACGTGGCTTTTGCCTAATGGAGTGAAGCTCTCCCCAGTAAGTTTCACAGGAGACCCACAAAGGTTTAAAAGTAACCAAGCCAGGGGTGGTGGCACATGCCTGTAATCCTAGCACTTGTGAGGCTGAGGCAGGAGGATCACTGTGAGTTCGAGACCAGCCTGGGCTACAAAGTGAGCTCAAGGCCGGGCTGAACTGCATAGCGAGACCCTGTCTCAAAAAGACAAAAAAAAAAAAAAATTAGAAACACACTCTTTAATTAATTAAAATTTTAAATTTATTTTTTTGCAGTGCTAGGGATGGAACCCAAGGCCTTACACAGGGTAAGCAAGCACTCAACCACTGAGCCATATCCCCAACCCCACTGGTATAATTTTTAATAAAATGACAGATAATTAATGCACATTTAGTACCAGAAGTGGGGTGTGGCCACAATAAAGACCTAAATATCTAGGAAGAGACTGTAAGTAGGAGTCTGACAACACTCAAAGAGGCTGCCAGTATGGGTTTCTGTGCCAGAAAAGTGTTACTGGAGGGAAAAGAATCCTTGGAAAAGATGTGCTTATTAAAATCTGGGTAAGGCTGGGCATGGTAGCACATGCCTGGAATCCCAGCACCAGAGAGGCTGAGGCAGAAGGAACCCTATAAGTTTGAGGCAAGCCTGAACTACACATTGACACCCTTCCTCAAAAAAAAAAAAAAAAAAAAA
>NW_004955468.1:3954998-3988274 GCF_000276665.1 Chinchilla lanigera | reverse complement strand
ACCAATGACTTTATTGGGGGTCTTTTTGAGACAGGGTCTGGCTATGCAGTTCAGGCTACCCTTGAGCTCACTTTGTAGCCCAGACTGGTCTCGAATTTGCAATGATTCTTCTGCCTCAGCCTCCCAAGGGCTAGGATTAAAGGCATGCACCACCATGCCCAGCTGACCAATGAGTTTTGTATGCCTTCTATTTTCACCTCTCTCTCTTTGAAAAGTAATTATCAAATCAGCTATGCCTAAATCTCAACACTCTGCTTCATGTGAGGGGAAGATGACATGTACCTCAGATCCGAAGTGCACTGGAGTTGCATTAAAAGAAATGGAGGAACTGCTATCCCTGTACCTAACCTAGATGATGAGGTCTGGCCTTCCAGCCATACTGTAATAGGATATGGAACCTGAGTCAGACGTTCTGCACATAGAAGGTAAATCAAGGGGAGCCAGAGGTGGACTACGGCAGCCACTTAAGAGATGTTCTTGCCTCCTGGTATCCATGCCCTCATACTGTGTCTTCTCAGGATGGGCAAAGCTGATCCATACAGGGTGCTGCAGGGATAGGCACTACCTTGTTCTCTACCGGGTTACTCACTCAGAGGCCAGAGGGTGAGCAACTGAAGCCTGCCAAAGCCAAAGCTAACTGCTAGTATGCCACTGTCACAACAGACCCTGCAGCCCCACTGAGCTCTCTGAGGACTGTAATGGTGGCCAACATCTTCACGGAAAAATTATGAGTCTTGAGCTACAACCACTGCAAATTCCTGACCCAAAGAAAAGTTGACTGCTATTTCCAGCTGCTAAGTTTTATAATAATTTCCTACATATAAATAGGAAACTAGGACACATGCCTCAATCCAAACCAACAAGACCTATCAACACTTTTTCTTTACATAGGGCCGGGGATATAGCTCAGTGGCATAAGCGCCTGCCTGGCAAGTGCAAGGTCCTGAGTTCAATTCCCGGTACCAAAAAAACCCCCGAACAAACGAACATCTTTTTTTTAAAATAAAAAAGTAATCACTACCACTGGAAAACTTCCCACCAACTCAAACAGGAAAAAGGTTGCTTAGCTTCTCAACCCTCAATCTCACTATCAGAAGTTTGTTATAATAAAGCACCCCCCCCAAAAAAAAAAACCCCAGGAGAAAAAAAAAATATGTATCTCTCTTTTGTTTTTTGAGACAAGGTCTTACAGTATGCAGTGCAGGCTGGCCTTGAACTCACTATATAGCTCTGCCTCAGCCTCTGAAAGCGCTGGGATTACAGACACGCACCACCCTTCCCTGTACCTATAATACCTGTATCTTTAGTATAACTCACATCCTGTCTTTCCCTAGATGAGGCTTTATAACACACTAATTCTGTAACTTCCTTTTTCAACTTCCTAGTGCAGTGTAATTCTAAATAGCACAGCAAGTGGATAGAATTTCCAGATACCCAAACTGATTTTTTTATTTTTATTTTTGCTACTGGAAATTGAACTTGTGATCTCATGCTTGCCAGGCAGGCACTGTGCCGCTGAGCTAAATCCCCAGACCCCAAAATGATTTTTCTTGTACATACTCTGATACAGGCTGACTTATCCATATGCTAGGCTTTTTTTTTTCTTTGAGTACTAGGGGTTAAACACAGGGTCTTTTCACTGAACTATGTCCACAGCCCCTTTTTATTCTGAGGCAGTCTCACTGAACTGCTAAGTTGTCCAGGCTGGGCTTGAATTTACAATCATGCTGCCTCACCCACCCAGGGCTCTGGGATTACAGGAGTGCGGCACCATATCATCCATCCATCCATCCATCCACTCATTCATTTATCTTTGGTATTCTGAGACAGGGTCCCACTATGTAGTGTAGGCTGGGCTTTAACTTACTATGTAGCCCATGGTGGCTCCAAGCAGTCCTCCTGCCTTAGCCTCCCAAGTGCTGGGATTACAGGTGTGCCACCACATCTGGCTTAGCTCTGTATCATTTTAAAAAACTGTTTTCACAGCAGAAGGATGTGAAAACAAGGTTCAAAGGTCCAACATCACACACAATCGTGTGAACACTCAATCATCACACTTATGAACTAAAGGATCTCCTTTTTCTTGTACCAGGAATTGAACTCAGGACCTTGCACTTGCCAGGCAGGCACTGCACCATTGAGCTAAATCCCTGGACCCAAGGATTCTTGACACACAATAATCTCTTTCTTGACACGTAATAATCATACTTACTGATGGGATACAGTGTGGTATTTCAACACATGTATATGATATGTAATGATCTGATCAGGTAATGGACATATCCATCACTTCAAACTTTTACTTATCACTTCTTTGTGAGGGGAACATTCTCCAACAGGTTTTGAAATAGGCAATTTGTTTTCTGGGTGTTGCCACTTCTGCTTGGTGTGTTGTGCTGAGAACAGAGCCCAGGGCTTCGTGTATGCTAGAGGAGTGCTCTACCAAAGCCACACCCTGATCCCCTTGGTGAACTTTTCACAGCAACAGCTACTGTGGAATTGCTGCTCTTCAGCAGCATGTTTTGAACTATAAATACCCCATTAGTCTGAGTCAGGCAGCCAGTAGCCAGCTCTGAGGAGGCTCTAACCTGGAAAGAGTACCCGAGATGACCAGTACCACACTGCACACACACAAGCTGGCCAAACAGCAGCGTCAAGCTCTGAGAGATGTCAGCTCCGCCCACTCACAGCAGAGGTGGAAATGCCTTCCTCACATCCAAAGGCACATGGACCCTAAAGAACATTCTGGAATCCAGATTCCCATCAGGATACCATTCCTTCTTCACTGCAGGAAGTCCCACTTACGTGGCTGCTACATCTTTAAGAATGATGCCAAAATCAACTCCCGGTATCATTTTCAGGTCTGAAATGGCTCTTGGCCAAAGCAATCAAGACTTTGACCAGTCACACGAACTGACCAGACAATCACTCCCAGAGCACACATCATTCAGGGACAGACATACACACATTCACTCAGGCGCACCCTTCGACTCCAAGCTGGCTACTGTCTGTCTACCCTTGCAGAATCACCCCTGGGATGTTGAGACAACAGTGGTAGACATGGGCATCCCCAAATACCCACCACACACAAAAGGTATGGCTATGTGTACTGAATACAACCTAGCAAGATTGCTTACCTTTTTTTCTTCTTCTCTCTTACAGTACTGGAGATTGAACCCAGGGCCTTTGCACTGAGCTATATTCCCAGCCCCTATACTTTTTTTTTTTAATTTTGAGACAGGGTCTCACTACATCACCAAGTTGCCAGGCTAGGCTTGAACTTGTGATCCTCCTGCCTCAGCCTCCCAGAGTGCTAAGGTTGTAGGTATGTGCCACTACATCCAGCTCTCTTACATTCTTTTTCTTTCTTTCTTTCTTTCTTTTTTTTTTTTTTGGTCTTTTTTTGAGACAGGGTCTCACTATGCGTTCAAACTGGCCTTGAACTCACTCATGTGGCACAGGCTGGCCTCGAACTCACGACGATTCTCCCACCTCAGCCTCCCAAGTGCTGGGATTATAGGCATGCACCACCACGGCCAGCTTCTTATATGTTTTTAAGCAGAAATAAGCTCTAGAAGAGCAAGTGGAAAAATGAGCCTGTGTATGCATGTGCTCTGAACAGACAACAGGTACATATAAATATATATATGCTAGTACACAGATAGGAACTGGGGGGAAGATTTCCTAGGAATCTATAAAGGCTGCCTCTGGAGAATTGGCTGAGAGTGGGTCAAGAAACTTTTACAACTTTAAAAAATCTGATTCTGGCTAGGCAACTAGGGTACATAACCGAAGAGGTGGGACACAGCAAGTCTTCCCTTCACCACCCCATCTCTTTTAATTTCAGGACTCTGTCACTGGCCAGCTTGGCTCTATGCGTCCAGACGTGTCTGTAGTTCACAAAGGAGGCTCCCTGCACTGCCAACAGGGGGGTTTCCTCTGAGCAGACTCCAGGGTCAGCAACCACACAGGCAGCCCCTGTGTCCTCCTCTAAAGCAGTGGTGGAGTCTCATTAAGGGCTCCCAAGTCCCAAACACAGGCACACACGTGGCCGAGGGCAAGTCCAGTCAAGCAGCTGCTTACCTGACAGAAAGACTTCATCTTGTCCAGAACCTTGTTAATTTCTGGCATCACATCCTTGCCATCCACCAGCATGGGTGTATTTGACCGGTTTCGCAGGGCCACGTGTAATACTGCCCGATCCTGGAGACAAGGGTCAGAATGAGAAGCCCGCCCGCACACACACCCTGGGAAACGTGCTGCACACTGGCTGTGGTGCAAGGAGGCCCGAGTCAGCTCTGCCTCTCTCAGGATGGCAGCCCCTGAGTGTCATCCATTAGTACCACGGTCTCATACCAACCCAAGGTCCTACTGTACAATATGGGGGTAGGGGCCGGCCCAGGACTCTGGGGAAGGCAAAGCATGGCCATGTCCTGGTATGCTGCAGACATGAGAAATGGGTAGAATGGGGCCTGAACATGCCCAGGACAGGTCTCGAGGGGCTGTCGGTGGTCAGAAGGCAAACAGCCAGAGGAAAGAGCAACAGCACAAGCAAAGGCAGAGTGGTGACAACACACATTGGAGATAAGCACTAAATGCCTACAGTGGACCTTAGGCTTGAGGTAACCTCATCCTCCTGATGAGAGGACATGGTGTCTGCTGGCACCTTCTGCAAGGTCCTCAGCCATCTGGATGTGGAGCAAAGGCAGGCCACGCAGGCTTCCCTCGCTAAGCAAGCTGATCACTACCATCTGCCCCAAACCAAACCAAACCTGAAGTCTGTGACAGGTGCCAGGCAACTAGCCTGGTCACAAGAATGAACTGGCCCCACCCAGCTAAAGCCTGCGGAGGAGTCTTTAGTGTGCAAGAGAGGGATTATCTCAGGATACCAACGAAGTAAGACACTCACTCAGATGGAGGGCCTAGGGGCACCCCATCTCCACCCTGCCCAACACTACCTTCTCCTCCCACATTCCACAGGCAACTGTACCCCCACAGGAAGCCCTCTATGACTGCAGCGTCCCTCACTCACCCAGTAGACCAAGACAGGTTGCTTTATTATTACTATTTTGAGACAGAGTCTCACTATGTAGCCCAGGGTGTCCTCAAAAGTCTCAGCAATCCTCCTGTCTCAGCCTCCTGGATGCTAGGATTACAGGTGGGCGCCACCATGCCCACCTTCCAAACAGGTTGCACTTGAAACCCAGATCTGCCTCTTACAGCAACTACATCTTGGATAAGTGACTGGACCTCCAAGCCTCGGACTCCTCAAATGCAACAGGAGGAGAAAGATGCCGTGAGGGCAGAGACTGTGTTCAATGCTTACTATCTCCTCAGACTTTCACAGCAAGTCAGGACCAGAGTCCCCAGTGCCTGGCCTCACCACTGTTTCCCAATGACTTCCATCACTGAGGAAGTTAAGCTGTGACATGAGAGTGTTGTTCATAAATCAAGCCAGGATTAAGTTCCCTAAGAAAATGTCTGACAAGCCTTGAGACATTCTCTCCCTTCAGGTTTAAGATGTGCTCCTTCCTGGGCCAACAGTGGGAGCCATTCCAATTTGCTCACCAAAGCCAGCCTGCCAGTCTTGGGGAAGACAGCCCCTAAAGCCCTGCAGCCAGCCCCCCGCAGAAACAGGCCCTCAGGCTCCTCATTGAGCAAAAGCATTGCGTAAGAGAAAGGAGGAAGACACAGGGTGAGGCTACCGTCGGATGAACCTCGAAGGGAAGGAAGAGGCACTGAGGAATGTAGCCACCAGGTCTGCTCACCTCGGTGTAGTTGATCTTCTCACCACTGAACATGCGCTCCCGGGCAGCCTCCACACCCCTGGACTTGGCCTAGGAAGAGAAAATACTGAGGCCTGGGGCCACCACACTGATCAGAAGTCCAAGCCCCCAAGCACAACGCTGCCACTAACAGAGCTAGCAGAGGGCAGCAGCCTTTCTCTTCCTCCTCCCACTGTCTAGGGTCAACGTGATCGAACCTCAGGCACTAGGCTCCCAAGGGTGCTGCTCAGAACCTGACCAAGGGCAGGCATTTGGAGCTCTGCAGCAGCGTACAGGTGGTTTCTGAGATCCATTTGCTCATGGACCTGGGGTTCCCAAGAGCTCAGTTCGCCTGCCATCCTGAGCGTCACAGGTTCCCCAAACAGAACATTACCAGTTCCACCAGCATCTTCATGACCTCCTCCGTCACCAGGTTCTTGGAGTAATCCAACAGTATGTGTCCATGGTTGGTGTTGAGAGTCAAGCTGAAGAAAGATGCACAGGCTGCCGACCACACCCCAGGTCTCCTCAGCCTGCCCCCTTGACCAGACCAGAGGCTGGAGGTGCTTCCAGAAGAAACACTCTCCCTATGCCACACCCTAAAAGGCCTCCAGCTGCCCAGCTGCCCAGCTGCACGGTGAGCGCCACGCCACACAAGTAGACACAAACAGACCCCGGACAAGGAGTCACGGTGTGGGAAGACACGGGGTGCATCGGCCCTACAGCGCCACGGAGTGACACCCCCTCCCAGCGCCTCCTCAGGCACCCACCCAGACGTCTGGGCTGGCCCGCTGGGAGCCACAGGCGGTCCTCCCGTCCCCTGCAGGCTCACCCCCCTTACATCGGCGTCAGAGCACTCCGGGGCGAATCCCCACCCGCGATTGCCTCTCACTCTCCTTTCCGTTTCCCGGGGGTTCACCAGCCTCTCGCCCCAGCCGCTCCAGCAGGAATGAGGCCCAGCCATCTCCACCCTGAACACCGCAACTCCCCCACCTGCCCACCCAGCCCGCATCCCGCGCACGGCCCCAAGGCGGCCAGCGCTTCCCGCCTGCGACGTCGGCGCGGCCCCCGCACCGGGGCGGTAGCAGGCGCCTCTCCGGGCTGGGGGTGGGAGGGGGTGGGAGGGGGCGAAGGAGGGGTTCCGTCCCCCATGACTAAGCAGCCGCGGCCCCCAGAGCACCCGCGAGCACATGGGCCCCCAGGACCCAGCTCCAAGGAGGCGTCAAGGGCACAGTGTGGCCCTGGCCAGGGCCCCGTCTGCGGCCGGGGGTCCCCGGGACAGCTTCCCCCGGCCACGCGCGCGCACCTGAAGTGGTTGAAGCGTTCTTTGTCGGCTTCGAACAGGCGGCGCAGGTTGAGGTCAGAGCCGTGCTCGCGGTGCCACTGCTGCAGCTTCTGGAACTGTGGGTTCCGGGTGAGCGCGGCCATGGCGGGACCAGCGGGGTGCACGGACCGGGACATGCGCGAGGAGGAAGGAGCGCGCAGGGCGGGTGGCGCAACGAGCGGAACTCTGTGAGCGCAGCAGCCTTTATGGCGCAGGCGCCCGGCCCCGCCCCCCGCCCGGCCCCGCCCCGCCCCACCTGGGCGTGGCTGTCCGCTGCGCGACCTTGCAAAGCTCTGGTCGGTCTTGGCCGGTGCTGGGAGCTCCCTAGCACCGGGTGGTCACTTGCACCGGCGCTCGGTGGGCCACTGCCCAAAAGTGACTGGAGGCGGGGGCAGAGGCCGAGCTCCCAGGTCGCATTCATTCATTCATTCCATCAAAACTCTGTGGAACACTTTCCACGTTACGGGTAGTGTTCCAGGAGCTGTGCGTACATAGCGTTGAATAAATAGAATATAGGGCATGTCGGATGTTGTTAAGTGCAACTGAGAAACATCAAACTGAAAAGGATGTTTTGAATAGGGATTGCAATTTTATAAAATGGTCAAGAAGCCGGGCGTGCTGGCGCATGCCTGTAATCTCAGCACTCGGGAGGCTGAGGCAGGAGGACCATTGCGAGTCTGAGACCAGCCTGGGCTACAAAGCAAGTTCAAGGCCAGCCCGAACCGCATAGCGAGACCCTGTCTCAAAAAGACAAGAAAAAAAGGCAAAGTAAATCACGGATGAGGGGCTGGGGATTTAGCTCAGCAGCAAAGCGCCTGCCTGGCAAGCGCAAGGTCGTGATCTCGGTTCCTGGTACCGGAGAAAAACCAAAAACCAAAAACAAAAACAAAAAAAAAAGAAAATCACGGATGAGGTGACACTGAGCAAAACTGTTAAGCAACGGTAGCGAGCCACTTGGCTATCTGGGAGGAAAGTGTGGAGGCAAAGGGCACAGCAACCACAAAATTCCTGAGGCAAGAGCATGCTTAGCTATCCAGAAAGAGAAGGCAAGTGTGAATGGAATGAAGGAGAAAGGGATAGAAGATGAGATCAAAGAGCAAAGGAAGGCAACAACGTCACAGGATCTTATAAATTACTGTAAGAATTGGGTGTGGTGGCTCATGCCTATAGTCCCAGAACTCTGGGAGGCTAAGGCAAGAAGACTGCAAATTTGAGCTCAGCCTGAGCGATTTAAAATTTAGCAAGACCGGGGCTGGGGACTTAGCTCAGCAGCAAAAGCGCCTGCCTGGCAAGCGCAAGGTCGTGAGTTCGGTTCCCGGTACCGGAGAAAAACCAAAAAAAAAAAAAAAAAAAAAATAAAATAAAATAAAATAAAATTTAGCAAGACCATGTCTCAAAATAAAAAGTAAAAGAGGGCTGGAGATGTAGGTCAGTGCAAAGACCCTAGGTTCAGTCTTCAGGTAATGCATCAATCATTGTACAGATGTTGGTTTCTGTTCTGCAAAAAATGGGAAGCCACTGAAGGATTCTAAGCAGAAAAGGGACATCATCTGACATGGTTTACAAAGGATTAGCCTGACAGGCAGCAGCAATATAAGGACACAAATAGGCTAGTGCAGTAATGCAGGCCAGAGAGGGAGGCAGCTTCAGTCATTGTGGTAGGAGTTGGGGATGGTGGTCGGGAAGAGGGAAGAATTCATAATTTCATGGTGATGGAAAGGTCGGAATGGCATCCAGTTTTGAACCTACGTCCCTGGAGAAATGGAATTATCAACAATTTCAATAAAGAACGAGGAAGAGTTCCAATGAGGAAGAGCTCATAACAGTGGTAGGGTGCTTGCCTAGCACGTGCAAGTCCCTGGATTCAGTCACCAGTGCTGCAAAATAAAGTAAAATCAACAAAGAGGGGCAAGTCTTCTAGAAGAGGTGCAAGTCTGATCTTGATTTTTAGACATGTGAAGTTTCTAAAATCTGTTAGACATCTTTTTTTACTTTCTTTCTTTCTTTTCTTTCTTTCTTTTTTTTAGACAGAGTCTCACTGTGTATCCCAGGCTGGCCTTGAACTTGCAGTGATCCTCCTGCCTCAACCTCCCGAGTGCTGGGATTACAGGTATGTGCCACCATGCCCAGCTGCTGTTAGAATCGAAGTAGACTAAGTGGAGGGACCGAGTTGGGTGTTCATATCTGGAGTGCAGGGGAGAAGGCTGAGCCGAAGGAGAAACTCAGGAGTCATGAGTGAATGAACACCACCCGCAGTCACGAGGCTGGATGAAAGGGGGTCCAAAAACCGGACTCAAATCAAGCTAATGGTTCCCCAGAAAGGCTGACCCACCAAGGAGTGCGTCCATCCTGCTACAGTCCCAGGCCTCTGTCTTCCCTGGCCCACTGCCCACCTCCACGCAGTTGTTCCACAAATGGCCTTTCTCTCTGTACCCAGAACAATTTGAGGGCCTAAAGATGAAAAAGGAAAATAGGGAGTGGCTGGAAGGCCCAGAAATAAGTGCACACGGGATTTTCCAGCGAACAGTCCTACCCACATAGCCCTTCTTTTCCCAGAGGAGTCTTAGGCCAACTCTCTAATACTTCACTGAGTTTCCATTCCATACCCAACACAGGGGGCTGGGGATTTAGCTCAGTGGCACAGCACCTGCCCGGTAAGCGCAAGGTCATGAGTTCGATCCCTGGCACCGGAAAAAAACCAAAAAAGAAAAAAAAAAAAAAAAACAAACCATACCCAACACAATCCTGCAACCCTGAAATTGCTGAATAGTGTTTGTGTGTGTCCATGCACATATGTGTGTGTTTCCATTGCTGGGGAAGGAAACCTAAGGCCCCATGCATGCTAGGGAAAGTGCTCGACCAGTGAGCTACCACCCCAGTATCTGTTCTACTGGAGCTCCAGAAGACTATTTTAACCACTTTCCCATTCAAGCCAGCTACTTACCTGCACAAAACAGTACTCCGACCCCAAATCCTGCTTCATAACAACCTCAACTAAATAGGAAGGCAAGTCTCAGTAGCTATGCTCCATTAGCCACTCATCCCATGATTCCTCAGGTGACTGTAGCCCCCAAATAGCCACTCACTTTCTTTTTCTTTTTTGTGGTTCTGGGGATTTGTACCCAGGGCCTTCTTAATGAGCTATACCCGTAACCCTTTTTAAACAAAAATGCTTTTGAGACAGCATCTCACTAAGTTCTAAGTTGTCCAGGCTGGGCATGAACTTGCAGCCCTCCTGCCTCAGCTTCCCAGAATGCTGGGATTATAAGCATGTAGTATCATGTCACACTGACTCCCTTTTTCTGTTATTTTGGTAACTATCTGTTGTCATTGTCTAAAACTACTACCTTCTATCATTTGAGTGTGTGTGTATTTTTTTTTAAATTTCAGACAGAGTTTAAGTTGATAAATTGCCCAGGCTGGGCATGAACTTTTGCTACTCCTGTCTTGGCCTTCCAAAATGCTGGGATTACTGGTGTGTGTCACCACATCCAGCTTGGATTTTCTACATTAGCAGGAAACTAGGTTCATTTCTGGAAGATTATAGGTCATAGTAGCAAAGGAGAAAAAAACACAAAAATAGAAGGAATATCAACTAGGCCTGTAAGATATGAATACTGAATTAATGGAATTTTGCAAGTGGACATGGCCCAATGTGCCAACTCAAAGAGAAAAGACAGTAATGTAGGGAAATGCTGAGTGATCCAACCAGTGACGCCAATGCCAGTCCTCTTGGATCAGTGCAGGACGTTCGGGAAACAGACACCCACCAGGAAAGATGCGGGAAGGTGTCCAGGAACGTGATCAGTTACTCGAGTCTGGGGATGACATCTCTGGGAGTGGAATGGAATATGTAGTTTAGAAAAACATTGATGTAAGGTACTTGTACATTCTAAAGAATGCTAAACCTTACTGCTGTCTACGTCCATAACCACCACCACCACGATGTTGTGTCAACTGCAGCAAATAACAAGAGTGTAAGGTTCGGAAGCATGGGGATCCTGGACTCAGAGAAGCTCCTTGAGCTTCATGCTCCCAAACTAGGCACTGAGGACGCCCCTCCCGCAAAGAAAATCTGGTACAAAACCCCAAGAGATCTTCCTCCAGCACCAACCACCCTGAAGCGCCTTCTGCAAG
Organism: Chinchilla lanigera; assembly: GCF_000276665.1. NCBI lineage: Eukaryota > Metazoa > Chordata > Mammalia > Rodentia > Chinchillidae > Chinchilla > Chinchilla lanigera. The sequence goes on along the minus strand of NW_004955468.1, from coordinate 3,977,048 downwards.
ATGCTCTGGCCTCTGCCAATTAATTGGGTCAAAGGGGAGTTAGTGTAGGCAAATTAGCAAGTCCGGGATAGCCCTAATAGCACTGGAAAAGCAGGTGACTCCTACTGATTCTTATAAAACTAGCACCTACTACAGCCTGCGTCGGCCACAGTTCCAAACAAGAACCCCATTCTAAAGACGGGAAAACGGAAGCACAGGCATTTAGATAAACCAGGCCTTAATTCCTGGACTCTGAACAGGGAACCTGGAGGCCAAGTGATCAAGAGAATAAAGGAGGAGGAAGTAGAGGAGGGGACTGGGAAGAGCGGATTAAAGGGGCGGGAGGTCAGCTCTGGGCCGGAGTTGAAAGAACCCGCCGGAAGCGGGAAGCTGGGAGCTCTGTTTGCACACGGACAGATTTTTCAGGAGCGGTTCGGAGGAGGCGCGCCACCCCAAGACGCTGAGTCACGGTGGGCGGCGAGGGCGAGGACCGCGCCTCCCTGGGACTGGGCGAAGCTCCGGGAGCGGGCACGCACTAGGGGGGCGGGAAAGCGAGCCCACGCGCAAGGGCGACGCAGCCACGCGCAGGTACCGATGAGGGAGGAAGGGCGCGTCTGCGTGTGGGCCGACACGTCCGGGGTGGGCGGGGCGAGCGCAAGTGCGATGTGCGTGTGCGCGTGCGCGCGCAGGGTCTGGGGTTGGGGACGACGGAAGGTGAGCTGGGGAACATCCTAATCCGCACGTCTGGGATGGATGCGGTGTGCGCTTGTGCGCACGCTCAGTGGGGGCGGGGCACGCTTGCGCTCGCTAGCGGTCCCGCGCGTTCGCGGTGTCCGTTTCCTTAAGAGGGGCTGCTTGACTCGGACTCCGAAGCGTCACGGGTTTCCTCTGTGAGTCGGCTGCTCGCACTTTAAAAAAGAAAATCTGTTCCTGCCATAAATAGGGTGTGGTTGCCATGAGAATAAAAAGCTTTATACGAAATAAAGATCTACATAGTCCAGTCCGTACGTGGTATGTTTTTCTTTGTTTACTGCATTTTCCCCCGTACTGAAGACTGAGCCAGGGCCTTTGCACTGAGCCACAGCCCCAGCTTTTTACTTTATTTTGAGGCAGGGTTGCTCTAAGTTGTCCAGGTTGGATTTGTGATCCTCGCCCCCGCACCCGTTGTTTTCTTTTTGTCCAATATGGGAGCCCTTTTATTTTTATTTTTTATTTCGTGAGAACCTTTTAAAAAGTCTAGTTTGTTTTATTTATTTTTGCTGTGTATTAGAATTCGCAAACTCTGGCCCTGGCAGCACCTCCTCTGGTACTGGGAACTGTGCTTCTCCCTGGACAAGCCTTGAACGAGACTCCTTGCTGTATTGAGGCCCTCTGGTGGGCGGAACAATACCCAACACACAAGATTGTAGGGCAGTGCTAAGTGGTGTGATGGATGAAAAACAGGTTAAAAGATGGGCACTGGCCCCAGATTACTAACAGGTTATTTATTTTGAGGCAAGGTCTCAGTATGTAGTTCAGACTGTCCTTATAATTCACTATGTAGCGCAGGCTGGCCTTGAACGCATGGCAATCCTCTTGCCTCAGCCTCCTGAGTGCGGGGATTACAGGTGTACACCACCATGCCCGGTCACTGATGGATTCTTAAGCAACCTTAAAATCAACAGGCAAGGTTGAGTGGATTGGAGAGGGGTGTTGGGTGCATGGAGGGGAAACCTTGAGACCCTAGAGAGGCAGGAGCCTGGGGAGGGCCTGATGGGAGGAGATGTAAGATCATGGAATTAAAATGGAGATACATGAATAAGGCTTGCTGACTACTTAGATGAGAGTAAAGAGGAGCCAGTGTTTTCTAGGATTTCAGCCTGAGCAACGGGAACGGCTGGTGGTACTCTTGTTAAGGATGGAGGAGGTGGGGGTGTCTACACTAAAAGACGAGTTTTAACGGTAGGGACTGCATCATTTTTGTAGCAAAGACCTGGCTCCTAGGGAATAAGCACAGCACTCCTGAAACAATCTTTCCCTGCTACCTAGGCCCATGTCCCCAACTCAGTCCCAACACAAGCCACATCCAGTCCCCTCATAGGAATAGCAGCCTGGGTCCATTGAGCCTGTCCCTGCAGAATTGTAAGACCAGCTGCACATGCTACTTCTAGCAGCCTGCCCCTGCAGGTTCCCTGGCCTCTTGGGTTAGAAGGCAGCGAGTCATGCTGACCATACACTTGTACGTGACTTTTTAGCAATTGAGAAGATGACCTTTGGGAGGCGTTTCTTTTTTGAGACAGGGTACCCTTATGTTGTCCAGGCTGACCTCAACTCGAGATGATTCTCCTGCCTTGGTGTCCCGAGTGCCTAAACCAGCTATGGCCTTTGGGCAGCCAGTGGGAGGGCTATGGTTGGGTGTGGCTCTCTGCCCATCCACTCCTGCTCCTCGGAACCCCTGTCTTCCCTCTTGTCAGATCTCACGGAGCCACCATGCCCAGCTTTTTCTTTCTTTTTGAGACAAAGTTTTGTGTAGTCCAGATTAGCCTCGAATTTAGGGCAGTCCTCTTGCTTCTGCCTAAGTGATTACAGGCATGCACCACCATGCCTTCTCCTTTTCTTTTGGCAGTTCTGGGGATTGATTCCAGGGGCTTCACCCTGATCTACCAGCCTCCAACCCACTCCAGCAGCCTTGTGTTTAATTTGGAGGCAGAGTCTTACTAAGTTGTCAAGTTTTCTAGGCTGGGCTCAAACTTGCAATCCTCTTGCCTCAGTTTCAATTACAGGAGTGTGCTACTACGCTCAGATAGGTGTATTTTTTTTTCAGATCTTGCAGGTCACAGGGGTGGCCACAAGGCACACAGGGGACCATCCCTGCACAGCCTCACAGCTGCCACCTGGAAGGAGCGCCTGCAGTAGGAAAGGAGGATCATAAGCCTTGTGAGTACCCCAAGTATAACATTTGTTCCACGGAACCAAAAACAAAGCCGCCCAAATCTGTTCCACGTCCATCTATCCAGCACGTAGCAGGGCTGCAGGACTTCTCTCACATCATGGATCTTGTAAACTGCAGCCTGCGAACAGCACTGGCCACACGTTAAACAGGAACACACTTGAATAAATGTAAGTGGGAGGTTTTTTCTGCTAGCCTTTTGGTAGTTTATTGGTGCTGAACTGGATGCAGGACCTTGGGCATGCTAAGCATGCGCTCTACCACTGAGCTACACCTCCAGCCCCTGCTAGCATTTTAATGACTTTCCAATGGGACTGCAATGGAACACGGCTGTTAACTAAGCATCCTTGTCCTGAGGTACATATGGAAGGCTCTGGGACTTGGTCCCGGTGCTGAACTTCAGGGTATCTCAGTAGTATGCCTGATGGCTTGTGGGTTATGTGTTAATGCTCACATTACTCTATTTTCCTAAATTCATGTCTGCTCCTTGGAAAAGTGGGGAGGCAGGTCACAGCATCTGTGCATGGTGGGAAATGGATGTCAGTAGATCCCAACTCAGAGTGCCTGCATCCTTCCAGGAGACAGCCTCCTTCACCTGTGTTGCCTCCACCTGCACAGAGGCCTAAATCAACCATGGCCTTAGGGCAGCCAGTGGGAGGGCTATGGTTGGGCGCGGTTTTCTGCCCATCCACTCCAGCTCCTCCGAATCCCTAACTCCTCTCCCCCTTGACAAGCCTCACAGAGGACAGACTGACCTAAAAAGCAACTCATGCACAGCTTTTCACAGTGGTAAGTCAGGCAGCGCTTCTGAAGTGGGGTCTGCTGTAGTTAACTTTAAATAAAGATACAGAATATTATTAAATGTATATTTTTTAATAAAGCCAATAGTTATTTTACTTATAGGAGCTTTATAAGTAAGATACAAAATGTAGAGTTCCAGTTTGGAAGCATTGTAACTATTCACAAAATGTCCTGCTGATGCCCGAGCAAGGCAGCCACGCACGGCCATACCACGGACACACACACTCACACGTGTGCACACACACATGCGCTTTGGCGAGACCCCTCTGCCGAGCGCAGCACCTGGAATTACCAGTGTTCAGAGCAAGGCGGTGCTGGGAATACAGCACCTACACGAGACTACACAAACAGCTTCACACAGTCTTACAGCCCATGGAGATGCAGTTACGAAATGTCTTTCTAAATAGAGAACAAACTGGAAAGTGACAGTTAGCAATGTTACTTGCACTGGGGCATCGAAGACTGACCTCTATTCAGGGCAAGGTCTTTGGGAAGACCCTGCTAAAACAAAAGTATTTCAGTATAATAGAACTTGAAATACAAGGTACTCTGGACACATTACTGAAGGAAATAGAAAACTTTCTTACAAGTAGAACAGCCACAAAGAACCTTAACAGAGATTAGTGTGCACACTGACAGCTAATACAGACAAGAGCCACACGGGGTTGGTGCAAAGCATGTGCCTGAAAAACTCTTATGTACACATAGTTTTCTGTAAACACAGTGAGGTGAATGTTCAGAACCATGGGGAAAGGATCATTAAGTACAGGCAGCAGTGACATCCCCCACACAGCACAAAAGACAACACCCGAGGCCTGGAAACAGCCTGACAACACAGTACTAAAAATGCAGGTGGCTGGGCTCAGATAACCTAAGGGTCCTCTATAATTTGTGTGTGTGTGTATGGTATGTGTACATACATACATATATATGTATATATATATATTCTTTTTGGTATTTTTAAATATAAATTTACTTATATCTGTAGAAAAATGAGAACATAAATGTGTTATTACAATCTTTGCTGGAAAAGTTTATATGGAGTTAGAAAGAATAAACCATTTATTAGTAGTTAACATATATTAAAATGGTTTAATGATTTAAGAAAATATAAAAAAAATATTAATACTGTCAAACTTTCATACCAGAAAATATCATGGATTTTTTAATTAGACTTTTTCAAAGATGAAATATGAAAAATTTAAATAAGTTTTATATAAAGAACTTTCTGCAACCTCAATTGTACAGTGGGATATGTCTAGTCTATATAGATATATTTATTATTTCTCAATTTAAGCACCATTCAATTCTGGATCCATTCTGGCTGGGAAATATCCCTAAATCCACAAGATGTTATCTACTTAATGGCACATGTTAACTGAAAATGAGGTGTTTTTTTCCCTTCCTAAAGAAAAGACTTTAATTCTTGTCTACATCTTAATTGGTTTGTCTTCTGAGCCAGCTCACAAATGTCACTGCAGTTTCAAGTGCAGGTATCTCGGTGCAGCCCGGCAGCCACCGTCGCCATCCCGAGGACTGCTCAGTGCTCTGGCCATGTGGCAAGGTCTGAGGGCAGCAGGTGCAGGTCTGCCCCAGACCTCAGCCAGCTGGCTCCTCTCCATGCACCACCAGGAACAGAGCTCCGGAATCAGTTTCACAATCCTGCTTTTGTACATCTGGTAGTGGCTACATCCCCCAGATGCTTCTTGGGTGAAAGAGGTTGCCCACTCACAGAATACCCAGCGGATTGCTTCTGACTGCAATATTCTCTACCTCGCCCATTTCGTGTAAGTTTAAATATAGTGTTGAGTAAATCCCCAGCCTGTGTATCTGTTATCTTAAAATATTCAATGCATTCTACGCAGATGTTTTAACTAAAAACCTACATGAACAATAGCTATGAAATCAGTGATTGGTGTGGTCACCACTCAATGTGTTAAGGAGGGAAAGGAGAAGCTTTCAGAAGAATGGTCAGTTTTGCTCTCAGCCTTCAGGCCTGACACCTTCCCAACACACGGCAGGATTAGCAACCTTAGAACTGTGTTTCTCAAAGTGTGGCCTCTGGCCACCTGCATCAGAATCACCTGAGGTGCTTAGTTAAACATGCAGATTATCCAGTAGCCCCCTAAGTGTCAGAAATCTCCATTTTCAGCTGGTTCTCCAGGGGTTTGCTGCCTTCGAAGTTTGAGAAACCAGGCTATAAAGGCTAGGAGCTGCCGACTACCCCTGTTGCCAAGGAACCCTCCTTGGGACAGGGTGCACTGGTCCTCTTGGGGGCTGGTATCAGCTAGTCAGCAAGGGGGCAGGGACACCGGCCCCCACCGCTCTGGGCAGGCAGGCAGGCAGGCTGGCCCTGCATCAGTACTGGGGCAAGTAGGCTGGCCTGCGCTCAGCCTTCCCGGGGAAGGCCTTGAAGCCCTTGGGTGCCGCCTTGTGTGCTGGTGGGGGTGGGGGCTGCGGCGGAGTCTGCACGTAAGTGAAGGAGGCGGCATTGCAGTCGTTGGTCGCAGCCCACACAGGGGACTGCAGCATCTGCATGGTGTCGTTCCACTGGCTGCCAGGGCTGGCGACTGCATAGAGTGGTGCGCTTGGGCTGGGCAGTGTGCTGGGGAGCGGAGAAGGGTGCTGCCAGGGTGCTTTGGGTGGCCATGTTTTGGTTTTGTTATCCTGAGAGAAAGAAGAGAGTTCTTAGTGGCATTTCTGTTGATTTGTCATTCTTTCCCACCTCCCCAGATCTCTGGCTTTTCTTTCTTTTTTTCTTGTCTTTTTGAGATAGGGTCTGGATATGCAGTTAAGGCTGGCCTTGAGCTCACTTTGTAGCCAGGGCTAGTCTTGAACTCGCAACGATCCTCCTGCCTCAGCCTCCCGAGTGCTGGGATTACAGGCACGTGCCACCACGCCCTGCACTGGCTTTTCTTTCTACCTAGCAGGCAGGGTGGGAGTGCCAGCCTTCCCCACATCCTGGAGCGCTGGAACTTCTTACAATGATAGCAGTGATCTATGCCTTCACTGTCCAATACAGAAGCCTCTGGTCATATAATAAACAGGTGCACGTGGCAAGTGGCTATTATACTAGACAGTACAACCCTAGACCTTCCTCTACATTTGGCTGAGCCAGCTGAGATAATGAATCATTTAGACAATCATGAGGAAAAAAGTGATTTGGCACAAAGAACCCTCATGACTTAGAGGTCCTCTTAAAACCGAAGCTCTAGAACTTTCTCCATGTTTTTACCTGGTTCATGTCCTCCACTGTAGTAAGGAGAGGTGGTGAGGGCAGCGTGCTGGTCTCTTGCTCTCCACTGCTGTGTTTTCTGAAAGAACCAAGAACTCAGAACAGTAGTTGCCTGGCTGCTTGTCCAGCTTAGCTCTGGGGGACAACCTAGCTGCTTGTCTCTGGTGTCTCAGGGCTCGGTTTTATGTGAGGTCTTGAGTCCATCGTGTTCAGGGTAAGGGGGCCAGCACATGCAGGCGGATAGGGTGGGGGGCAGGCATAAAGAAGGGCACTGGCTTCTCTCATCTGCTCACCAACACCACCAGCTTTGGCTTTTGTTAATTTGTTCAGCAGATCCTGAGTGTTTACCATGGGCTGGGGCTGTATGGAATTAAACTGAGCCCTGAATGAGAAAGGCAGGGTGTAGGTCAGAGCCAGTGCTGCATGTGCTGCGGCAGTCTTTGCAGAGGTGGTTCTAGAGGTGCTTTCTGCATGTCTAGCCAGACACAGCTCTGAATCCTCCAGCAGGCTTGAGTCTCGGTTCACAGCAGCGCTGCATGCAGACACATGGGCCTCACACTCACCGACCACCCTTACTTCTTCACCCTCACACAACCTTACCAGCCATTCCTCATTTCAGTCAGCCCTCTGTTCTTCAGAGGCCTCTCAACCACCCTTCTCAGAGGAGAAAAATCCACATGTTCCTGCATTTTCAACCCTTACATGCTGCTTTATTTTTCTTTATAACACCTAACCCAACCTGACACTTCATAAATTCTTCCTCACTAGACTATTATTTTGTTTGTTTGTTTGTTTTCCAGTACCAGGAATTGAACTCACGACCTCGTGCTTGCCAGGCAGGCACTGGGCCACTGAGCTAAATCCCCAGCCCCCTAGACTTATTATTTCCATGAGGAAGGAAGGGAACTTTTTATTTGCTGCTATACCACTAAGGCCTAGTACATAACAGATGCTGATGTATGAAAGAATAAATGAATAAACCCCTTTAACTTGGAGCCTCAGCTTCCTCACCTGTGAATGGGGGGTAAAACTGTATTTATATGGTGACTGTTACAGGCTGAACTATGTCCTCTTATCAGTTTATATGCTGAAGTTCTAGGCTCCTGTACCCTAGAATGTGACTGCATTTAGAGCCTTACAGAGGTAATTAGGTTAAAATGAGGCATTAGGCTGGGCCCTAATCCAGTCTGATTTATAAGAAGACAAAATGCAGACACAGACACACTGAAGGGAGATCATTAAAACCAGAAGAAGCCAGCTATCACCACCCTGCAATGGTGAGACGGGTTTTTAGCACTATTCGAGGAAGGGGGTCTCAGAAGAAACCACCCTGCCAGTATCTAGATTTGTAGTGTCTAAAACTGTGAGAAAATACATTTTTGTTGCTAAAGCCATCTACTCTATGGTACTTTGTTACGGCAGAGCTACCTAACAAAACAGTAATACAGTGATAGTGAGAATTGAGAAAATGTACGCAAACTACTTAGTCCCAGGCCCGGCCTACAGAAAGCACCCTCACTTGTCATCCTGGTCAACATCACTATTACTGTTTCTCATATCCTAACCCTTCCATCTTTATCTACATGTCCCTTACTGCTCCTCCACTGAAGCCTGGCCGCTCACACAGGGACCTGGGACCTGGTCTTTCCACTCCACAGCACAGCCTCTCTGGCCCTAGTGCCCTGCATGCTTTCACATTCTGCCCACGTTCCTTAGTCTGCCACCTCGGAATTCTACTTCCTTCTACCCACAGCAGTCTCCAATTTTTTTCTTTTTGACAGTAGTGGGGATTAAACCCAGGGCCTTCACACTAAGCTATATCTCTAGCCTTTTTTTTTTGGAGCTAGGGTCTCCCTATATAGTTCAGATTGGCCTTGAATTCACTATGTAGCCTGGGATGACCTCAAACACTTAGTGATCCTCCTGCCTCAGCCTTCCAAGAGGTGGCATTATAAATGTGTGCCACCATACCCATTTTTTTTTTTTTTTTTTTTTTTTCTCTGTTGTCGTTGTTGAGACAGGGTCTTGCTAAATCACTGAGTTGCCCAGGCTGGGGAGAAACTTGAAACTCTCCTTCCTCAGCCTCCCAGATTACTTGGGATTACAGGCATGCACCACCATGCCTGGCTTTTCTGTTGTTTTTTTAATCAAACTTGCCTCTTATTTCAAGCCCTGCTGTAATTTTTAATTTTTAAGATTGTTTTTGAAGCCTCTTAGATCTGAACATGTGATATTACTTTTTCCAATGTGAATACCATCCACAGGTCATTTTACCTAGAACCCCTCTGACAGAGAAACTGAGGGTCAGAGCGGGCCAGGCCCCTGTGTGTAATTGGAGGGCCTATTGGTGATTCTAGGTTAGAAGTTAGCCTGGCCCTGCTTCTCCTGCAGAAAGGGCTATTTCTTACCAAGAAGAGACCAGCACTGGCAGACCTTGTCTCTTGAATCCTCTTGAATACCAGTATGATCTGTCTATCACACTGGTATTTTTGTCTACTATGAACCTGTTCTACCAGCGAGCACTCAACCCCATGATGAGTCATCTGGTCTACAACCTTGTGTGGTGGCCCCTCAGAGGCCTCACTAAACCGGGGCCCTCTTCCTTGGGGAGTTAGCTCCTGAAGATGCTCTTTGGAGGCCCTTTGCCAGACAGTGCTGGAAGAGCCCTTCCAGCTCTCTCACAAGGCAGCAATGGGATTCCTGACTTCCCCAGAAGAATGTGCTCTGGGTCACACTCACATGCTCCCCTCCTTTGTTTAGGGATCTCTTCCTACCTTCTCTGCTTGACAGCAGCAACGAGGTCAGGCCCTGAAAACATGGAGAACAAGCTGTCTCCGTTGGCTGAAGACGTCTCATCACTGGAGCTGGCTGAGTCTCCCTGAGCGCCTGACCAGCCACTGTGCAGGCTGTCCCTGGAAGGCAAAGAGAAGGTCCCCAGCCTCTGGCAGCCAACCTGGACACCGGCTGGACAGCCGAGGCTGCACCACCCTCCACCCAGCCCGAAAGGAGCAGTATTTACCCTGCATTTATCTCTCAACCAGATAGCAGTCTCGACTGTCCTATTGAAAAACTTAAAAGTTCTCAGCCTTTCCCTTATTTCAAAAGTGATATATAATCCAGTACTAACTTTTCTTTTATTCCACACAGAAGCCTGTGGCTTTTTTGGTTTTTTTTTTGGTCTTTTTGAGACAGGGTCTTAGTATGCAGTTGAGGCTGGCCTTGAGCTCACTTTGTAGCTCAGGCTGGTCTCAAACTCCAAACGATCCTCCTGACTCAGACTCCCGAGTGCTGGGATTACAGGCATGTGCCACCATGCCTGGCTAAGCCTGTGGCTTGTATGTAAAATTTATTTTAGAGAAAAAAGTCAAATGCTCTTTTACCATCTAGCTTTGTTAGCTAGGTAACAACATGGAATGTGAGAAATCCCCACTTATTTTTGTGAGAAAAATCTACAGTTCTTTCAATAGACTAGAATCTGAATCATAGCCTTCTTTTTCTTTTTCTTCAGTTCTGGGAACTTAACTGTGCACGCTACGCAAGTGCTCTACCACTGAGTCACACCCTTAGCCTTTTGTTGTTGTTGTTTGAGGAAGGGTCTATGTAGTTCTAGCTGGCCTTGAACTCACTATGTAGCCCAGGCTGGCCTTGACATCATGGCAACCCTCTTGTCTCAGACTCGCTGGCCCATGCTAGGCTAGGATAGTATGTGCCACCAAGCCTAGCACCTATTTATTTTTATTTATTTTGGGTTTTTCTGAGACAGAATCTTGCAGTGTAGTTCAGGCTGGCCTTGAATTCACTACAGTGTGTAGCACAGGGTGGCCTCAAATTTGAAGCAATCCTCCTGCTTCAGCCTCCTGAGTGCTAGGATTACAAGTATAATTACCATTACCTTTTTTTTTTTTTAAGATAGAGTCTTATTGAGTTGCCCACACTGGCCTTGAACTTGTGATCCTCCCGGGCCTCCAGTGTAGCTGGGATTTTATATAGACCATCATCATCCTTGGCTATCTTTTTTTGTTGTTGTTTGGTGGTGGTGGTGCTGAGGATGGAATTTAGGGCCTTGCATATACCAGGCAAGTGCCCTGACACTGGGCCATACCCCAGCCCCATCCTTGCTATAATGATAGCATTCCACAATTCATATGAGTCTCACAGTCGTGCTCATTGCAGTAAGATCACATTCAACATTACAAACACCGGCAGGTAAGATCTTTGTCTTGGATAGAAAAGTTTGTTTTAAATCGTGAGTTTATATTAATGGTGTATACACAGGGGCACATCATTCTACTTGACAATCTACAGTCATAAAAACTCTGTCCCCCCTGGAGCTTTAACCTCATTACTCTCTCTCAGGGGGCCTGGAACCAAACTGGTAACCAGAGTACCAAAGGTCAATGGGTCTCCCTTCTCACAGACCCCATTTGGTTTGTTTTTTGGTTTTTCTCTGGTACCGGGAACCGAACTCACGACCTTGCGCTTGCCAGGCGGGCGCTTTTGCCGCTGAGCTAAATCCCCAGCCCCACAGACCCCATTTGGGACACCCAGATCCCAAACTCAGCTTTGCTGCTGTACCCAGCACTTACCCTTCTGTGAAGAACTCTGGGAAAGGCCAGGTCCGGTGGGCATCGTCCATGGGCGGCCAGTTTCCCCGGGGGTTGCCAGGGCGGCGACCGTGCTGGGCTTGCCGCTTCTGCTGCATGGCCTGGCTCACACCCGCCACGTAGCGTGCAAATTCCGGGTCTGAGCCCACTGTATTGAGACAAAGGAACAAACAAGGTTTGGACCAAATTGGCCTCTTTGTTCCTTCTGTACCCACTGAAGATGTGCTGCTTGCACATAATGGAAAGTGGTAAGGAGCTGCCAGGTTGTACCCCTAAGACTTGGTTGCAAGCTGTGTCCAGTAGGGTGAGATGGGCCTTTCAGCATGCAGGTGTGAATGTGAGGACGGTGCAGGCACTGTGAGAAAGGGCTATGCCTAGGAGAAAGGCAGGCTGAATGTGAAAGGAAAATAGAAAGAAAGGAAAAAATCTGATATATGTATGACTTTTTTTTTTTTTTTTTGACACAGGGTCTCGCAGGCTGGCCTTGAACTTGCTTATGTAGCTCTGGCTGGCTTCGAAATCATGGTGATCCTCCTGCCTCAGCCCGAGTATGGGATTACAGGTGTGTGCCACCATGCCTGGTATGTATGACTACATCTTAAAGACAAATACAGTGGTACCTCAGTTCATGAACACTTTTGTTTGCAAACAATTTGGTTCACAAACAGAAGTGTTTGGCAAAGTTTTGTTTTTGTTTGCAAACAGCATCGGGTGACAAATATGATCACAGCCATCTTCCCCACACAAACCCAAATGTGGCCATCTTTTCCAAAATCATAGAGCCAATTAAGTTCATAAACTGAGGCACCACTGTACTAATTACTTCTACATTTTCCAAAATCTTGCTGCTATGTACTTAAGAGTACCTACCAACTTAGTAAATCAGATGATGACTTTGGCCAACCAGTAATTTGAAAGTAAGCAAAGCATCACAGTCAGCCAGATAGGGGCTGGTGACATGGCTGGTAAAACACTTGCCAAGTAGGCAGAAGGCCTTGGGTTGGATCCCCAGCATGGGGGTGGAGCAGGGGGAAGATATGGGAGGAAAGTATCTATGGGTTACAAACAAAATACGACTCAACAGTGCATACCTCTTACCTTCAAGTTGGGAAGGATACCGGGGCACAATTTCATTTCTAGCTTGTTTTTAGGGTACTGTGTGAGGACCACTGCATGAGGCCATGCCACCTGTAAACTGCACAAAGGTGCATATACTAGAAGGGCCTGCAATTAAGGACGGATCTTAGTTCTTTCAACCATGCTCCGAGAGCGTGTTTGCTGAACAAGAAGGGGTGCTGTATTCTAAGGTGGTTAACTTGCACAAAGGGCTATACAGACCTTAGGACCTAGGGGTGGCTTCTACAGAAGTGAGATCATGAACTTGTAGGTCAGAAAGGAACACACGTAAGAGTAAGAGATGTAGGTCAAAGACAAAAAATTGTCAGGGCTTCAATGTGCTCAAAGATGATAAAATTCTGCCAAACACTGCTTCTACTCTTTTTTTGAGAGACAGGGTCTGGCAATTCAGTATAGGCAGCTTTTTTTTTTTTTTTTTTAGAGAGAGGGTTTCCCTCTGTAGTGCAGGCTGTCCTTGAACTCATGATTGTTCCTCCACAGCCTCACAAATGCCTATAAAGGGCCATCCACCTTGGCTCCCAGAAATAGGAGCGCCTAGATTGATATCCATTTAAACTATAGGATTATGAGCCATTCACTTAACTTCTTTTAGCTTCAATCCTGTCCTCTATGAAGCGAAACATAATTACAATTACCTTTCCATCTCTTCATCACAATTGCTTTTCCTCTTGCTAGATCTGGCCTGTACTTGCTTCTTACACAGTGAGAAAAGGGGATTAAATTCTTTTACCTTTGTAAGTGTCACAGACAGGGCTTAAGAAGCACTATTATTTATGTATGTATGTATGTATGTATGTATGTATGTATTTTTTGAGACAGAGGCTTGCTATATATTCCAGGCTGGCCTTGAACTCAAGGTGATCCTCCTGCCTCAGCATCACCTCCTGAATGCTGAGGTTCCAGGTATGCACCACCACACGCAGCCAGAAAAGTCCTAGATTTTGTGTTCCAATGGTATAAGAAATGGGAAGGCCAAGGGGCTGGGGATTTAGCTCAGGGGCACAGCGCCTACCTGGCAAGCGCAAGGTCGTGAGTTTGATTCCAGGTACTGGAAAAAAAACCAAAAAAAAAGAAATGGGAAGGCCTCACGTACCTGCAGGATCAAAAGGCAGAATCTCTCCCAACATTCCAAAGACTCCATCACTTTGGTCACGGTTTGGCCAGGTGTTATTTCTAGGTCCCTGTGGCTTTTGTCCCAAAACCTCAGACATCACATTATCCATATAGCTGCTCACTAGACCCAAGCTGTACAAGTCAGAACTAAGATCAGTTATGCCAGGCCACTGAGCCAGAGGAGACAGACCTGGTCCCATGGGCTGTGCTGGCTGCTGGGCTGAGCCATGTACCCATTTTCCAGGTGCCTGAGGCTGAGGTGGGGGCTGCTGTGGCCCAATAGGTTGCAGCAGGTGTTGGTAGTATTGGACCTGGGGCTGTTGTTGCTTTGGGGACTGTTGCTGAGGTGCAAGACCCGGCTGGGGTGTCAGAGTTGTGTGTGTTCCAGCTTGTGTTGGCCGTGCTGGAGGAGGCATTGGCAGTGATGGCTGCTGCGGCTGCATGGCTCCTGCCTTCTGCTCAGTCACCATGGCTGTAGCAGCAGAATTGCGTCTTGTCACCAATGGGGAGCCCTGATGCGACTGGCCCATGTTAAAGCCTGAGAGAAAATCTATCACCTCCTGCATTTCCTGATCAGTCGGTAAGTTCATACCCTTCTCATCCTTGCCGTCATCACCATGCAGGAAGTTCTCACGCCTCTCCAGGAGAAAACCATTGGCCATGGGATTGTTGGAATTCTGAGCTGACTGTGAAGGATCTGTAGTCCTAGGGAAATTACCAATGTTCAAAATACTTTGTAACCGTGTATCAATATTACCAGGCATTTTGGCCTTCTCTTCTGAACACCCAGCTATGAAGACATTTTTGGAAGGGGTATTTGGGATGGAATAACTTGTGCTGCTGCTAGAGCTGGTACATGATGCTTTCTTGGTGAACCGGGATGTCAGTTTGGAGAACGTCTTCTGGAGGCCACCTGAAGATTTGTTTCCATTTCCAGCAGGCAGGTCAGCCTGATTCCCAAAGTCACAAATCTCTCTTTGAAGCTGGATCTGTATACAAGGTAAAGCTTGTTCCCTATTTAGGGACCAAAAAAAAAAAAAAAAAAGAAAGAAAGAAATCAAATTTACATATGGGAGAATGAAATGGACCTCTTTGTATTTAAGAATGACTTTGATGCCTAGCATGCATGAGGCCCTGGGTTCAATATTCAGAAACACACACACAGACTTTAACAACAAGAAAGATCCCGTGGTTAGTAACAGGTTCATTTACTTTATGGATACATAAATGAACACTCAAGGAGGGCTTGAGTGTACATAATCTATAGCCTCTACTACAGGGTTGAGAAAATGGTTAACATTTGGTAGCAAGGGAAAGCAAAGCACAGCTAGACTGAGGGATGCAACTGGCAGGGCCTGGCTCTGTCTTCAGGACAGGAACCAAGAGCCAGGCAGATCCAGAAGGACAGTGGACAAATCTGCACAGTAGAGGGTGGTGTCGGGGAGGACTCCCATCACTATACACTACTGCTGTTGAATGGACCGGCTGTTACTTCCAAAGAGTTCTGAGCGCTCTTCCTGTGCTATTAAGAGAACGCTAAAGATAGAAAAGGCAAAGGGCAGGAGCTCAGGCAGGTGATGGCTGGTGTAACTATGCAGAAGTCACATCACTGTTATCAGCCTTTGTGTGTGTACTCAGGAGTTAAGAAATGGAGAAGAGAGCTAGGTGTGGTGGTGCATGGCTGTAATCCCAGCACTTGGTAGGCTAAGGCAGAAGGATCCTTGTGAGTTTGAGACCAGCCTGGGCTACAAAGTGAGCTCAAGGCCAGCCTGAACGGCACAGCAAGACCCTGTCTCAAAAAGATCCCCCTGCCCAAAAAAAGAAATGGAAAGGAGGCTTAGTTAGATGTTTAAGATCTTTATCAGCCCCAATAACAATTCACAAAGATATAACCTGGCAACTATTAGCTACTTTCAGATACAAGTAAATTTCATGAAGGATATGTAAGTAAATTTTCTACACATTTTTCTGCTCTCAGTTCCTAAGGAGATTGTGAATTAGACTGAAAGTTCCCTCCATGGACTTACTCTCATGATAAAACAAATGAGGGCAAAGTGTGAACAAACTGGGGAATGTGAATAAGTGGCAAAGAGCAATTCTTTGGTCTACTCTTGTAATTATTCTATAAGTTTGAATGAACCCCCAAATAAAAAGTTACTGAAGAGCTCTCTTTCTTGCCTATTTACCCACACACTATCAGTGACACAAACACACGTAAAATTTTTTTTTTGTCTCTTTTTTTTGAGACAGGGTCTCACTATACAGTTTAGGCTGGCCTTGAGCTCACTTTGTAGCCCAGGCTGGTCTCGAACTCGCAACGATCCTCCTGCCTCATCCTCCCAAGTGCTGGGATTGCAGGCGTGTGCCACCACGCCCGGCTTCACACATAAAATTGTATGAGGTCACATCACCTCTGGGTGTGAACCCAAATGCACAGTTCTGGCACAGACAAGTCACGTGACAGGTAGGGACACTAACCTCCCTGCCCTCCAGCGGTTTAGGTCCAGCACAGCTGTGTAGAGCACATCCACCAGCCCCAAGGTCTTCTCAGGATCCAGGCTTCTCTGCAGCAGGGACATGGTGGCAGGGTCTTCCTTCAGGCACCTAAACACAAAATAGGCTGCATTAGTTTTGGTGGCACTTCCTCATGCACAGGTTTCAAGCAAGTTTCATGGAAAAGGCTACAACTCTTATAAACTTTTGGTGTCCAATACAAACTCAGTAACTATAAGAACATTTAGAGAATGATAGGGCTAACACTGGAACTCACTGCTCTGCAAAAAGTAGAAGAAACAATAACACATAGGGTCTCGTGACAGTAAGAAAAAAAAAAAAAAAGAATATTTCCAGTGAGGTTATGTCCTGATAAAGCCACTGTAGGAAGAAACTACTGTAAGTAAAAAATGCATTTAATACATATCTAACCTAAAAAAATCATAGTTTAGTCTAACCTACCTTAGTAATTCTCAGAACATATTCACTAGCCTATTGGATGAAATCATCTAACGCAAGCCCATTTTATGTTGGATATCTTATATAATTTACTGAATACTATATGGAAAGTGATAAACAGAATGGTAGTATGAACAAGCTTTCACACCATTGTAAAGTTGGAAAAACTGTTAATTCCATTTTTTTTGAGACAGGATCTCATAATTCAGGGTGGCCTTGAGTTCCCTAGCTCATGGCAATCCTCCTGCCTCAACCTCCCAAGTGCTGGGATTACAGGCGTGCACCACCATGCTCAGCCAAAACTGTTAAGTCGAACCATAACGTTATCGATGGTATGCATAAATTTGGTTTTTGTCTCCAGTTCTTGACACAGCAGCATACCCAGGTATATAAAGCAAATAATAATGGACATGAAAAATCAAATAAGCATTAATATAATTGTAATGGAGGACCTGAATACCTCACTGTGACAAATAGATCAAGTAGACCAAAAAATCAAGACAGATATAGCAGAACAGAACCAAATTTTTAAACAAATGGACTTAGTAGGGGAAGTGTGTTCCATCCCACAACATCAGAATACACATTCTTCTCAGGTACATACAGGTATTCTCCAAAACAGACCACATATTAGCTCATATAACATGCTTAAGTAAATGCAAAGGAATTAAAATTATCTTATGCATATCATCAGACCATAGTGGAACGAAATTGGAAATCAATGGTAAAGGAAACCAAAAAAACTTCAAAAACATATGGAAATTAAATAAAACTCTCCTGAACAACCAATGGGTCACAGACAAAATTAAAGAAGGAATTAGACAATTTCTACAAATAAATGATAATGCCAGTAAAACATACAGGAACGTATGGAACACAATGAAAGCAGTCCTACGAGGGAAATTTATAGTGGTGAATCCTGTATCAGGAAAACAGAGTGAGTTCAAATAACCTAATGTTGAACCTCAAGCTTGTAGAAAAAGAGGAGCAAGTCAAGCCCAAAGCTTGTACTGAAGGAGAAAATTATAAAGATCAGAGTGGAAATTAATGCAATTGAGACTAAGAAAACAATACAAAGAATTAATGAATCAAAGAGTTGGTTCTTTGAAAGATTAAAATTAACAAACCCTTAGTCAACCTTATTGAAAAAAGGAAAGAAAAGACTCAAATCCATGCAATTTGGAATGAAAAGGGAGATATCACAATGAACCCTGCAGAAATCCAGATCATTAATACCTACTTTGAGAACCTGTCTTCTATTAGGGTGGAAGACACAGAAGAAATGGACACATTCCTAGATACATATGACTTACCAAAGCTGAATCAAGAAGATATAAAAATTCTAAATAAGCCCATATTAAAAGCTCTACCAACAAAGCAAAGCCCAGGCCCTGATGGATTTATTGCTGAATTCTATAAGAAATTTAGAGAAGATCTAATGCTGCTACTTCTCAAACTCTTTAATGAAACTGAAAGAGAAGCAATACTTCCAAATCCATTCCTGGAAGCAAGCATTACCCTGATACTAAAACCAGAGTAAGACCAAACCAAAAAGAACTACAGGCCAATCTCCCTAATGAATATAGTTGCAAAAAATCCTCAGTAAAATATTGGCAAACAGAATGCAGCAAATTATCAAGAAGATCACACATCATGACCAAGTAGGATTCATCCCAGGGAAGCAGGGATGTTTCAACATATACAAATCAGTAAATGTAATACACTGCATTAACAGAGTCAAGGACAAAAACCATACGATCATCTCAACAGATGCAGAAAAAGCATCTGACAAAAGTCCAACAAATAAAAACCCTACAGAAAATTGGAATAGATGGTCTTCATCTCAATCTGATAAAAGCCATCTATGATAAACCAACAGCCTACATCATACTAAACGGACGGAAACTGTAAGCTTTCACTCTAAAATCAGCAACAGGACAAGGACGTACACTATCACCACGTGTATTCAATATAGCTCTGTTAACAGTAGCCAGAGCAATTAGGGAAGAGAAAGAAATAAATAGAGAAAAGGAAAAACTTAAATTATCATTATTTGCAGATGACATGATACTCTACAACAGAAGGCCCCATAAACCCCTCCAGTCCTTGCCAGGCAGGCACTTATACCGCTGAGCTATATCCCCGGCCCCCTCCAGTTCTTGACCCAGAACTGCTAAAACTCTGTAACTTCCTGGGTGATAAGGGTGCTAAGAGCAGCTGTTGTTATGGAATCTGGTCTTTGACCTCAGTCCCTGAGACAGAGCTCCAAATCCCTTGGAATCTGTGGGTGTTCTGTACTAGTGAGATCACTTTTGATGGGCTCCAGAACATCTTCAGGATGGAGGCTGGTTCCCAGAAAGACCAAGCCACCATGAAAAGCTTGGGACTTTCAGCTCCTCCTCAACCCTCTGAAGAAGGGAGCGGACAGAGCTCCAGATCATGTTAATAATCATGCCTACACAATGAGACCACCATAAACCACCTTAATCGATGGGGCTTGGAGAGCTTCGAGCTGAGTGAACACATCCAGGTGCTCAGAGAGGGGCATCCTTGGGGAAGGCAGGCTGGCTGTGCACTTGTTCCCATACCTATGGCCCAGTGTACCCCTCCATCTGGCTGATCCTCTGCAGTACCTTTTATGAGAAGCCAATAAATGTAACTAAAGTGCCGCTGAGTTCTGTGAGCCATAAGAGCAAATTATCAAACCTGAAGAAGGGGTTATGGGAACCCTTAATTTATAGCTAGTTGGTCAGTACATGTGACAACCCAAGGCTAGAGCTGGGGTCTGAAGTAGGAAGCAGTCTTAAGGGGCTGAGCCCTTAACGCCAACTCAGAGTAGTCAGAGTCAGAATGAACATGTAGGACACCCAGACTGTCAGCAAACTGGAGAACTGCTCGGTGTAGGAAACTCACACACTTGGCATCAGAAATGTGTGCATACGAGACTTTGTAGGCTTCCACGCGCTCCTGTCTATGTTGAGTCTATTTAGGAAGAAGAGAAGAACTCAGTGAAGGGGCTGCCTTCAGGGGCCCTAATATCCTCTTACTGTGCAACATCCAGTGCAGCCCTGACTTTCCTCAGGGTCCTGCTCAGCTTCTGTGGTCTGGCATAAAATTTATTCTCTATGACCCCTTTTCTGCAAAGCTCTGCCCCACTCTTCCTCTAAAGCACTTCATGCTTATACTTAAGACAGTGAGAATCAATGAAGGAAAAACATGCTCACAGCTTGCCATCTGCACTCACTATGAGTTTTGGACAAATAACAAACACGGCCTCCCCATAAATTAGTTTTACTCCTCTTAAGATGACTATTCCTGCCAGGCATGGTACTGAATGCCTGGAATCCCAGAATTCTAAGGAGCTGGGACAGGAGGATCACAAGTTCAAGCTCAGACTGGGCAACTTAGCCCAGTCTTAACTTAGACTCTGTCTTAACAAGAAAAAATAAAATGAGTTGCGTATGGCGCTTAGTGCCAAGGTGATGGGCTCAATCCCCAGTACTGCAAAAAAAGGATTATTTCACACTTCTCCTTTCTCCCCAGTGCAATGATATGCCTATCACTGCTCCCATTTTTTCCTGTCTCAGCTCTCAATAACTGAGAAAATAAGGCTGGGTGTGGTGGCACAGGGCTGTGATCCCAGCACTCGGGAGGCTGAGGCAGGAGGATCACTGAGTTCCAGGCCCACCTGGGTTACAAAAATGATTTCAAAGCCAGCCTGAACTGCATAGTGAAACCTTGTCTCAAAATGGCAAAAAAACCCCACCAAAAACAAAAAACCAAAAAAACCAACCAAACAAATAAAAAACTGAGAAAACACACGTGAGCAGATGAGAGCTACTTTGTTTTCACTCTCCACTAATTCTGCCAGTTCACTAGTCTGTGTCCGCACATCCTGCCTTCCCTCCTGTCTCAACACAGGCATAATACGCAAGCTGAGCATGGTAGGGCCCACTTGTAATCTCAAATTCTGGGAGGATGAGGTAGTAGAACTGCAAATTCAAGCCTAGTCAGGGCAACTTGAGAGACTCAGCTAGACCTTGTCTCAAAATAAAAAATAAAAAAGCGTGGGGGATGTAGCTCAGAGTGAAAGCCCTGTGTTCAATCCCTAGTACCGGAAAAACAAAAACAAGAACAGGACTAAACCTGTCCTATTGACAAATCATCAAGATTTGCTTAAAATCCTCCACCTGTGCTTAAATAAAAACCCAATTCCCTCATCGTCATCACCACCTCTAACCATGCCAGTTTATTCCCCAGGCCTTTGCATTTGGTGTTCCTTCTGCCTGCAAGGCTTTCTCCATCTGCTCTGCATGGCCAGCTCCTCTCAAATCAAATATCACATTCTTAAAGTAAGTATCACACCGTTTCTGACTGACCTCACCACCTAAAATAGTCTCCCCTCCTCTCTACCTTAATTTTTCTCAATCACACGTCACTCTCCTCATATGTCCTTCATTCACTTGCCAGCGCTTGAACTCATCTCTTCAGCTTATTAGTTATCTCCTCCTCTTCCTCATTACAAAGTCAGCTGTATCAGAGGCAGAAGCCTTGTCTGTCTTGCTCCTTATTAACTTTCCAGAGCCCAGAGTAACGCCAGACACAAAGCAGACATTTAGTAAATGTTTGCTGAAAGAAACAACGGGTGTATTGCCTTTTTAAAAAAGTTTAAAATAGTAAAGTAGGCATTTGTTTAGAAAAAATACAGTACTGTTGGGCAACTGGGCACTAAAAGCATAGTATATAATAATAAATTCTTCCTCCTCTTTTTCTGGTGGTGCTGGGGATTAAACCCAGGGCCTCATGCATGCTAGGCAAGCACTCTGCCACGGAGCTACATCCCCAGTCTGCACATAATAAATTCTTCACTTGCTTTGCTAGCAATATTATTTTTCCAAAGATGGTTAAGCAATTACTTCTGTTTGCTTTCTTTTCAATAAGCACTTATTTTGCACAGGTTGAGCATCCCTAATCCAAAAACCCAAAATGCTCAAAAATCCCAAACTTTTTGAGGGCCTTTATGACAACACAAGATGAAAATCTGACACCTACCTGTGACAGGTCACAGTCAAGACTTACTTAGGTTCACTTAAAATACTGTATAAAATTACCTTTAGGCTATGTGAGTAAGGTGTATACGACACACAAATGAGATTTGTGTTTAGATTTGGGTTCCATCCCCAAGATGTATCATTATGTACACATGCAAATATTCCAAGATCCAAAGTACTGTATTTGGGGGCTGGGGATTTAGCTCAGCGGCAAAAGCGCCTGCCTGGCAAGCGCAAGGTCGTGAGTTC
>NW_004955468.1:3947929-3954843 GCF_000276665.1 Chinchilla lanigera | reverse complement strand
AAACCTCAAAACATCCTTAAGATTTTGTATCATTATTGTTTCTCTGGTGTGAGAAACCAAAAGTGTAAATAAGACCAAAATGTATAATAGATATGGGGAAATGGAAAAACAAAATGCTCAAATGAGAAGGGAAATAAGGGGGAGTGGAGGAAAGGAAAGAAGAGGAAAAAGCAGAAACAAAGCTTTTATTTTTAAATTTTTATTTATTTATTTATTTCTGTCTTTTTGAGACAGGGTCTCGCTATGCAGTTCAGGCTGACCTTGAGCTCACTTTGTAGCCCAGGCTGGTCTTCAGCTCCCAACGATCCTCCTGCCTCAGCCTCCCGAGTGCTGGGATTACAGGCGTGCGCCACCACGCCCGGCCACTACAAAGTGTTTATAAATAAAGAGAAGAGGGGCTGAAGGGAGGGGAGGGGAATGGGAAAAAAAGAAGAAGATATATCAGGTACACATTCCCTATGATAAATTTATCATTATGCCTATCTAAAATGTACCAGTGAAATTAATTTTAAAAAAGATTTTGCATCATTAGCAAAGGCAGACAGCAGAGGGAGCCACTGCAAGGAAACACTAGGTGTTTTTCTTGAAAAAAGGAAACTGACCATACAGGGAGGGTTTTGGAAGATACTTGAGGGGCTAACCATTTTAGTACTAGCTATTTACCTTCACCCAATTATATAAAAATTCAGTCTACTTTCATCAAAATGAGAATCCTAATAAAGCTGAATATTTTTCAATAAGAATTTGAATTGGAAAATTAGAAATTCAGGAACTCAAAATCTTACAGAAAAATGATCTTTTAAATTTACTGTTTGACAGAAATGAAGGTATGGTGGTGCATGCCTGTAATCTCAGCATTTGGGAGGCTGAGGGTAGGACTGCTGTGAGTTCAAGGCCAGCTAGGGCTATACAGTGAGTTCAAGCCAGCTTGAACTGCATAGCAAAACCCTGTCTCAAAAAAGACAAAAAAAAAAAAGTATGTATATAAATCACCAATAATTTCAGAAAATAATCAAAATTTTGAGCTAGGTGTGGTGGTGCCCAGGCATAATCCTGGAATTTGGGAGGCTGAGGGAAGAGGATTGCAATTTGAGGCAGCTCTTAGTTCAAGGGCCAGCCAAAGGTATATAGTTTTGTTTTTGTGTTTTAAAAAGGTGAAAGATTTATACGATCTGAAGAGAAACCAGAGTATTGTTGTTTTTGTTCTTTAAAAAGGGAGGTTTTAGGACATAAAATGAATTGGTAACTCTTAATATATTAACAGGTTCTAAACACTTCTGTAGGAATCTACCATTGTTTTAAGAATAAATGCTTTAGGGCTGGGAATGTAGCTCAGAACACTCGGCTAGCCTATGAGCGGCCTTCGGCTCAGTCCTCAATACCATTAAAAAAAAAGCTTAAATACAATTTGTAAGCCAACGATGGTGGTGCACAAATATAATCCTAGTACTCTGGAGGTGAAGGCAGGAAGATCATAAGTTCGAGCACATCTGGGCAACTCAGAAATGTAGCAAGACCCAGTCTCAAAATACAAAATAAAAAAGGGCTGTGGATGTAACTTGAAGCAAAGGCCTTGCATTCAATTCCTAGTATGGAGCCAGGCATGGTGGCACACACCTGTAATCCCAGCACTCAGGAGGCTGAGGCAGGAGGATCGTTGCAAATTCAAGGCCATCCTGGGCTACAGAGCTCAAGGCCAGCCTGAACTGCATAGCAAGATCCAGTCTTAAAAAGACAAAAAAAAAAAAAAAAAATCCTAGTACAGTACTGAACACAAATAAACATGCATGTACTACCCAACCACCACTTTAGTCCACACAAGGACCGATGAAAGTGTCTTTGTTCCTTAGTATCTCTTCCTATTTAAGTGATTTAAGTGTTTTCTCTATAGTTAAATATACATCCAGAGTATAATTTATATATCAAAAATTATATTAGAAAGTATTTGCTATGTGGTATTAATAAAACTCTGATGTCAAACTGTATAGGTAAATCTGTATGAATATTGGAAGAACAAATCCTTAGAGATAGAGTTGTATAACCACTGAGATCATATCCTTTCTTTTAGGTTTCTGATATAATAAACTACCTTCCAAAAAGGCTGTGTGATTTATTCATTGTTTGACCTTTGTCTCTTTGGGCTTTTAGTGTAGCCCAAACTAGTACTAGCACATTATTTAGCATTGTTATTCTAAAATACTGAACATTTTCAAAATGGTGTCATGCGGTTTCTTGACATTGTCTTCCTTTTATCTTTAGGAAAGATTACGTATTTTCTTCACATATTTGTTGATCACATGGATTTTGTGTTTTCTTTCCCTTTTTCCCCAGTCTCACTCAGGGCCTCCACACTGAGCTATATTCCCAGCCCTTTTTAATTTAAGACAGGATTTCATTAAATTGCTAAATTTCCCTGGGCTGGACTCAAACATATCCTCCTGCCTCAGTCTAGTGCTGGGATTAAAGATATTTGCCACCACGCCCAGATGTTCATTTTTTGAGATAAGATCTCATTATATTGTTCAGGCCGGCCTCCAACTCTCCATCCTCCATCCTCATCTTCCTGATTAGCTGGGTCCCTGTGCATGGTAACCCGTATACCTTCCTTCTACCTGGTCACATCCCTTGCCTGTTTTCTGACTGACTTGTAGAACTCTTCCCCTGCCCCCTGCTCTCAGTATGGGGAACTGAACCAAGAAACACTGTACCGCTAAGCTACATTCCCCAGCCCTTTTTAAAAAACACCCCCAATTCTTTTTCTTTTGGTTTTTTGACACAAGGTCTTGCTATGTAGTCCAGGCTGGCCTTGAACTCATAATCTTCTTCTTCTAGCCTCTCAAGTGCTGGGATCACAGGTGCGTGTAAACATTCCTGGCTTTTTTTTACTTGGTGTCAGGGACTGAATCTGGGACTTTTGCACTGAACAACATCCTCAGCCCTTTTAAATTAAAAAAAAAAAAAAATTTTATGCAGCACTAGGGATGAACCCATGCCCTTTGCACTGAGCTATACCCCCAACCTCAACCCTCCTTTTTGGAATTCTGAAGGAGGGTCTTGTTAAATTGCTAAATTACCCTGGCTGAGCTTGAATTTGCAATCCTCCTGCCTCAACCTCCCAGAATGTTGGGATTATAGATGTGCACCTTCATCATGGCCAGCCTTATTATTTTGAGACAGGGTCTTGCTAAGTTGTCTTGGCTAGCCTGAACTTGCCATCCTCCTGCTTCAGCCTCCCACGTAGCTGGGATTACAAGTATGTGCCACTATACTGGCATAGGAGCTTTAAAAGGAATAGTAATAAATTAAGAATATGCCTTTGGAAAAAAAGAATAATCTTTTTAAGTGTTACACACATAATTAAAAAGTTGAAAAGAGTTGTGTTTATCCCCAGATGTGCAGTGACATTGGGTATGTGATGACATAAATTCAAAGAGCATCAGGCTATGACCAGGACAGACAGAGGAGAAGGGATTCCAAGTTCTCTACTTAGCTTTAGAGAAGTAACGAGTGAGCTGGAGAAAATTATATACTAAGAGAAATGATATACTGTATTAAGTCTAGAAGCTGTGGATTCTAACAAAGAAAAGATAATGCTGCCCCATTATGATCCAAGAGTACTGACATTTTAGCTACATTAGCTACATTGGCAGTGAAGGCTATCTTTCAGGCATCTTGGCCTCCTTCCTAGACCAGTGGAGGCGAACCTATGGCATGTGTGCTATAGTGGGCTGTTTGTTATTGCTGAAAAGCTCCAAAAGGTTCACCATCACTGTCGTAGATCAATAATCACAACATATGCCACTAACATAGCAATAATGCCCATAAACCTGTACATATGGCAATATCTGTTGTATCAATTAGTATAGGGTCTGTTCAAAACAAAATAACCATTGCAAAGGTGTGCAAACGTCAATCAGCTTCTGGTAATGTAAAAGTCAAGTTACCATGTGGATGGGACTTGAACCACAATTCTGGTGCCTTCTAAACTGATTTGGGGGGCGTAGGCTTCTTTATTTTCAATCTGTGCTGTGTCAACCACCACCTAAGAGAGAAATAAGAACAACCACCAGCTTTCAGGAAGGAAAACAGATCACAAACATATCCAATGCTGAGTAACTGGCAAGAACTATTTCCCTGGCAGCGCAGCAATGCCAACATCAGTTGGGCTCCATGTAGACAATAGCGGGTAACAAATACAGAAACACGTCATTAAACTGAAACCAAAAAAAAAAGAAAGAAAACAAAAACAACTGAAACCAGTCTCTGGGTGTGAGTTTTTTTTTAACTTTCCAAGCACCTCTAGCATTTTTCCACACTATGAATGTTAATCAGGAATTACTTTCTTTCTTTTTTTTTTTGTGGTACCAGGGATCGAACTCACGACCTCACACTTGCCAGGCAGGTGCTTAGGCCACGCCAAGGAATTACTCTTTCTTTTATCTTGGTGTTTTTTAATTCTGTATTTGAAAAAAGTAAAAATATTAAAAGGTAAAGCTTCAGAAAAGCCCATTTGTAATGACTAGATACAAGGCAGAAGTTGGATGAAAGTTTTTTTAAAGATTATTCTATCCTCAGCCAGGTGCAGTGATGCACCCTTGTAATCCCAGCACCTGGGGGGCTGAAGCCAGAGGACTGCTTCAAGTTTGCCAGCCTGGGCTACATAGTGAGTTCAAGGCCAGCCTGAATTACACAGCGAGACCCTGTCTCGAAAAACAAAAACAAAACCCAAATCTGTATTTCAGAAGCGGGTAAGCTGCACAGAGGTGCTTATCATGATTCCACATTCAGGCCCTAACGCAGCTGATTTACACTGCTATAAACAGCGTTCCCACAGATGGTCCTTCAGAAAAGATTTCCTGTCCAAGGAATAGCCTTTGTTGGATCTGACAGGTGTTTCCTCTCGCCTCCCAGCCGGAGAGCCATAATCTAAAGGTTCTCTGTGAGTCAGACACAAAGGTGCTCTGCAATCAGTAGATAGGGAACTAAGTGAGTAGGGAGCTAAGGTCTCTGAATACGATGGGACTTTTTTATTTTTATTTTTTAAACTTACAATGTTTTTCAAAATAGCCTGTGTGTCCTACCCCCTGTTCACACTCTTTCCAGGAGAATACAGGGCCATGGTTCTCCCAGTTTCAGCTAAGTGGCCTTTGGGAATATATCAGTCTTGTAAAGGCAGTGGGTTCTTCTACAGTTTAGAAGGCATCTCCAGTTTACTACTTTTGTTGGGGGCTCCTATACTGCAGAACAGATCCAAGAGGAAACAGCTCATCTCTGTGGACAAGTTCTCACCTGGCTCTCTAACAAGGCCCGTCTAACTGCCCTGAGCTGGGCCACCTGCCCCCTTGCCTGCTTGTAACAAAAGTCAAGGACAAGCATCCTCCCAATAATCCTTTTTTCTTTTCTTTGGTGAGAGGTGTTCTGAGACAGGATTTCACTATATAGCTCAGGCTGGCCTTGAACTTGTAGAGATCCTCCTGCCTCAGTCCCCCACGTGCTGGGATTATAGGTGCATGCAACTATGCCTGGCCCCAAAGGTTTTTCTCATGAGTGAAGGAGAAATCAGACTAGAAAGAATTCTTTTAATTTTAAAAATCTTTAGTTAGCTTCTTTTAACCTCAAACTGAAATGCTATACCTCTTTTCAAAATAGAATAATTTACTAGAAAGTAGAATCAAGTGCTTAAGGTTGTTTGTTTTTTGAGACAGGGTCTCACTATATAGTGCTGGCCTTAAACTTGCTTATGTAGTCCAGGTTGGCCTTAAACTCATGGCAACCCTCCTGCCTCAACCTCCCAAGTGCTGGGATTATAGGTGTGTGCCACCATGCCCAGCAATGAACACAGGACATCTATATCCCCAGTCCTTTTCTTTTTTTTTTTTTTGTCTTTTTGAGACAGGGTCTTGCTATACAGTTCAGGCTGGCCTTGAGCTCACTTTGTAGCCCAGGCTGGTCTCGAACTTACAACAATCCTCCCGCCTCAGCCTCCCAAGTGCTGGGATTACAGGCATATGCCACCATGCCTGGCCTCAGCCCTTTTTTGTTTTAAATTTTGAGACAAGACCTCACTAAATTGGTAAGGCTGGGCTTGAACTTGCAATCCTCTTTGCCTCAAATGGGATTATAAGTGTGCCTGGCTCAGTGATAAGATTTTATGGGTCAATGATGCCAAACAAAAAGCTAAATGGTTATTTCAGATGTTCATCTCCTAATCCCACACAATACTGGCAAAAATCTTTTCTTCTTTGAAATGTAAAAAGACTAAACCACTATTTTTGAATTGATGCCATTTTATTCCCAAAAGGAAATAGGCAGAGAGCTGGGACATGAAGTGACTGGATGGGGTACAACCTATACCACTGTGCTCAGGAGAGGTCTCAGGAGGAGAAGATTCTGGAGCTGACACCAGGAAGTGTGAGGAGCATCACATATGAAGATCAGAGACGAGTCTCTAGGCAAAAGGTGGCTTGAGTGCAAAGGCCTGAGACAGTGGCAAGCTCGGCAAATCTGAACAGCAGAAAGACAGTGCAGTAGCTGCAGAGTAGTCAGGCCAGATCAAGGAGCCCTGTCAAATGGGCACTACTGTAATGTTCTCCCTAAATGAGGAATCCCTACAGCATTCTGCAGCTAGGTTTCCTGCAGATACATATTATCAACCTATAAAAGAAAATCTCTCTCTCCTTTCCTTCCTTCCTCTCTTTCCTTCTTCTTCTTCTTTTTCTTTTTTTTTTTTTTGGTACTGGGAATCAGTCTTTCCCTCTTCTTCTTCCCTGCCCCCAATACTTTCTTCTGTGGTGGTACTAGGGATTGAACTCAGAGCTTTCACACTGAGCTACATCCAGTCTTTTTTAAAGGTTTTTAAATTTTGAGACAGGTCTTGCTAAATTATTCCAGGTGGCTCAAACTTGTGCTCCTGC